>NC_044304.2:12934147-13270455 GCF_007474595.2 Lynx canadensis
AGGAAGGAGGAAGGAAGGAGAAGGAAGGAAGGAAGGAAGGAAGGAAGGAAGGAAGGAGAAGGAAGAAGGGAGGAGAAGGAAGGAAGGAAGGAAGGAGAAGGAAGGAAGGAAGGAAGGAAGGAAGGAAGGAAGGAAGGAAGAAAGGAAGGAAGGATCAGGAGCCTTGCCTCCAAGACAGACCCTAAACCCACCAAACCCAGCCAGCACTAGATTTCTCTAACCCACTAAACGTGGCTCCTGGCTGGCCTCCCTACTCCCACCCCTTCCCTCCACAATCCCTTTATGTCGTAGCCAAAGTGATCTTTTAAAAACATACCCCAGGCCTCTCCCCTACTCAAGCCCTTCAGAGGATCTGCTAAGGGGTGTGGCCCTTCCCTTCCTGGTCTCATCTCCAGTCTGGCCTGGGTGGTCAGTCTCCAGTCACACATGCCTGCCTTCTGCTCTCTCAAAATAAAGAAATACACTTTTTAGAAAGATTTATGACTTTGTTTTCTTCTAAGGGTTTTTCGTTTCAGCCCTTAACATTTAGGCCTTTGATCCATTTTTTTTTTAATTTTTTCTTTTCTTAACGTTTATTTATTATTGAGAGACACGGAGAGAGATAGAGCATGAGCATGGGAGGAGCAGAGAAAGGAGGAGACACAGAATCTGAACTAGGCTCCAGGCTCTGAGCTGTCAGCACAGAGCCTCATGCGGGGCTCGAACTCACAAACCGTGAGATCATGGCCTGAGCCGAAGTCGGACACTTAACTGACTGAGCCACCCAGGCGCCCCCTGATCCATTTTTTTAAAGTGATCTCTACACCCAACGTGGGGCTCAAACCTACAACCCCGAGATCAAGAGTTGCATGCTCTATTGACTGAGCCAGCCAAGCGCTCCGATCCATTTTAATTTGTATATCGTGTGAGGTGGGGGATCTTTGTTTTCCAGTGCAGATTAACAAATTACCGCAAACCTACTGGCTTAAAATGATAACACCAATTTATCATCTTCTAGTTCTGAAGGTCAGAAGTCAGAAATGGAGCTCACTTGACTAAAATCAAGGCATTGGCCTGTGGCTGCCTTCCCTCTAGCGGTTGAAAGAACCCACTTGCGTGCCTTTCCTAGCTTTTAGATGCCACCCACATTTCTTGGTTCATTGCCCCTTCTTCCATCTTCTAAGCCAGCAACAGTGGGTTGAGTCTTTCTCATGCTGTCATTCCTCTGGTTCTCCCTCATCCGCTCCCTTCTTCCATTTACAAGGACCCTGGTGATTACATGGGGCCCATCCAGGCTATCTATTTTAAGGACAGCTGATCTGCAACTTAATTCCATCTGCAACCACTATTTCCCCTTGCCAAGTAACCTAACGTTATTCACGGTTTCTGGGGATCATGGTGTAGACACCTTTGCCAGGAGCGGTGGGGTGGGGGTGGGGGTGTCCTACCGTTCTGCCATTATAGGATCTAACTTCATTCTTTTGCATGTGACTATCCAGGTGTGCCATTTGTTGAAAAGACCATTCTTTGCCCATTGAATGATCCCTGGCACCCTTGTTTTGTAAAGATCCACTGACCATGGATGTATGGGTTTATATCTGCATTGCCAGGTTCTAATACATTGATAGCTCTCTCCTTATGCCAATACCACAAGGTCTGGATCATTGTAGCTCTGCAAGCAAGTTTGGAATCAGGGTATGTGAGTCCTCCAACTTTGCTTTTCTTTCCACATTATTGTGGCTACTTGGGGCCTCCTACGATTCCATTCGCGTTTTAGGATCAGCTTATCAATTTCTACCCAAAAAAAGAAGTCTGAAGTTTGATAGCAACTGCGTTGAATCTGTAGACCAATTTGGGGAGTACTGACATCGTAACACTATTAAATCTAACAATCCATGAACAGAAGATGTCTTTCCATTTACTTAGATCATCTTTAAATCATTTTTTTGCGAAGTATTGTAGTTTTCAGTGCACAAGTTTTGCGATTCTTTCATTAAGTTCATTACTAAGTATCTTACTCTTTTTGGTGCTTTTGTAAATAGACTGTTTTCTTAACTTGTTACTGATTTTATTATTTTATTATTTGTTTTTTAATTTTTTTCAACGTTTATTTATTTTTGGGACAGAGAGAGACAGAGCATGAACGGGGGAGGGGCAGAGAGAGAGGGAGACACAGAATCGGAAACAGGCTCCAGGCTCTGAGCCATCAGCCCAGAGCCTGACGCGGGGCTCGAACTCCCGGACCGCGAGATCGTGACCTGGCTGAAGTCGGACGCTTAACCGACTGCGCCACCCAGGCGCCCCAACTTGTTACTGATTTTAAAGACGCACTACCCATGCAAGTCTCATGGCACTTACCACAGGCTCCTGAATTCTCTGACCCGGATAAGTGGCCCGGCTGGCCAGGCCCACCAGGTCTCCTGCTTCCAGTCTTCCCTGCCCATGCTATCCCTGGAATACCCTTTCTCATCAGCCAAGACCCATTTGCCCCATTTTAGGAGCTCCTCCAGCCAAGAGCCAGGGTAGAGGCCTCTCAGGGTCCTCAGGCACACAAATCGCCAGGGAGCATTTTCAGAAGCAATTCAACAAGGTTGTTTCCAGCCCCAATTCTGCAACAAGCGTAGTTCAGGGGGCTTTCGGGACACGAGTGAATAAAACGCACCCTGCCCTCATGTTGTTTGTACTTTAATGAAAGAGGAAGACAACAACGAGCAACGAGATCAGTATGTTAGAAGGTTCAGGAACTTCCAAGTCCACCAAAACGCGCCCTCCTCCAGGAAATCTCCCATCTCCTCCTTCCATTCCACCCCCACACCACCCTCTTGGGGACCCCAGATGTGGGGTCCTCTCTCCGACCCCGCCCTGACACCGCGAGGCTGAGATCAACCGCACCGGTTCCGCCTGCCCCGGCCCAGCAAAGAGCTCAGGCACAGCGTGCAAAGAATCAACGAGCCCCTTCGGATCGACCGCCGGGACGAGCCGCGACTTCACTCGCGGGAGTGCGCATGTGCCGTAGGCGGCCGCCCGGAGGTACTGACAGCGGTGCGGCCGGGCCAGCCTTCGCGCAGGCGCGCTGGCGGCTGCCCGGGGCGCTTCCGCCTCCCCGCCGCCGCCGTCGCCATGGCCGCGCCGGCCCCGGGCCTCATCTCGGTCTTCTCGAGTCCGCAGGAGCTGGGCGCGTCGCTAGCGCAACTGGTGGCGCAGCGGGCGGCGTGCTGCCTGGCGGGGGCCCGCGCCCGCTTCGCGCTCGGCCTGTCGGGCGGCAGCCTCGTCTCGATGCTGGCCCGTGAGCTGCCCGCCGCCGCCGCCCCCGCCGGCCCCGCCAGCCTCGCGCGCTGGACCGTAGGCTTCTGCGACGAGCGCCTCGTGCCCTTCGAGCACGCCGAGAGCACGTACGGTCTCTATCGGGTGAGAACTACGGGGGCCGCCGGGGGTCATGCCGCCGAGAGGACCGCGCCCACCGCCTGAACCTGACTACGGGGGCCGCCGGGGGTCATTTCAAGAAGGCCGCGCCCACCTCCTGAACCCAGCTGTGGGGGTCACGGAGGGTCACACTATCCCCTCTGCCACTGTCTGGGAGGGGTCTGCTGCGTGCCCTGAACTCCCACCTCCACTGCCACCCGAGTGGGCCCGTGGGGGCCTTGAGGTCCTATAATGCTTTATCCTGTGGCCGGGCAAAGGCAGGGAGGTGAAACAGAGTGGCTCATGCCAGGGACCTAGAGAAATTCAGGCGCCGCACAGCCTGGCAACTTGCAAGGGCAGAGGTAGGGAAGGGCCAGGCAGGAGGTATCTGGTGTGGAGCTTGGGCTTCGGTTTTCTCATCTCCAGCCTGGACGTGTTCTTGATGTACCTCGAGCTACCTCGAGCTTTCGGTGCTGATCACCTCCAGGGGTGGTTATGCTTGGCTTGTGGCCTCAGAGCCTATAGAATCCGGGAAACCGAGGCTTGGAGGGGGTCGTGGCCTGCCCTGGGGTTCCCCAGCTGCATCTGAGCTCTCTCCTCCTGCCCTAGACGTGGAAAACGCGCCCAGGGAGGTGTGGAAGGGGCGGGCGTGCCCATTAGCTTCTGGTCCCTCAGGTCCTGGGTGTGTTTCCCCCTCTTTAGGTAGAAGTTGGAGCTGATGATTTTCTGTTGTCGTTGTTTTGTCACAAGAAGGAAGGCTTACTGATTACCAAACATTTTAGCCACATCAGCTCACGAAATTGCACGATAACCTATGAGGTGGGGGCTGTTAGTTCCTCCATTTCATAGGTGGAGAAACTGGAACGAGAAGAGGAGGAGTGCTTATGTGCCAGACTAGTAGGGAAGCCAGAGTTTGAAGGGACGCCCCGGATAGCACTTGGGACACGTCTCAGGGGCGGGGGCCTCCCTGTGGGTCTTTTTCAAGAGTTTAATTAAAAAGTGGACTCATGTTTCTTCATTTTAGTTTGCATAAATTTGAAGAACTTTACTTTTTTTTTTTTTAAGTTTATTTATTTTGAGAAGGGGGAGGAGGGGCAGAAAGAGAGGGGGAGAGGGAGAGTCCCCCGCGGGGCTGGATCTCACGAACCTTGAGATCGTGACCTGAGCCGAAACCAAGAGCAGGACGCTCAACCAACTGAGCCACCCAGGCGCCCCAGAACTTTTACTTTTTTTAAATTAGGAAAACTGTGTTTGCTCTAGTAACAAAATTCTAACGAAACGGTAAACAAAAGTGTTGCGGGGATGTTCCTTGTATGTCTCTGTATCCAACGCTGGGGACACGATGGGACGCTGGGCCATTCTCTCATGGGGCTCCTAGTGGGGCATCGGGCACTGACAGGGCAGGAAATGAGGGGAAGCCCCGCAGAGTATTCTCGTAGTGCAGTGTGGACAAAAGATAATTGTGTGAGATGATAGAAAGAGCCCAGGGATGACCTTTCAGCCAGGATGGTGGGGGCTGGGGGAGCTTTGAGGGGTGATGTTTGAACTGAGGCCTGGAGGTATGAGGACCTGGCCATGGGCAGAGCTGGGGCGGAGGTTATGGCCAAGGCCTACGCTTTGCCACGGGAGCAAACGTGGGGCCAGGATTTACTCCTTCTGGGGGAGTCACGTGAGTTCCCTGGGGCTGCTGTTAACAAAGGACCACAAATCGGGTGGCTTAAAGCAAGGATTTATTTTCTCTGTCCCGGAGAAACCTGAAATCCAGGTGTTGGCGAGGCCACGCTCCCTCCGGACGCTCAAGGGGAGGATCCTTCCTCGCTTCTTCCGTCCTCTGGGGGCTCCGGGTGTTCCCTGGCCTCCGGTCTCTCACCAGTCATTGGATGTAGGGCCCACACCAATCTACTATGAAGTCAGCTAATCACATCTGCAAAGACCTGCTTCCAGATAAGGTCACATTCTGAGGTTCTGGGTGGGCATGAATTTGGGGGGGGGGGGGCACTGGTCAACCCAGTATAGGGATGCAGAGGCGCTTCTGTCCTCAAGGACGGATCTCGCGTACCCCGGGGCTCTGTCGGTGTGAATGTTCTGCGCACCCTGCGTGCTCCGTGGGTCTTCTGCTGCTGAGGCCAGGGCTTTGTCTCCGCTGGAAGGATTTGCAGGGGCTGCCTTTCGGGGGGAATGGTGCCTCGGTGCCTGCAGAATGTCAAGAGAGAAACAGTCGGATCGACCAGCAGTTCTGCTTCCGGGAACCTGTCTGCCTGACCCTCCACCCCTGAGCTCCCTGGAAGGAGCCCAGCAGGAGGGGGAGGGAATGGCTGTGAGCCCGTAGGGGAAGGGCAGCTAAGGAGACGATCGTGGGACAGAAATAGGGCCCTGATATTCCCCACTGGCTTGCTTAGTATAATCCCCGAGCGTGTGTATAGATGGGGACCTTGGACAAAGCAGAGCGGTCTTTCCGAGAACAGATCTGACCGTGTCCCTTCTTAGCTGACACACCCTCCTTGGCTCCCCATTACCCTCAGTATATTGCTCTTACTCTTCAGGACTGTGTGTCTGGCCTGTTTTCTCTAAAATTATTATTTTTTTAATTTTCTAAATGTTTATTTATTTTTGAGAGACACACACAAGTATGAGTGGAGGAGGGACAGAGAGAGGGAGATGCAGAATCCGAAGCAGGCTCCAGGCTCCGAGCTGTCAGCACAGAGCCCAACGCGGGGCTCGAACCCACGAACCGTGAGATCATGGCCTGAGCCGAAGTCAGACGCTTCATCGACTGAGCCACCCAGGCGCCCCTGGCCTGTTTACTCTATGTCCCTGTCACTTTCCCCCTCTAATACTATATTTTTGCTGCTTCCTGCTTTTCCTTTGTGACTCAGCTTGGCGCTGCGTCCATGGGCTAGATCCTGTGTGAAGGGAGGCACCAAGGTGGGGTCGCCAGGGTCCATCCCAGAGCAGATCAAAGGCCCTGAGGTTCACCTGGGGAGACGAGGGAAAGGGCCAGAGCCCTCCACCTGGCAGGAGGCCCGACTCCGGCCGCTTCCACAAAAATTAAATCCATTTTGCAGAGGCCAGGGTGCGTGCTATCACGGGGCGGGGGGGGGGGGGCAAGGTCAGCTGGGTGTCATGGAGGGCAGAGAGGGGCTGGGTTTTATCCTGAGGTCCAAGGGACCCTGGGGACTTGGAAACAGGGCTGTGATGTGGCCACACAGGTGCAGGCTGGGGCCAGGAGGCCCCCAATCATGCGGGCCTTGAAAGACTCCTGGCGGAAACGCCCCCGGGATCCCGACTCACCCAGGAGGTGGGTGTATGACAGTCCTGTCCTGGAGGCATCTTCACCTGGAGAATCCAGGTGGTCACGCGTGCAAACCTTGTGCCTCTGGGAACCATGTGTGGCTGTTGGTGACTTTGTCCCTCCTCTGCTGCAGACGCACTTGCTCTCCAGGCTGCCCATTCCCGACAGCCAGGTGATCACCATTAACCCCCAGCTTCCTGTGGAGGAGGCGGCCGAGGACTATGCCAAGAAGCTGAGACAGGTGAGTCCCACGGTGTGGCCCCGGGGAGGCCTGGTCCATGCGGTGGTGACGGAGCAGGCCTGTGGGTGGCACTGTATGATTATCACCAGCAAAAACTAGCGCCCGCCCCGGGGGGTGGTTGCAAATACGGCCCCACCCTGGACAGATGCCTTTCAGGACCACCCCCGCTCCCCCTTCCCGGGAGTCCACAGCCCCACCGTTGGGTCCCTGAAGGTAGCCCAGCCTCTGACACTCTGGGAGCAGGTCTGGGACAGTTGTGTCCCCAGGCTTTTGGCCAGTCACACGGGTGAAATGTGGAGCCTCACAGAGGCCCTTTCATGCAGGTGAGGCTGCGTGTTGCTCCCTGTGTTACAGCCACTGTCTCTTTGTGTCCTTTGAGCCCCACCCCGCCCCCAACCTCTCAGGACTGTGTTTTCCCCGCCCAGGCCTTCCAAGGGGACGCCATTCCGGTTTTTGACCTGCTGATTCTCGGAGTGGGTCCTGACGGCCACACCTGCTCACTCTTCCCGGACCACCCCCTCCTCCAGGTGAGCACACCCACATGGGCCTCTGCCGACTAGAACTTCCGGAGGGAGGACCACTTTTGGGGGACCGGGAGGTGCCCACAGCAGGGTTTGAGTCAGCCTCTGCCAACTAGCAAACCTTAGCCAACTCTGGAGCCTTGGTTTACCCATCTTAAAATGGGGATTTAAATCAAGTACCACAAGATTAATGGTGGGGGCGGGGTGATGGAATGATGGACAGATCATGCCTGGTGTATGTGGGTGCTCGAGAAGCTGAAGTGACATTCCACCCCGGGGCCTCCCTCCCCCAGGAGCGGGAGAAGATCGTGGCCCCTATCAGCGACTCCCCAAAGCCACCACCAGAGCGTGTGACCCTCACGCTTCCTGTGCTAAATGCAGCCCGAACGGTCATTTTCGTGGCAACCGGAGAAGGCAAGGCAGCTGTTCTGAAGGTAATGGCTGAGGGCCCCATTCCCAGGAAGGTCATGGCATGTGGGCCCAGGGATGGAATATGGCCCCAGACATTATTGTGCTAGAAGCACCAGGCCCCAAGGGACTTGAGTAATTCTCGGTTTGAAGGGGAGATGGCCACTATAATTACAGGCTACTTAGGAATAAATAATTATGAAATGAAGTGAAATTGATGAGATGAGGCCAAAGCTGCACTCAGAGGTAAATTTGTAGCTTTAAGGTGTGGTTTCAAAAACTAGTAAATAAGGGCATGACTCTTGATCTTGGCGTTGTAAGTTCAAGCCCCACACTGGGTGTAGAGATCTCTTAAAAATACAATTTTTAAAAACATTATTAAATAAAAAAACAGTTAAACAAATTGAGTGCTTTACTCTAGACTCAGGAAAAAGAACAATAACAAAAATCCAAGAAAAGTCAGTGGAAGGAATAAGTGACATTGAAGTCAGAAATTAATGAATTGGTTAATATTCTTTTTTTATATGTTTATTTATTTTTGAGAGAGCATAAGCAGGGGAGAGGCAGAGAGAGGAGGACAGAGGATCTGAAGTGGGCTCTGCGTTGACAGCAGTGAGCCTGATGTGAGGGTTGATTCACGATCCCGGAGATCATGACCTGAGTCGAAGGCGGACACTCAATCAACTAAGCCATCCAGGCACCCCTGGATTGGTTAATATTCTTAAAAGCTTAATGGTAATAGATCCCAAAGTTAGACCCCTGGCAAAACTAATCAGGGAGGGAAATTATGCAGTAGGAATAACTAAACAAGGAGGAATAAGAAAAAAAAGTTTACTTAATATTTTAGGAACATATAAAACAAGATATTAGAAGTAAACTAAAAAGGGGCGCCTGGGTGGCTCAGTCGGTTAAGCGACCGACTTTGGCTCAGGTCATGATCTCGCGGTTCGTGAGTTCGAGCCCTGCGTCGAGCTCTGTGCTGACAGCTCGGAGCCTGGAGCCTGCTTCGGATTCTATGTTTCCCACTCTCTCTGTCCCTCCTCCCTCCCTCCCTCTCTCTCTCTCTCTCAAAACTAAATAAAACGTTGAAAAAAATTTTTAAATGTTTATTTTCGAGAGAGAATGTGTGCGTGCACACACACACACACACGCAGGGGAGGAACAGAGAGAGAGGGGACAGGATCTGAAGCGGGCTCTGCACAGACAGCAGAGAGCCTGATCTGGGGCTTGAACTTGTAAACTGAGATCATGACCTGAGCTGAAGTCAGACACTCAACCCACTGAGCCACCCAGGTACCCCAGAAATATATATTTTTTTAAATTAATAAATAATAATTATTCCTCCCAAACTGTTAAGCCCAGATGTCCTCACAGGAGTGGCTTGGGTTGGGATTAAGGGTTCAGACTGTAAAAAATCCAACAGGCCAGCATCCCTGCCTGTGATGTCCAGCATGGCCTTGGGCAGCCACTTAAGCCCTCAGGCCTCAACTTTCCCATCTGCAAGGTGGGTCGGGAGGGCCCTTCCGTGTTGTCCTCCTGAAGATCAGTGCAGCGGTTTTAGCTCAGAGTAGGCTCACGTAAGACTGCCCAAGCCTCAGGCTTTCCCTGACTGTAACATGGGGGTGGAAAATGAGGCGACCTCACAGGGCGATGGTCAGAGGAAATGACAGAGGGCATGGGGGCAGGCCTGGCCATCAGAAAGCAGTATTTATAATTCCCACTGATCGTGAGGTCACATCAGGGGATCAGCACAGCACAGCCCACGGGACCACATCCTGCCGCTTGTGACAGCGGGGCTGAGTAGTTGTGACAGAGACAGGGTACGACCTGCAGAGCCGAAAGAGTGACTCTGATCTGTGCCGGAAAGGTGTGCCAACCCCGGTATTACACAGTCCCCTGCTGATCGTTTAAAGCCAGGACAGCCGGAAGGGTGACATCACATTCTGAGAGTAGGAGAGTCTTGTCCGTGGGGGGTCCTGGGAGCTCCGAGGGGTGCTGGGGGTGCGGGTCGGGGGCCTCACGATCCTGCCTTTTTTATGCAGCGCATTTTGGAGGCCAAGGAGGAGAACCCCCTCCCCGCCGCCCTGGTCCAGCCCCACACGGGGAAACTTTGCTGGTTCCTGGACGAGGCTGCGGCGCGACTCCTGACTGTGCCCTTCGAGAAGCATTCCACTTTGTAGCTGGCCCCGAGGGACACCGCAGCTGGGACCACAGACGGCCCCCGTGGGCCGGGACCTTCCTGGGCTGGGCCCCGCTGCCCCCGCCGCCGCTCCAGGCTTCGTTTTCGAAAAGCCGCGTGGTGCCGCCAGAAGCCCCCGGGGTCCAGCCACCGGCCCGGCCCGGGGGCCCTCAGCCCACCGGCCGTGGCTCTGGGTGACCAGATATTAAAGGGCGCGTGTGCTTGAAGGCTGCACTGTCTCGTGGTCCTTGGTGGGCAGCGGGATCAGGGATGCCCAGGCTGTGCGTGTGACCTAAAGCCTTCGTCCCAGAGGGTGGAGGGCAGGGATGGGCACCCTGGGCTGCCGGAGCAAAGTGCCACAGAATGTGTGGTCCCCCAGAGCAGGAGGTCAGAAGTCTGAAATCGGGGTGTCAGTAGGGTTGAATCCTTCTGGAGGTTCTGAGGGAGAATCTGTCCCATGCCTTTCTTCTGGGTTTTGGTGGCTGCTGGCACTCCTTGGCCATCCTTGGCTTCTAGACACATCACTCCATGTCTGCCTCTGTTGTCATGTGTCCTCCCTGTGTGTCTGTGTCCTGTTCTCGTAGGGACACGGGTCATTGGCTATAGGACAACCCTAAATCCAGGATGAATTCTCAAGATCCTTAGGAATTACACCTGCAAATAAGGTCACATTCTGAGGTTCTAGGGGTTAAGGGATGGACATATCCTGTGTGTGTGTGTGTGTTAAAAACCAAGTAACGGGGGCTCCTGGGTGGCTCAGTGAGTTAAGCATCTGACTTCAGCTCAGGTCAGGGTTTCACAGTTTGTGAGTTTGAGCCCCATGTTGGGCTTTGTGCTGACAGCTCAGAGCCTGGAGCCTGCTTCGGATACGGTGTCCGTCTTCCTTCCTTCCTTCCTTCCTTCCTTCCTTCCTTCCTTCCTTCCTTCCTTCCTTCCTTCCTTCCTTCCTCCCTTCCTCCCTTCCTCCCTTCCTCCCTCCCTTCCTCCCTTCCTCCCTTCCTTCCTTCCTTCCCTTCCTTTTTTGAGAGAGAGACAGAGCACAAGCAGGGAAGGGGCAGAGAGAGGGGGAGACACAGAATCGGAAGCAGGCTCCAGGCTCTGAGCTGTCGGCACAGAGCCCGACGCGGGGCTCGAACCCATAAACTGCCAGAGCCTGACCTGAGCTGAAGTTGACACTTAACCGACTGAGCCACCCAGGTGCCCCTCTGTGTCTCCCTCTCTCTGTCCCTCCCCTGCTTGTTCTCTCTCTCTCTCTCTCTCTCAAAAATAAACATTTAAAAATAAAACCACATAACAAAATTTACCATCTTAACCATTTTTTAATGTTATTATTTATTTATTTATTTATTTATTTATTTATTTATTTATTTTGAGAGCGAGAACGCACACATGAGCCAGGGAGGGGCGGAGAGGAAGAGAACCCCAGGCAGGGTCCTCGCTGTCAACACACACACACAGCGCGACTTGGGGCTCAATCGTGAGATCATGACCTGAGCCGCAAATCAAGGGTCGGACGCTTAACTGACTGAGCCACCCCGGCGCCCCTCATCCTAACCGTTTTTTTTTTTTTTTCCCCAACGTTTATTTATTTTGGGGACAGAGAGAGACAGAGCATGAACGGGGGAGGGGCAGAGAGAGAGGGAGACACAGAATCGGAAACAGGCTCCAGGCTCTGAGCCGTCAGCACGGAGCCCGACGCGGGGCTCGAACTCACGGACCGCGAGATCGTGACCTGGCTGAAGTCGGACGCTTAACCGACTGCGCCACCCAGGCGCCCCTGATCCTAACAGTTTTTAAGTGTCCCGTGCAGTGGCCTTAAGTACGTCCACACTGCGGTGCAGCTGTCCCCGCCCTCCGTCCCCGGAACACTTGTAGATCAGAAACTCTACCCCTGTTAGACAGCTCCCCACGCTGCCCTTTCTCAGGCCCTGGCACCCGCGCTTCTCCTTTCTGTCCCTATGACTCTGACTACTCTGGGTACCTCCTATGAGTGGAGTCCTACAAGATGTGTCCTTTTGCGGCTGGCTTATCTCAGCGTAACGTCCTCACGGTCCCTCCATGTTGCAGCCTGGGCCAGAATTGCCTTCCTTTTCAGGGCCCAGTCCTCTTCCACTGCGTGCGTGCGTCACGTTTTTTCCCGTTCGTCTGTCGAGAGACGTTTGGGTTGCTTCCACGCTCTGTTTCTTGTGATAGGGCTGCTGTGAACGTGGGTGTGCAAACGCCTCCTCAAGAACCTGCTTTCAGTTCTTCTTTGGGGATATTCCTAGAAGTGTAATTATTGATTCACATGGTAGTTCCGTGTTTAAATTTCAAGGAGCCTCCGTAGGATTTTCTGTAGCGGCTGTGCCCTTTTATATTCCTGCCAACAGGGCACAAGGGTTCTAGTTGCTTCGCATCCTCACAAACGCTTGTTTTGGCTTTTTGATAGTAGCCTGTGGACATATCCTTTTGGAGCACAGGGTTCAGCCCTTTGTACACTTGACCGGGCTCTCCCGGCACACGTGGGGCCAGCAGCAACCGCTGTGTCCCCCTGGGCTGCGGACCTTCTCAGAGCCTTGAATGTGCCAAGACACCTCCGTCTGTGATGTGCCTGCGCCGTAGCATTTTCCCAGAGCGTGACCACGCGAGGGTCACCTGTCGGCTTTGTGGCGTTAGGGGCTGCAGTGGGGGAGGCTGGTGGGTGCACGGGTGCCTCTCAGCCGTGTTTGAGCTTTGCCACGTTTGGGGGCTGGGGGCGTCCCGCAGAGGCACCTGATCGGGGCCATGGGGATTGAAACCCCGAAGCCAAAACCACAGAAACTGAACTTTCCTCCAACATCTTGTCTGGGTCAGTCACTCAGATGTGAGAGTGAGGAAGTGGGCCGGGGCCGGAGCGGAAACATGAAGAAAAGCAGAGAAAGCAACCCAGCCGTGGGCTCGGGCAACAGCAGGTGGCCGTGACCCCAGTGCTGCAGGCAGAAGGCAGGATGGGGGTGCCAAGAAGCAAAGGGAAGTGATGAGATGGGCATGGGGACGCCATGTGGGGGGCCTCTCCCCTCTGCTCCTCTCCCTGTAGCCGCAGCGATCCAGACATGTTTTGTCTGCCCCTCACTTGCCTTCCTCTAGCCCACCCACCTCGGGCTATACCGGAACCTGTCAAGCCCGTTCCCACCTCAGGGCCTTTGCTTGTGCTGTGCCTGCTCCCCAGTATTCTTTTTCCTCCAGCTTTTTGCATGGCTCGGGCTGTCACTTGCTTTAGGTCATGGCGCAAATCATGTCCCCGATCCCTCTCCACTCCTGGTATTTTCTACCTCTTCCTGTTCCAGTTTTCTTCCTCACCCTTCTCGTTACCTGACAGTTTTGTTGGTGTGCCAACGGATGGTCCGTGGGGGCTGGACCACGGTCTGCTTTACCCACTTCTGCATCCCTGGCACATAGTTCAAGGATGACACTCAGGCTGGCAAGGAGTGATGTTCGTTGACAGAAGAAACGAATCCGAATCCGGGGGCATTGGTGAGGGTTACAATCAGATGTCCCTGGTGGCTTCAACAAATGGAGGGTTAGCTCTTTTTCTGGAGGGAGGCCACCCAGGGCCGGTGGAGCAATGTCATGAACTCCTGGGGGGGGATCCCCGGTTCCTACACCATAGTTGTGCCATTGTCGGTATGTGGGTTTCACCTCACGGCCCAAGGTGGACTGCACCTGCTCCAGCCATCACATCCGCATTCTGGCCACGTGCACTCAACACTCTCCCATCTGAAAGCCTGCAAAACTCCCATTTGATCATATTTCAGAGTGCAGACTCTGCTTCTCCCCTCCCTCCCTCCCTCCCTCCCTCCCTCCCTCCCTTCACTAAACTGAGGGCTGCTGTCTGCTAGGCACTGGAGAGACAGGTTAAGGGGTAGGGAGACTCAACTAACCCAACCCAGTCCAGTGCTATGTGCACTGATGGAGGACAGGCTGACAAGACAGGAACACAAGGGACATATCTCATCAGTCCATGGCATACCGACAGCTCCCCCGCCCTCTCCCCCTGCGCCAGCCCTGACCCCAGGAACTGAGGCTGTCAGGCTGGGGGCTGCTGGGGGCTGGGCCAGGGCTGGATCCTCTCAGAACCCAGCACCACCCAGCAAGGGGTTGGCAGGGTGGGAGCGGGCACCAGGATTTAGACACCCCGTCCCTGCCCATCACCCCAACAACAGCTACTGGTCCCACCGGGTGTCTGCCCTGCGTCCCTCCTCCAACGCCAGCTGGGACTCTTGTCTTCCATACCCCCAAAGCACCCCCGGGGCTGCCCCAGCAGCCCCTGTAGAAACCAGCAGCTCTGGAGGCCTTGGTCCCAGGAGGACGCAGGTGCAGGGTGGGGCAGGGCAGGGGTGGGCATTCCCCACCGAGCCCAACAAACGCACACACCCACGCAGGGCCTATGTTCTGGCTTCTGAGCCCAGGCGGCTGGTCTCGGCGGCATCCAGGCCTCTTCCGGGCTGTCCTGCTCCCGGGGTGCCCCTGAGCCCAGAAACCTGGGGGTCGTGGGAGGGAAGGGAGTGTCTGCTTTGCTCTCGAGAGAGCCCCCAGTGACTGCAGCAGGATGGGTGGGCGGCCCTCGAGCCCCCTGGACAAGCGGCGGCAACAGCACCTGAGAGGTGAGCCGGCACGGGGTGAGGTGGGTCGGGGGCCAGGTGGGGTTCAGGGCCAAGTTTGTCCGACACGGTGGCTGACCGTAGCAGGATGCCCTACGGTCCAGATAAGCAACGAATATTCTTGTTTTGTATGAGTATGTCCCACGTTTTGCCTGGGGTACATACTTATGCGAAAAAATGACTCCTCAATTCTCTGAATTTCTTCTGAATTTCTCTGAAATTCAAATTTCATCGGCGTCCTGTACTTTTACTCGGTAAATCTGGTAGCCCTATTCAGGGCGTGGGTTCGGGGTGAGGTGGGAGGTGTCCCAAGCCCAGCCAGACCACCTGGGACGAGTTTTCTGCGGGGGACACGGTGGGGTCGAGAATCCTTCCGCCCTCCTGGACTCGTGATCTAGACCAGGAAGGAAAGCCAAGTTATCATTTCAAGAATGGCAGTTGATTGATGAGCACGGCGGAGAACCCCCACGCTCCCCACATCAGGGGAAGAAGGAGGGGTGGGCAACTGCCCACTGAGATGAGGGCCAAGCCGGGGCTGGAGGGAGGTGACGGAGTTGGTGGGCAGGTGTGGGGAGAGCATCCCAGATGGGGGAACAGCATGTGCACCGGCATGTGGCGTGTCTTACCAACACCCAGACCATCCAAGTTCACCCCACGGCCACTTACTGTGTGACCTTGGGTGAATGACTTCATCTCCTAGGTCTCATTCTCTTATCTGCAAAACAGGGATAGCAACAATGCCTATCTCATGGAACCATTGTAAGGATTCAGTAAGTTACTCTATGCCGTGTTTTTCTTTTTCTTTTCCTGTAGGGGCTTAAACAAGATAGATTTATTTCTCTCTCCTATAGGGAGGTACAGTGGCAGGCAGGCTGATACAAGTTAGACACCTGAACTCCTTCGCTTCGTCATTCTCCCATGCGTGGCTTTTGTGCCTAAGGCCACCTCATGGTGCATAATGCCTGCTGATGCTCCGGCCGTTGGGTCCACATTCCAGGCAGCAGGATGGATTCATGTTTTACCTACAGCCAAGTGCACACATCTTAGCGAAACCGCTTGGCGGACTTTAACACTTGTGTGGTCGCTTCCTAGATCGGGTCACCCCAGAAAATTCCCTGGTGCTAGGGTGAGGCTCTTAAAAGATTTTGAAAACCTCCCCATGGAAGGGGCAAGAGGGAACTCGGGTGGGATGGCTCCGTTCACCACCTCGATTGTGGCGATGGTTTCTTGGGCTGTAAAGGTGTCAAAGCTCATCAGATCGGATGCTCTATACGATTAAAATTTATTGTGCGTCTGTTATAAATTAAGCCCGGGTCACCTAAGTCCCCCACCCCCTGTTCCCACGTGGATGGAAACAGTCTGGAGGGTTCAGGGTGAATGGAATTTGGAGCACCTCTTGTTGGGCAGCTTTGGGGCAAGGGTAGGAGCTCACAAGCGGCTCCCCTGCCTGTTCGGCCCTCCCCAGGCAGGTCTGATTCAACCGCCTGAGTGTCCCCTTGTCCCTGCAGGCCAGGTGGACACCATGCTGAGGGACTTCCTGCCCTGCTACCGCGAGCAGCTGGCGGCCTCTGTCCTGCGACAGATCTCCCGTGAGCTGGGGCCCCAGGAGCCCACCGGATGCCAGCTGATGCGCAGTAAAGTGGGTGCCACAAAGGGAGGGGGCGCCGGTTCAGTTGGGGGCCCTCCTGACGCCTTCGCCCCTGCTGGCGCCGAGACCCGGGAAGACTGTTAAAATGCATCCTTTGAACAAACGTGCACTGGGCCCCTACTGCGTACCACGTCCTAGGCCGGACGCTGGGGACACAGTGGCGGTGGGGGTGGGTCCTGCCATGCGCCCCCCACCCCCCACCCCCGGCTCACAGCGTGACGGGGAGAGGAATGACAGACGACTGTGTCGTGTTGCAGCATCATTGCCGATAGGTGCCGTGAAGACAAGACGAGAGGCAGTGCTGGGGGCGGGGGCGGGGAGTCGGGGGGCAGGGAGGCCCCCTCTGAACGGAGATGTACAGGACGAGAAATTGCTGGACGCGTAGGGGGAGGGCACAGCCAAATCCTGAAGTTGGGAAAGGCTCGTCTTGTCTACTGGGCATGAAACACGCCCCTTGGACCCTCGAGCCTTTGCACGTGCGGCACCCTCTGCCTGACGCCCTCTCCCTGTTCCTCCTCATGCTTCGGCCACCGCTTCTTCCAAGAAGCCTTCCCTGATCAGCACAGCCCCTCCCCGGGCTGGGTGCCTCCTCTGGGATCCCCGTCCCGCTGTGTATCCAGGGAAGCCTTGGGTCACACGTCTGCCTCCCCCATCTCTCTGCCCTGGGAGGGCAGGGGCCAGGCTTTGTCCCCACCCCCCCCCACCCCACATCCCTTGCGTCCACGTGGTGCCTGCACCCAGTAGGAGCTCAGGACGTTTCTTGATAGGACGTAAGAGCCTAGAGCTGCCTGGCCCCAGCTCCAGATGTTGCCAAGCCAACAAATGACTCCACATGCCCTCTACCACACACCCTGTCCTCACCAGCCTGGGAAATGAGTCTCTGACTAGTGAGGAAACTGCAGCACCCGAGGTCGCCCTGCCAGTGAGGGGCAAGGCAGGATTTGAGGGGCGCCTGGGTGGCTCAGTCGGTTAAACATCTGACTTCAGCTCAGGTCATGATCTCGCGGTCCGTGAGTTCGAGCCCCGCGTCGGGCTCTGTGCTGACCGCTCAGAGCCTGGAGCCTGCTTCAGATTCTGTGTCTCCCTCTCTCTCTGCCCCTCCCCTGCTCATGCTCTGTCTCTGTCTCTCAAAAAATAAACATTAAAAAAAAAACAAACAAAACAAGAGGCAAGGCAGGATTTGAACCTGGAGCCCATGCTGGTTGCTGACACTTCCCCGATCAGGGCTCTGAGTTGTTCCTACCTCTCTCAGATGACTCCTTTTTCAGCTCTGCCTGCCCTGGGGTGGAGGCTTCCCGACACTGTGGACACAGAGCCCTCTCTCACCCGGGACTCTCCTTGTCCTGCCTAAGGCATCATGGGACCGCGGGTGTGGTCCCCACCTGCCCCTTTACCGCCTGTAGGTTCCGGCCACGGGGGCCAGGGCACAGTTGACGTTGGGGTTCGGCAGTGTGGGGGCTTTCCCCTGGCTTCAGTTTGAACATCTTACAAAACGCTTATCATATATAATTTCTAGAATCATGTTTTAACAATATCACTAGGAAAAATCTCAGACCTCAGAAAAGGTTTGGAGAATCATTTAACCAACACGTGACTTTCTATCAAAGAATGAAAACATCACAAACGCAGTTAGCATATTCACAGAGTATTTATCGAGCACCATCTGGGTTACCGGGACTTGCTCTGGGACCCGGTGATGAAATAAAAGGCACACGGTTCAGGTGGCCAGGTAGTGAGAAGAGTAACAAAGGTGATAAAACAAAGTGATGCCCCATCCTGCCCAAGGGAGGGGTCTGTGGGCAGAGGACTGGCTGTTTCTCCCATGAAGGTAAACTCCACCAGCTCCACGGCCCAGCAACCCCACTTGTATCAGTTAGCTAATGCTGCATAACAAAACATCCCACAACCAGTGGCTGGAAACAACACACACGTATTACAGTTGCTGTGGGTCAGGAACCCAGACACAGCCTCCTGAGTTTCCTTCTTTCAGGGTCTCTCACAGGCTGCCATCAAGAAGTCGGCCAGGGCTGGGGCGCCTGGGTGGCTCAGTCGGTTAAGTGTCCGACTTCGGCTCAGATCACGATCCCGCGGTTCGTGAGTTCGAGCCCCACAGCGGGCTCTGTGCCGACAGCTCGGGGCGTGGAGCCTGCTCCGGATTCTGTGTCTCCGTCGCTCTCTGCCCCTCCCAGACTTGCACTCTGTCTCTCTCAAAAATGAATAAACCTTAAAAAAAAAAAAAAAAAAAAAGACGTTGGCCAGGGCTGGGGTGTCATCTGAGGCTCAGGGGGAAAGTGGGGACAAGGTGTCTGCCCCCAGGACTGCGGGGAGGGCTGAATCCGCGTGTATTTGGAGCTGTCCCAAACAAGTGCATGCTGTCCCAAACAAGTGCAGGCTTAGAAAGGTAGCAGGGCCACCTCAGCAGCACCCGGGCGCCCTGGATTTGGTAGAGCCTGGGATGGGGGGTGTGGAGTGGGGTGCTCTCCAGGCGGTCTGGACGTGGAGACACCGGTCTGTGCCCCTGACACCCACTGGTCCCTCTTCCCGCAGAAGCTTCCCCGAGTCCGTGAGCACCAAGGGCCTCTGACCCAGCTGTGGGGCCACCCGCCTCGGTGGCAGCCGATCTTCTGTGTCCTGCGGGGGGATGGCCGCCTGGAGTGGTTCAGCCATAGGGAGGTAAGGAAGCGGCTCTCCTCCCTTCCCCCCTGGCCTCGCCAGGCCACGCTCCTCGGCATGGGTTCTGGGGTCCAGCTCCCAACATGGTCCTCTCTCCTGTCTTCAGTCACCTAGTGTGAATCGAGGGTCCCTATGAGATGGGCCTGGGGTGGGCAACCACCCCCCCGCTGGGCTGGGTAGGAAAACCGAGGTCCAGGCCAGGAGTCGCGACTTCCTCGTGGTCATCAGCAGAGCTGAGGTTGAAACCGAGAGGCCTTCGCACATCACGCCTGGCTGGGGAGCTCGGGCAGGTCATTTGTGCTCCTGGGACTCAGTTTCCACCTCTGTGAAATGGGTTGGTGCTGGTCCCCGTCATATGGGGCTGTGAGGATTCAAGGAGATAACCTTCGTATATTATTTAGGACTGGCCTAGCACCCAGTGGGTACTGGGTGCTCGACTACAGGGGAGGGAGGGAGGGAGGAGGGGTGGGGGACTTCCCTAGCTAACCCCAAGCCTTCCCCTGATCCCACAGTTAGGACACGGAAGCCGTGGTTTAGACCTGTCCCCAGTTGGTTCTCTGGATGTCTTTCATAGGAATATGAGAATGGGGGCCATCCCCTCAGCTCCGTGGCCTTGACAGGGTATACTGTCCTGACTTCCCAGCGTGAATATCTCTGCCTGTTGGATGCTCTCTGCCCAGTCTCCTCAGGTAAGGTTCCCGAGATCGAGATCTCAAGAGCACGTTTCTTAATGTCAGAACTGTTGACAGTTGGGGCCAAATCATCCTTTGCAAGGGGCGGGGCACCCTATACATTGCGGGATGTTAAACAGCATCCGTGGCCTCCACCCACTCGATGCCCGTAGGACACCCCCACCCCCCGCGAGGTGTGACCATCAAAAATATCTCCAGACACTATCAAGTGTCCCCCGGGGGCAGCATTGCCCTTTGGGTGAGTACCCCAGCTCTAGCAAGAGAAATATCCACTCTTACTAGAGTGAGAAGGAGAGTTGGGACACTAGACCAGAACCAAAGTAGCGAGGGTAAAAACAATAAAACCCGATGTTAGCAAGCATGTGGGGAGATAGTCACGGGTGGGTGGGGCTATCACACAGATTTGCTGCAGGGGGCACTGTTCAGCCTAGCATTCCCAGGAGGGTTTCCCACCCTCCCTCCCTTCCCTCCTCCTTCTACTTCCTCTCTCTACCCCCCTCTCTCTTTCATGACCACAATACCGTGCAGGAATAGGGAAAGGAACCGCATTATCGGACCGGCATATGTATGACGAGTGCTCAGCGCGGGGCTCGTGTGATCTCACTGAGCCTGCCCAGAAGCCGGCCCCATCGCTAACTACCCCATTGCACAGATGAGGCCACTGAGGCTGAGGACTGTCACACAGTAAGGGACAGCGCCAGAATCGCATTTCTGCTTCACTGTGGCGCTATCCTGCCACCAAACGATGCAAAGAGGTAGCAATAAGGACGGTTTGCAGAAATGTCGGTGCTAGCGGAAAGAAGAAAAGCTATCCGAATACCCGGCCCTCAGGGGTTGATGAAATCAATTATGGCCCAGCCCTGAGAAAGGAAAGCTGGGTAGCCGCCGAAGGCGCCCCAGACGTACGCAGGAACAAAAAGGCCAGTTATAGACCGGAAAAGTCCATCTTCTCACTCAGATGCACATCGTGCGCTTTGTGCGGACTTTAAAATCTGGGGTAATGCCCCCCAACAAAGCGTTAAAGGCTGTTATTGCCTCCGGAGGCTGCCGTTGAAGGGCCGGGATGCCCAGGGGTTTCCACCTTCTGGATTCCTGCATTTTGCTGCAGTTCTGGAAATCAGAAGAAAAAAGTGAGGATTTAGGGCCCCCCCCCCGCAATAAATTAACCCCCTCCCCCAAAATTCACTCACCCTGGCTCCCCCACAGTTCTCCCAACGGGTCATCGATATCACTTTTAGGCCCATTTTATAGGCAGGGAAACCGAGGTCCAGGTAGGAAAAGCGTGCCCTACACATAGAGCTAGCAAGTGACTTGGCCGGGTTTGAATCTGGCCCTGGCTGACTCCCAGGGCAAGCAGGGCTCAGATGACGACGTGCCAACTCAGACAGACGGGTGGTGGCTGTCCAGGCCTCCGTGTTGAGGAGGATGCTGAGGCTCAGAAACAACGCTGGGATGGCTGGCTGATGTCTCCCCTGGGCGCACCGCCCCCTGGGACCGAGCCAGAATAAGGATAGTGCAACTATGTTAGCAACTGCCCGCGCGGGCGGTGGGGGGGGGGGGGGTATTTTCATGGGTGTTTTCTTCCAGCGAATGAACGATTGATTGTAGAGCGAATGAGTGAAGGATGACACAGCCTCCTCCGTCTGCTTCCAGGAGAGCATACCCAGGAAGAGCCCGAACCCCTCCTGGAAATGCCCGTGAACTTCCCCCTGTTCCTGCAGCACCCCTTCCGCCGGCACCTCTGTTTCTCCGCGGCCACGGGGGAAGCGCGGCGGGCTTGGAGGCTGGCCCTCCAGGGTGGCATCCGGCTCCGTGGGACAGGTGGGTCCCGGGAAAGGTCAGGCAGCTGCGTGTCCTGGGGTCCGAGGCGAGATAGCTCCGCCCCTGCTGGCTGTGGGGTCCTCTCCCAAGTTTCCAATTTACTTACAAAATGGATTCTGGCGGGGAGACAGACGTGACAACAGGCTGTGATGGGGACACGGCCCTGTGGGAGCTTAGCCTGGGAGATCAGGGAGGGCTGCTCAGAGGAGGGTGTGTTGAAGCTGGGGCCAGCCAGGGGAAGAAGGGGAACAGGACCAACATGCATGTTGAGCAGGCTGTTGAGCGCACAGATGTGCCTATCAGGAGGGGCCGTGCAGCCCGGCCTGTGACTGCCCACAGGGGATGCTTTTTCCTAAATCGGAGTATCAAGGTGCCTTATGGGCCGGTGATGGTCCTGGGGCACCATGTTCCCTGCAGAGGGCCCTGCTTGTGCAAGCGTCTGGAGATGGGTGAGATTTAGGTGTCTGGGGACCTGGTGAGGAGGTGGAGGGCTTCCTGCCCGGGTGAGAGGGAGCCGGGCAGAGGTGAGAGCAGGGGAGAAGTGGGCTGGCACTCAGGAACTGCCCCCTCAGTCTTACAGCGCAGTCAGGCCCCCGCAGCCCGTGCCTTCCTGGACGCCTTAAGACTCTATCGGCAGCGCCGAGGCCACTTTGGCGAGGACGACGTGACCCTGGGCTCGGATGCCGAGGTCAGTGCGGTGCAAAGCCGCCCCTGGGACCCCTCTAGGCCCGCCGCGGGCACCTACGGGCCCCCTCTCCCGCAGGTGCTGACCGGGGTGCTGATGCGGGAGCTGCTGCCGGCGCTGCGAGCCCAGACCCTGCCCGGCCTGCGGGGGGCCAGCCGCAACCGTGCCTGGGCCTGGACCGAGGTACACGCGGGTGGCCGCACAGGGGGATAGAGGCCAGACCCTGGGGCCCGTCTTCCCCTCCCCGCGACTGTCCCCTAAACTCTCTGCGCGTCTCTCTGGCTCTCCGTCTCTGTGTCTCTCTTCCCCCATCCCGCCCCATCTCGGCTCGCTGTCGCGCCTCTGGCCCGTGTGGGGTCCCCTTGGCCGGTCCGGGCAGCTCCTAGACGCAGTCCACGCTGCCGTCCTGGCCGGGGCCTCCGCCGGGCTCCGCGCCTTCCAGCCGGAAAAGGACGAACTGCTGGCGGCCCTGGAGAAGACCATCCGCCCGGACGTGGACCAGATTCTGCAGCTGCGGGCGCGCGTGGCGCGGAGGCTGCGGGGTGAGACCTGGGGGCGGGGCCAGGGCCGGGAGGGGCGGGGCCTGGGGGGCCTGACTGGTAGGCGGGGAACTGGGTGGGCGTAAGGGGTGGGGCCGAGGATCCGGACCCAAGACCCAGCGGGACAGGGCAGGACAAAGAAAGGGCGGGGCATGAGGGGCGGGGTATAAGTTGGAGTATGGGCGTGGCCTTGGGCCAAGGCTGGAGGATGCCAGACAAGGGCGGGGTCAAAGAGCGAGGTCGCGGCCGTGGAAAGGCGGCGGGCTAGGGGTGGGGCTAATGACATCCAGTCGGGAGAGGGGTGGAGGCACAGGTAGTGGCAGACCTGACCCGGGTTGTCCCGGTCAGACGGCGGAGGCTCCCACTCCGCTCAGTGACAAAGACAAACCGGGTTGGAATCCAGACTCTGGCCTCTCGGGCGTACGGCTTTCAGCTCATTGCTGCCGCACGCAAAGCCTCAGTTTTCTCACCTGTAAAATGGTAGAAGAGGGCGCTCAGAGTCTGAGCCCCTGTCCTCCTCGTGCTGAGCCCCGGGCCGCCTGCGCCCCCTTTGCGGAGCACCTTGCGGAGGAGACCCGGGCTAGTGTCTTCCCATTCCAGGGGAGGTCGAGGGCCCCCTGGAGTCCTGCCTGCGCGGGAGGGTGGACACACAGCTGTCCCGGGTCACGCAAAAGCTGCTGAGCACCGTGGAAGCCGTGCTCTCAACAGTGCAGACCCTCCTAGCCCAGGGCATGGACCGCCTGTCTCGCCACCTGCGTGGGAGCCCCTCTAGCACCCGCTTGCGCAAGGAGGTGAGCTCCCGGGGTGGGTGGGGTTCATTCGACGGACGTGCGGCGTGTTAACCTCACAGAAGAGTTGCGTGAACCCTCTCACTTTCTGTTTGAAAGCCTCCTTTGAAAACTGTTTCCGAACTTTGCCCTAGGGTGCTTTTTTTCTTATTGTAGACCACCATGCTCTGGTCGTTGAGGGGTACAGTTTGAAACACGGTCGGGGGGGGGGGGAGCAAAATGACAAGAGGAGGATTTTAGCAACATGCGTCTGGAATCACCTACCCTCAAATCCCTCCTCTTCCCGTTCCTCTGTTTGCCAGAGCCCACCCCCCCCATCCCCTAAAAATGAACACCTACTAAGTGCCAGGAAAACTTCAACTCATCAGGCCTCCGTTTCATAATCACCTCCTCTAGGAACTTTCCCTGCTCCCTCTCTGCATCCACAGCTACCTGTGCTTCCTTCCTCACAGACACATTTATACACCTCTGTAGTCGATTGTCGATAGTTTATCCTCCCCAACTTTTCTGGGAGCTCCTTGAGGGCAGAGACCATATGGGGTCACTCCATTTCTGTGGCCCCAGAGCCAAGGACAGAGAGGGGATCGGGTGACGGGTGCGGGTGTGACAAGGGCTGGTGTGCCTGTTGCCCCTCAGTCGTGCCAGCACGGGCGTGTTACCCATTCCTTCCAGGTTTTACCATTTTATGTCCTACACCATACCTGTGGTCTTTATTACGCATTTTGGGGGTCATGGCTGAGGTGGGATGTGTTTCCGTTTGCATTTCTCTTGCTACGAATTGGCTGTGAGGTCCTTGGCCCGGCTTTTCCATCGACTGATGGTGTTTTTCTCACCTGACTGCCATCGGGGCACAGGTTTACTCGTTTGGGGAGATGCCATGGGACTCAGAGCTGATGCACGCCTGCTACCGTGAGGCTGAGCGAAGCCAGAAGCGTCTGGGGCAGCTGGTGGCGCCATTTGGCTTCTTTGGCACACGAAGCCTGGTATTTGGGGCCCAGGATCTCGCACAGCAGGTGAGGGCGAGTGGGGGGTATCCCGCGCACATCAGCCCATAAGCAGGCTGTGACCACACGTGGTGGACAGGGCCGTGGTGCTATGGGAGCTCTGAAGAGACACTCGATTCATCTCCAGGGTTAGGAGGACCCCCCAGGAGGAGAGGACTTTCAAACTGAAGCAGCGGTGGGAGGAATGGGGGGTGGAATACGTCCTGGGTAGAGGGAACAGCCCTGGGAGGTGAGGGAGTTCGTCTGCATTTGGAAGCCATTTAGAGACACTGGGCTGTAGGCTCCAAGTGAGGGCAGCAAGGCGGGAGATTTGCCGGCAAGGTGGAGGGGCAGGTGGGTCAGGGACTTGAGTATGGGGTTAAGGGGCCAGGCTCTGTCCTGAGGGCCATGGGGAGCCACAGCAGGTGTGTGAGCAGGGGAGGGGCGTGACCAGATTCAAAATTTAGGAAGCCCTACCTGCTGTGGGGAAGAGAGGCTGTTGGGGGCAGGAATAGAGGAGGCAGGAAGGAGGCCTGAACCAGAATGGGCACTGTTGGTGGAGAGAAGTGGCGTGTGTTTGAAGGCCAAGGGAACGGGGCCTGCTAATTGACATGGTGAGCGAAGGAGACGGGGATGGAGAAGACCGAGTGCTGCCTGGTACAGTTGTTCAAGTCGTACGCTGCACAAGAGCGCTCAGCCAAACGAGGCTGAACTCTGACCGGCTCTCCGCTCCCCAGGCCGAGCACCCAGGCACCATCCTCCAGAGCGGAGGGCACTTTCTGCTAGATTACACACAGATCCCCACTGATTGGATGGTGCCCCAGTCCCGAGAGGAAGGGGATGCTGTTTCCTGAAACAAGAAGGAGGCTGGGGAAAAGTGACTGGTCGGGTCAGTCTGCGTGCTGAGAAGGGTCAGCCAGGCAGGCACGGGGCTCCGTCGGCCGGAGCGTGATTCTCGGGGTTCTAGCAGTTACTCTTCCCGCAGCTTATGGCTGACGCCGTGGCCACCTTCCTACAGCTGGCGGACCAGTGTCTGACCACAGCTCTGGACTGCACCCAGGCTGCCCAGCAGTTGGAGAAAGTCAGGGGGCGTGTGCTGAAGGTGAGGTCCACCGGGAGGGCATGGCAGATAGCAGATGGCAGTGGGCCCGGGCGCTCAGAGGGCCACTGGACTGGCCGCTGCTGCCTTTCCCCCCGCAGAAGTTCCAGTCGGACAGCAGCTCAGCGCGGAGGAGGTTCATCCGTGGATGGTTGCTTTGTATCTTCTTGCCCTTTGTGTTGACCCAGCTGAAGAGTAGCTGCAAAGCGGTGAGTAATGGGGCACATACACGCAGGGCCCAGAGGACAGCCATGTGCCTGTGTCTTTCTATAAAAGTGGGCAGAATGCTCTCTCTCTCAGAGACTGTTGTTCCCTGAGCCCTGTGGTTGGGTTGGATGGGGGGCCCATGCATTGTATCTCAGCGAAGGGAGGAGGCAGAGAGGGAATGTGGGGGGGGGAGGGGTCGCCAGGTGGCCAGGGAGGCTCTTCCTGAAAATGACACCTGCGAAGCAGTGAACTGATGGCATGAGCCATGTCCTGGCGAAGACACAGCATGTGCAAAGACCCTGAGGTAGGACTATGCCTGGTGCGTTGGAGGCAAGCGTGGCTGGTGCTCAGTGAGTGAGGGGGTTGGAAGGCAATGAGAGAGGACGTCACGGGGGCCCGGTCACACAGGGCCACCAGGCAGGGGTCTGCTTCAGGCGCTCACACGATCCTCTAGAAGAAGAAGCTGGGGAGGGGGGTTGGCCAACAGAGATCCCCGCACAATTCCCATTGAGATGTGCCGTGCTGTGGTTCATCAACGCCCGCAGCAACCTGAGGGCATATGGATCCAGGAGTTCATTTTAAAGATGAGGAAACTTAGTCCCAAGGTCCCCCAGCTGATCAGGGTCAAGGTCGCAGCCCTCTCCTCCAGCCCAACCCCTCACCCACCTCTGTTCTAGGAGCTGCCTGAGTTCGAAGGGGAGGTCCTCGCTGTGGGTAGCCCGGCCCTGACCATCGAGGGTACCTATGAAGACGTTGTCCGTGGGGTCCTGCTGCAGAGGATTGATGGAGGTGAGCCCCGTTCCTCTATGGCTCAAGGAGGCCTGGTGCCCCCTGGCTGTATATACCAAGCTCTCCCGGGTTCCCCATCACCTCTTACTTCCTGTGAACACTAACCTTTGACTGAATGTTAGGACTGGGACAGATGGGGACTAGGGTGAGCGAGTCTTAGAAGGGCAGTGATGGAGGTTCCCTAAAGGAGGGGGCATTGGGGCAAGGCTGTAAGGGGTGTGTAGGAGTTCTCAGGCTGAAGGCAAGGAGGCAAAATTCAGAAACTGGGGATAGAAGACACATTGACCTTTATTCATTCAGCAACCACTCCCTGTTTTGTTTTTTTTGTTTGTTTTTTGTTCTTTGTTTTTTTCTGGGCTGGCGTTGAAGCCCCGAGAGTTCTTGGATCTTCTGGGCTGGGAAGTGGTTCCAGAACCATCTCTTCTCCTTCTTGCTTCTTCAGTTTGCTTGTGACCCACTGCCTGTGACTGAAGAGATGTGTGCTCGGATGAGCCATGTGACTTTCAGGGAATGTCATGGCATCCCCGTGGCTGATACAGAGGATATGAAGGGGAATGGAAGGAGAGGAGGCAGGAGGCTGCTGGGGCAGGTGTGCAGGGCCTTGAATAACAGGCAGAGGAGGTTAGGCTTTATTGGGCAGGCAATGGGGAGCCATGGAGGGTGTGTGAGCAGAGGGCAACACCGGCCACACCGGAAGCCAGGGGAGGAGGTTGAGGGCACAGTCCTAGAGGCAAAGGATGGACTGAAGGTGCAGCACACAAGGGGATAGAGCCCAGGCGTGAAGCTGAGGTGGGAGCCTGAGGTTGTTGGGCGTCACTGAGGGCACAGGAGGGGCCACGACACTGGGAATGGTGTTTACAGGGAAGAGTGGAGTCCTGGAGCGCCTGTATCTGAAGGAGCAAACAGGAAGTAGGGACACAGAAGGAGCAGTTGGAGGGGGGGGGACCCAAAGACAGTAGGGTTCTAGGAGCCAGGAAGTAAGGGTGACAAAAAGAACTAAGTTCCCTTAGAAAAGGGGCATTTTAAATGGAAGAAGGCTGTTCTCTAATTGGAAACAAACAAACAAAAAAACCCGGAAACAGGTAACCTCAGAGAGTCTCTATTCCTAGAGGGGTCCTTGGTGGTGTTTCATCCTTAATTGACTTGTAATGTCTGCTTGGAGTGTTGTGTTGGCAGGTAGGGTTGGTAGGGGGCTCAGTGAAGATGTGGGGATCGACTAGCAATGTCTGTCACGGCCACAGGTATGGAGAGAGGGTTATTTGAGCCACTTGTTTTGGGTTCCTGGTTGAGACATTTCCTGCCATCCTTTGCCCTCTTGTGGCCTCTCTGAGAGAACGCATGGCATCCCCAGATGGGTCCAAAGGTTTATCTCTTGCTTTAGAACTGAAAAAGGCCCTTGGTGTCAGCGACACGTCCTGCGCTCTGGATGGCTGCTCGGAGGCCCCATGGGACCCGACAGGAGCAGGTGAGGATCTCACAGGCTCTTGGGCCATCCAGTGAATTGTTGGGGGGATGGTTCTTAAGTGTGGATTCCTGGATGGAACGGCGTATACCTTATCTCCTGACCCAGCCAGCTTGGCCAAGCTCACGGTAAACAAGGGCAGTGGGGAGCCACAGTGTTTGTCTGAGCCAGAGGTACCCTCTGACATGCACATGAATTTGTGTCCTATCGCATATTGCCAGGCCTCTGTGGAGCCTCTCCCAGTAGCTACCGGTTCCCAACACTGCAAGGGGAGCTCATGGCGATGGGAGCCTTGGGCTCACCACAAGCCAGGGCTGCTCTGGGAGAGGGGTACAGGGAGCCATGCTCAGCACCGGGGCACCCTGACCTCCTACTGCAGGATCCTACAGCGAGCGCTTTGTTGGAGCAGTAAATGCATGTAGGACTGAGGCTGACACTGCTGGGAGGTGCCGGGGTCCTCAGCTCCAGCTGTGAGATGGAAATGTGTCATGGGGACTTCCCTGAAATGGGGCAGAAAACAACGGATCCAACCAGAAGCAGGCCAGGAGGCAGGACGGCTATAATCTGGATGTTCAGCACCCGGAGTAGGGGCAGGGATTCTGGAAGAGCTGACAGCTCAACCCCCTTGAGTATTACTGTTACGAGAGCCTTATGAGCCCACCCAACTAAGCAGTTCCCACATTTTTCATCCACGGAGACTCTGAGATCATGTGTGTTGTTTTTGGCTGCTCACTTTTGTGTGTGTGGGGGGGGTCATTTGTTACACAGCAGCAGCTCACGGATACACCACTGATCTGGGCTAGCATCCCATAGTTGGTCAGTGCAGATAAACTGAAGAATATTCACACTTGCTGGCGTAAATGGAGATTCAACAGTCTTAGAAAGCCTCCTGGGTGTCAAAATATTTGGGGCTGTGCAATTGAGGATGAGGTCTTGTTGAACGGGCCCCTGAATGTTTTTAACCGGAATCTAACCAGTGATGGTTATTTTGCTTCTAGTCTTTTGAGCTGTTATTGCTTCAGGAAATGACCTTGAACAGACTTTCCAAGCAAGCGCGGGTCTCCGGGTAAATCCCCTAATACGAAATCTCAGGGTTTAGAGCATTTGTGTTTGTTACTTCAACGGCAGGGTCCAGAGCATTCTCCACCAAGGTGGTCCCACCTGGTGCCCCTCACCTGTATGCAGGTGGCCCATTTCCCCATCGGCTGCACAGGCTATCCGCTGACTCGGGGTTTCTCAGATCTTCTGAGTGAATAATGGTGTCTGGTTGTCATCTTAATGAGCATGTCTAATTGGAGAGGAGATTGAGCATCTTTTCACGTGTTCATGAGATGTTTTTAGCTTCTTTTTGGTGAAACTTTGCTCCTCTCCTTGGCCCATTTACCTTCTGGGTGCTTATAATTTCTGCTTAGTTTCTTTTGCTAGGCTTACATTTACTGAGCATTTATTACGTGTCGTGCATCTGATGTATTTTCTCTTCCTTATGACGCTTTCTATTTTACAGATGAGGAAACTGAGGCTCAGAGAGGGACTTGTCCCAGGCAACCAGGCTCTGGTGCCGAGGTCCAGCCGCTCTGCTCACGGCCTCCTCCAGGAACATCCACAGCGGCGTCTCGACCGCATCTCTCTTCGTTCCCATCGGACAATTAAGTCAAAGCATCCACACCATTTCAAGGCTTTTATTTTTCTTTTATTATTAAACAAATTTTTTTAAATGTTTATTCATTTTTGAGAGACAGGGACAGAGTGTGAGCAGGGGAGGGGCAGAGAGAGAGGGAGACATAGAGTCTGAAGCAGGTTCCAGGCTCCAAGCCGTCAGCCCAGAGCGCAACACGGGGCTCGAACTCATGAACTGTGAGATCACGACCTGAGCAGAAGTCTGACGCTTAACCGACTGAGCCACCCAGGCGCCCCTCGAGGCCTTTATAACCCTCATATCTCTACCTCGTTCCTCTCCAGAAACGCTGGGTTTCTTTACCCTCCCACCAACAGCATTTGTGCACGTTCTCTGTATCCTTCCCAAACACTAGGAATGTCCATAAGAGAAAAGAAAAAGTCAGTTGGAGGGACGCACACATTTCATCGTTTCACTTTGAATTTCTTTAATGATTGAATTGAACCTAAAAATAGGCTTATTGCCATTTTTCTGTTTGTGCTTTTTTTTTTTTAATTTTTTAAAGTGTATTGCCAGTTCATGGCTTTGCCTACTTTTCTCTTCAGTAGATTTTCTCTTTTTCTTATTGATCCCTAAACACTCTTTGTATATTGAAGATATTAACGCTTTGCTATACGGTACAGGTTATTATTTATTTATTTATTTATTTATTTAATTCGCAGCATGCTATAGACCTTTCGGATTTATTTGCTCCAAATCTTAACTTGGTATCTAGTTTCTCAGCTGAGAGTGAAGCACTGATTGACTTCCCTCTGCCTGCCAGAGAATCCATCTGTGGCCTGGCAGTTGACAGCTTCATTGTATCACAAGCCTTACAGCTGCTTCCGGAGCAGGTTCCGGAGGGATTTCCCCCGGGTGCTTCTGGGTTCAGCTTTCAGAGGGGGAGATGCAGACTCCCCGTGGAGATGGTTCCGCCTCTTTCCGCCCTGGCCTTTTCAGCCTCCCCACAGAGAGTTTCTTCGCTTTTCCTGACTTTACCCTCCAGCTCCAACTTCTGAGATAACATTTGTGCTTCTGCAGCCTTGTACAGCTGTTGTTGTAGTTTTTAAACCCAGGATGCGATGTTAATCCTGCAAAACTGGAGACACAAGAATTTGCCATCCAGTCCTCCTGGAGAAAATCGCTATTTGTCTTTGGTCCGAAAACCTTCTAGTCTTTTCTCAGTTTATCAGGGTATGGGATACATCTTGTCACTCTGTTTTTCTAACTTAATATGATTGCTCTGGCCAGGTTCATAGAGTGCAGAATTGTTTTTGCCATTTTATTACAGAAAGTCTCTAACATACCCCTAAAGCAGAGCCCCAAGTGTGCCCCTACTCGGATTCAGCAGTGACCAGTGTGGCCAGACCCCCTTCCTCCACTCCCTTCCTCACTCCCTTAGTCAATCATGTAACCAGTAAATTTTAGGTTGCGCTTCCAAAACATTCAGCTAAAAACTGAACTTGCACAGATGATTATTGTAGAAAAAACTGGAGAACAGAAGAAAGGAGAGAAATGAATTTGGAAGAAGCGGATGGACAAGGAGAAGGGCATCGGGAGGAGGAAGGGCAAATATCACGTGACTCGGTTAGCCGCGCGCCGGGAGCCGTGAGGCTTTTTGGGTCAAGCCCACCGCCCTGTCTTACTTAAATTCAAGCCCTACTGTCCCCTGAGCACAAGGACACACTACAGTGCCCCGAATTTCACTTAACAATATTGAATCTCCTCCTTCCGACTACCTTACTAAGAAATGTACACCTGAGCATCCTTCTTAAAACTTAGTTTTTAAGAATGGCCCAGAAACAAGCAATCGTAAAGTACATTGATAAGCGTCCTGGGAAACAATTCCCTGATAGCATTTCTCTGGAAACTCCCACCCTGCCCCCAGATCGCGTGCTCAGCATTTTCAAGTATCTGGCTTCAGCAGCCGCCAGCCTTGAGGCGTCGGGAAGACCCTATAGTACAGATGGACAAACTGAGGCTCACACTGGGAGCCCACGGTGGGGGCTGAATTTGAAGCCAGGTCTGCAGGACGCCAGGGGCCACGCGCGCTTCACACCCAACAGCCCTAGACGACGTCCCCGTGAAACCTGGTCCTAACTAGCCAGCTCCGCCTGGAGGCACATCAGGCGGGGGCAGGTGTCGGGAGGCAGGGCTTGTTCTGAGCTCCGGCACCTTGAAGGCACCAGAGTCACGTCAGATTGGAAGGCTCCGGGCTCTCTGTGCCTTTAAGGCCGTCCTGAGGGCGGGGCCTGGGAAACGGGCCCAGACAGCTGATTCACTCCAGGCGCTCCTCCCCTTTAAGACGCGCGGCAGGGCGGGGCCCCCCACTGGCCTCTTCAAGGCGCGGTCCGCGTCCGCCGGCAGAAAAAACGGCTTAAAGGCGACGCGTGGCGCGATGGCGGCGGCCCCACGCGCGTGCAGGCGGGGCTGGCGGCCGCGCCCGGTGCTGCTGCTGCTGCTGCTGCTGGCGCTGCCGCCCCCGGGGGGCCCGCCGGGCGCCGCCGCCTACTTCCCCGAGGAGCGCTGGAGCCCGGAGTCGCCGCTGCAGGCGCCGCGAGTCCTCATCGCGCTGCTGGCGCGCAACGCGGCCCACGCGCTGCCCGCCACGCTGGGCGCGCTCGAGCGGCTGCGGCACCCGCGGGAGCGCACGGCGCTGTGGTGAGCTCGGCCCCCGCCCGGCCTGCTTGTCCCCATTCGGGGGGCTCCACGCCACGCGCTGCCTGCTGCCCCGGCACCGGGCGGGGCGGGCCGGACCGGACCCACGCGTGGCCCCCGCTGGCTTCCCTCTTCGGGGCGGGCCGGGCGCGCGGGCCCTTTGCTTTTGCCGTCCCGCCCCTCCCCCTGTCCCTTCCCCGCCGCATTAGGACTGACCGACCGCGCTCTGCAGATCCGGGACCCCTCGCGCCCAGCCCAGGGCTGGGCGGCTCTGCCTGGGACTAACCCTCAAACCCGCTTCGGAGCACCCGCAGCCCCAAAGAAGGGGAACCCGGGGTCCCCGCGGCCCACACGGCACTTCCGCTAACAGAAAGACCTTTCGGCTCCTGCTGCCTTGGATCCCGAACCCAGCCGGAATCAGATTCCCTGCCCTCTAACCAGCGTGGGTGGGTGGGTTACCGGACCCTAGTGGCCAAAGGGGGAAGTGGCTCTTTCCTGGCAGGGGAATGGGGCCGAGTTCCGCCTGACTGGTGACTTCCCGCCTCCTGCCTCAGTTTCCTCATCTGGAAAATGGGGGGCCTTAATGTCACTGCGGTTGGGTCCGTCTCAGAAAATTAACCAGTTAATGCCTGTGAAGCCCTTGTGCCTGGCGTCTCTGATTTGGTGCCCGATGGGCCAGAGCTGGGACTAGTACTCTTACCCTTATGTTGTCATTACTAATCATCACTGCTGTTGTTGGCGACTTCATAACAATTTTTTTTTGGTGGGGGGATAGCTCTCATCTTTATGGTTAACCTGAACTCTTAATTTTTTTTTTTAAGTTTATTTATTTTTGAGACAGAGACAGAGCATGAACGGGGGAGGGTCAGAGAGAGAGGGAGACACAGAATCGGAAGCAGGCTCCAGGCTCTGAGCCATCAGCCCAGAGCCTGACGTGGGGCTCGAACCCACGGACCGCGAGATCGTGACCTGAGCTGAAGTCTGACGCTTAACCGACTGAGCCACCCAGGCGCCCCAAACCTGAACTCTTAAATGGCTCTCACTCCTCCACCCCAGATTGCGTAGCCTGGATAATCCAAGAAATGTTTGTTGAATTAATAAGTAACCACAGCCCACTATAAGGTGGTGTTGCTCATAAGAGACAATTGAGGAAGGGGGGGTGAGCGTATGTGATATACTGGCTACATTTTAATTTTTTTTTTTTCAACGTTTTTATTTATTTTTGGGACAGAGAGAGACAGAGCATGAACGGGGGAGGGGCAGAGAGAGAGGGAGACACAGAATCGGAAACAGGCTCCAGGCTCTGAGCCATCAGCCCAGAGCCTGACGCGGGGCTCAAACTCACGGACCGCGAGATCGTGACCTGGCTGAAGTCGGCCGCTTAACCGACTGCGCCACCCAGGCGCCCCTACATTTTAAAATTAAATTGCACAGGGGCGCCTGGGTGGCTCAGTCAGTTAAGTCTCCGGCTCTTGATTTTGGCTCCAGTCATGATCTCATGGGTTCCCATGGGTTCGTGGGTTCGAGTCCCCCCTCTGGCTCTGTGCTGACAGTGGAGCCTGCTTGGGGGTCTCTCTTTCCCTCTCTCTCTCTCTCACAAAATAAATGAATAAACTTTGAAAACATGGTAAAACTAAATTGTACCTATTTAGTACTTGGGGTGGTTATAAGATCCTAGATGCTCAATAGTACTAACGACATCTGATGTGTTTTTCCAAAATGAGCTCGTTTGATCCCCTCTGCAGCCCAGGGAAGTGGGTCCAGTCCTCCCTCACCTGTATTTCAGATGAGGAAGCAGGCAGCGAGGGGGGGAAGCATCTTGCCCAGGGCTATAAGCTAGTGGGAGGCTGGCTTGGGGTCCGGAGTCTGTTGTTGCCCTGCTGCCCCGGTGGTCTGCCCTGCCTCACTGTCCCCGGCCTCACGCTGCCTGTCCTGCTCTGCCCGCAGGGTGGCCACAGACCACAACTCAGACAATACGTCGGCTGTGCTGCGGGAATGGCTGGTGGCCGTGAAGAGTTGGTACCACTCTGTGGAGTGGCGGCCGGCGGAGGAGCCCAGGTGAGCTTCGGCTTCTGCCCGGATGCACCCCCCCCCCCCCGATGCCCCAACAGCCGGACTGGGCTGCACCCTTATCCGCACACCTTTCCTGATTCCCCTTTGTCCCAGCTCTGCAGCCTTAAGGGCTGGCCTTGGCTGCTCTGATCCGCCTTCAGCTTCAATGGGCCGTAATCCTCCAGCTGGACCTTTGCCCCAGAAATTCTCTTCCCCGCAGTTCCCTTGGGCCCTTGTCCTCCTGGTGGTGGGGACACCTACTGCTTTGTCCCCAGTGTCCCTCTGTGCCCTGGCACGAGCTCTACTGCTTAGCTTCCCCATGATCCCCTGGGCAGTGCTGACCCCTGGTTTCTTTAATCCTTTCAGGTTTTTTTTCTTAACCCGTCTGCTGCCCAGACCAGATTCCGAGTCTGGGAGGACAGGCTGCAAGTTTGCTTCTGCGGCCCCTCTTACCCTCAGGAATGACCCTGCAAGGCATAGAGGCCCCCCAACCCCCATCTCCAGAGCTTTCTTCCTCCTCTGCAGCTGGCCCTGGGCTCCCTCCCCCAGTTTTCTCCTCTTGCTTCCTCGAAGCCTTCAGATCCAGCCCACACATCCCCTCCTCCAGGAAGCCCTCTCTGACCACTGCCCCCTGGGTTGCGATGGTGCCCCACGCTTCCCACAGCACAGCTGCCTCTCTGCAGGTCCTACCCGGACGAGGAGGGCCCCAAACACTGGTCCGACTCGCGCTACGAGCACGTTATGAAGTTGCGCCAGGCAGCCCTGAAATCTGCCCGGGACATGTGGGCCGATTACATCCTGGTGAGTGTCTCGGCCAGCTGCCGCCAGATGGCGGGGGAGGTCTGGGTGGCCGAGGGAGGCCGGAGCAGTGGGCTGTAGAGACCAACTTTAGCCCCCCTGTTTACGGAGGGAAACAGGCTCTGAGAGGGGGAGTGAGTTGTCAGAGGTGACACAGCTGGGTAGCAGAGTTGCTGGGATTCAGGCCAGGGCCCCCTGGGCTCTTAGTCATCAGGTTGTGTTCCTAACCGTCCCCTGTGGTGGGACCCTTGGGCCACCTCCTTTTTATTGCCCCTCCTGCACGCCCGACGATAACATCCTCTGGGCGAATTCCGAGAAGCTAGAGGATGGGGTGGGGGGCTGGGGGGCACTGGCGATGGGGCCTGACTTTCACTTCCTTCTGGGCCGGCCATTGCCTCTGGAGGGAGGGACGGTTCAGGCGCAAGTGCAGTAATGTTAAGGTATCTCCCCACAGGCCTGCGAGCCCCGTCAGCCCATCCCCTTGATCTGGACGTGATCTCCCCCCTGGTGCGGGTGGGGGTGGATGGCACTGAAGGCTGGGCCTGGCTCCCCGTGGAGGCTGAGTGCACTCATGCCAGCCTGACGTACCTGTGGTTGGTCTCCATCTACACGCCGGGCCCTGAGCTGCGGTCTGCACCTTCCTTATTTACTTAGTGGGCAGACGTCTGTGAGCCTCTCCCCTGCCCTCCGTCCGCGGGCCGGACCCCGAGGACACGGTGAGGGTCAGCACGGGCTGCACCCTGCCTTCCTAGCGTCCCCGGAAAGGTGGACGGGACCAGAAAACGAAACTGAGTGAGGACGTACCGAAAGGCAGCCAGTGCTGCGATCGTACAAAGGCAGCTGGTGGCGGATCGGTGTCCTGGGGCTACGGTGATAAAGTAGCCCGCACTGCGGGGGGGGGCTTAAAATGATGGAAGTTTATTGTCACGCGGTTCTGGAGACCAGAAGTCTGAAGTCAAGGTGTCCACGGGGCTCTGCTCCCTCTGAAGGCTCTAGGGGAGGGTCCTTCTTCACTTCTTCCAGCTTCTGGGGGCTCCGCATGTTCCTTGGCTTGTGGCCACATCGCTCTGTTGTCTGCCTCTGGGGTCACACGGACTCCTCTCTCTGTCGCTTCTTATCAGGTCGTTAGTCATTGAATTTAGAGCCCACCCTACTCCAGTCTGACCCCCTCTTAACCTACATCTTAGTTACATGTGCAAAGAACCTATTAAGATCACAGTCACAGGTTACCAGGGGTCAGAATTTCAACATATCGTTTTCTGGGGGCCCCCGTTCAGTCCACAACAGATGGCATAATCAGGGTGTTGTGATGAGTGAGCAGGGTTGGGGGCCTCCCTTAGGAGGGGACCCTAGCAGTGGATCCGAAGGAAGAAGGAAGCCAGCCTCTGGGGGGACACTGGGGGACAGTGTCTGAGGCAGAGGAAACAGAGTAGGTCACAAGCGTGGGGCATACAGGGACTGGCGAGGAGGCCGGTGTGGCTGGAGGGGTGATGGAGGCGGTCCTGGAGTGGTGGGTGGGGGCCAGACTACGCAGACCAATGGAGAGATTTTGCTTTTACTTTGAGGGTAATGGGGAGCCATGGAGGGTATGTGAGCACAGGAGAACTGTGTTCTGATTTATGATTTTCAGAAGCCCCATGGCTTCCCCCATGGGGAAGCAGGGTCTGTTGGGGCAGGAATGGGGTTAGCAGGAGGCCAGGGTAGAGGCCAATATGGAGCAGGAGGAGTGGGGAGTGACTGCAAATGGATTGGGGATGCTTTTTCAGGCTGAGGGGACAGGCTCTGTTCAGGGACTAGATGTGAGGGTGCCAGGAGGACCCCATGTCCCTGACCTGAGCTCTGCAGAGAGGGTGGAGGAGAAAGAATGGAACACCCTTTATAAATTACTTTTTCTTTTCTTAAACTGAAAAAAAAAAAAAAAAGAGACTTCTGGGAGCCCTGTAGGTTGATGTCTTATCAGCCCATTTACAGATGGGAAGGTGGAGGCTCAGAGAGGTAGGTGACCATGTGCTGGGTGCAGTCTCGGAACCAGTGAGGTTCAGAGAGGAGACGGGACCCTCCTGGAACCATCTAGCACAGAGCCACCTTGTCTGCTTCCCCAGGTTCGAGGCTGGCTGGCTTGCACTTCTCTCCCTCAGCAAACTTGGGGGGAACTCAGTGTGTTAGTTTAAAGAAACAGGGGCGCCTGGGTGGCGCAGTCGGTTAAGCGTCCGACTTCAGCCAGGTCACGATCTCACGGTCCGTGAGTTCGAGCCCCGCGTCGGGCTCTGGGCTGATGGCTCAGAGCCCGGAGCCTGTTTCCGATTCTGTGTCTCCCTCTCTCTCTGCCCCTCCCCCGTTCATGCTCTGTCTCTCTCTGTCCCAAAAATAAATAAACGTTGAAAAAATAAATAAATAAAAATAAATAAATAAAAAATAAATAAAACTAAAGAAACAAAAACAAAAACTCAAAGCAGCTTTCGGCATACCAGTGTCTTTCTGTGACTGGGGTCTTTGGAAATCCATACTGGGATGTGGACCCCTTTGTCCGGTGTTTTAAAATTGTTACAAAAAGGATCTCTCTAAAAAAAGGAAGGGAGGGAGGGAGGGAGGGAGGGAGGGAGGAAGGAAGGAAGGAAGGAAATAGAAGAAAGAAAAAGGGGAAGAAAAGGACCCTCTTTTTTCCTCCTTTTGCAAGCGATATAGGTGTTACTGGTGTGAAAATACACAAGAAAAAAAATAAGAAACTTAGGAAAGAAAAAAAAACAAGCAAACCTTATAATCTTACCTCCCAGGGAGACTCACTTTCTGGCTGCTTTTCTGTGTTTTCTAATTGAGGTGCAATTTACATAACATAAAATTAACTGTTTTAAAGCGGACAACTCAGCGGCATTTAGTACATTCATTATGTTGTGCAACCACAACCTCTGCCTAGTTCCAGAACATTCCCAGCACCCCAGAGGGAGACCCTGTCCCCATGAGCAATCACTCCCCACTCCCCCTCCCCCAGCCCCTGGCACCCACCAGTCTGCTTTCTGTGTCTATAGATGCGCCCGTTCTGGACATTTCGTGTAAGTGAATCATAACACCACGTGGCCTTTTGTGTCTGGCGTCCTTCACCGTGTACCATGTTCTCAAGGCCCATCCATGTGGTAGCGTGTGCCAGAACTCTAGTCCTTTTGGTGGCTGAGTCATGTTCCTTGAACGGAGGGACCACGTTTTGTTCATCCCTTCTGCCATCGACGGACACTTGGGTCATTTCCGCCGTTTGGCTGCTGTGGCCAATGCCACGGGGAGCCTGGGTGTGCAAATGTCTCATCCCTGTTTCCCGTTGTCCTGGAGCACGCCTCGGAGTGTGGAATCGCATCGTGACCTGCGTATCCCCGGTGGACAGGACCACCCTTACCCGATCGTTTTCTGCGGCGCGATTCCCAGCTGTCTTGGCTCACTCCGCGGTGGGACGCGGCCCGAACCCCCCTGGCTGGTTCGCCACCACCAGACTCTTGGGTCGTCCCTGGGTTGTGTGATAAATAACACTGTGGTGAGCATCCTGGCGTGGCCTTGCTGGAGAGTGTTGGTGACGCGTGGTTTGGGGTGGGGGGACCAGCAGGCACCCCTCCCCCCCCCCCCCATGGTGACGCTGTTCCCGGGCTGGTAGATTTCATCTGATGCCGCAACAAGGAAGTCACCATCTTTTTATCCCAACATTCGAGGCATTAAAGGAAAAGAAAAAGGCTTATGTGAAGGTCTGATTTTTATACGCATTTTATCAGCATCTAATTGACGTTAGGAAAAGCGTGTGTTCCTCCCAGCCACTCCGCACGGAGGTGGCCTCTGCTCCGACTGTCCTCGTCCTCCAGCACTGCCCGTTTTGAAAGTTTCCAGTGCTACATCTGGGACCCATTTATGCTGCTTTGTGCTGTGTGGTCTGTCCCTTCTCTTGCTGCGTAGTGTATTGTATGAGCATGACTTGGCTTGTCACTTGAGGAACCAGGTGGCTTCCAGGGCCCCATCTGCTGCTCCGGGATCCCCAGGCACCCCTCCCCTGTAGGACTCTGGCTGTTCAGAGCCGTGGCCCAGCCCAGGTCAGTCCCGTGACCCATGCTGATGCTGTATTGGGTGTTTTGCAGTTTGTGGATGCAGACAACCTGATCCTCAACCCTGACACACTGAGCCTCCTCATCGCCGAGAATAAGACCGTGGTGGCCCCGATGCTGGATTCGCGGGCTGCGTACTCCAACTTCTGGTGTGGGATGACTTCCCAGGTCAGGGGGCTTCTGGGGTAGGGTGTGGGCCGGGGGTGGGAGGGGTGAGCAACTGGGGGCTGTGGCTAGAGTCTAACTTATCATACCACCTCATGTGAGCATCTCACAACATCATTGTGATAATCCTTAAGTAGCTCCTCTGGGGAGGGGCTGTGATTGTGCCCTCTCCTCCCCACCCTCTTCCCAGTTACTGAAGCAGAAATAGAAACACACAGAGGAGTTGACTTGCCTAAGCTCACACAGCTAGGAAGGGGCGGTGCCAGGATAGGACTTCAGGCACCGCTTGATCTAGGTATTCAAACAGCATTCCTATCTTCCTCCATCCTTTGGGTGGCTTCATTTTCAGACTCTTGAGGCATGATCCCGGCACCATCTGGCCAAAGTCTACTTTGGTCCCTGTCTAGTCTCCTCCTACACCTGAGCCAGTTACTGAAGCCAGGAAAATGCCAGGTTCGGATTGACCAAGCCTGGGCCACAAGTCCCACCCCAGGGTTGAGGCTGGGGTTGCAGGCAACTCCAGGGGGAGTGAAAGGGTAGGTGCTGGAGTGGGGACCATGCCAGCGGAATGGGGTTTGGTGGCTGGAGCTGGGACCCCTCTTGACTCTGCCTGTCTTTTTAATTGTTGGGTGATTCACATAACATAAAACTCAGCTTTGTTTGTTTATTTTTATTTATTTTGAGAGAGCAAACAGGGGAGGCAGAGAGAGGGGGTATCCCAAGCAGGCTCCGCACTGCCAGCATGGAGCCCGACGTGGGACTCGAACCCACAAACTGTGAGATCATGACCTGAGCCGAAATCAAGAGTCAGACGCTTAACCAACAGCTACCCAGGCGCCCCAAACTCACCATTTTAAAGTGAACAATTTCACGGTTTCTATTTGTTAAAAATATGTCGTAGAAACCTAAATGTTACACTCTAAGAATTACAGTTTGTAAAGGTATGATGAAGAGAGAGACCAACCTCCGACTGTTACGTCATCTTTTCTAGAAGATTCCCCCCCAACTTCCTTGAAGTTGTCCAGAGTAAATCAAAGGCTCACAAAGATCCAGCCCTTTCTTGACTTTCTGATTTCCTCCTTCCCTAATGTCTCCTGTCTTTCTTCTTCTTCTTCTTTTTTTTTCTAATTTTTTAATCTTTCTTTAATTTTGAGAGGGAGAGTGCTAGCAGGGGAGGGGCAGAGAGAGAGGAAAACAGAGAATCCAGCGCAGGCTCTGCGCTGTCCGTGCAAAGCCCCACATGGGGTTCGAACTCACGAACCGTGAGATCATGACCTGAGCCGAAGTCACTGAGCCCCCCAGTGGCTCCCTCCTGATCTGAAGTGTGGAGCTAGGTCTGCGGGTGGACAACCGCTTCCCTTCCCTTATCTGCCACCCACCCCCCCGCCCCGGGTGGCCGAGGTTCTGGTGGGGGGTGGGGTGCAGATGAGGCCTGACCGCACCCAGAGCTTTGCACCCAGCAAATACCCACTGCGGCCAGAGGCTGGCATCTGGGTCTCGCTCTCCCGAGTTGTTCCATGCCTCCCATTGTCCCAGGCCCCCCGCCTCACCTTTAGGGACCCCCGCACTCTGCCCCTCTCCCTGCAGGGCTACTACAAACGCACACCTGCCTACATCCCCATTCGCAAGCGGGACCGTCAGGGCTGCTTTGCGGTTCCCATGGTGCACTCGACCTTCCTGATCGACCTGCGGAAGGCGGCATCCAGGAACTTGGCATTCTACCCTCCTCACCCCGACTACACCTGGTCCTTTGACGACATCATCGTCTTTGCCTTCTCCTGCAAGCAAGCAGGTGAGCCCGCAGGGAGTTGGCCATCACTGGGGCGTCCGGTTCATTGGGACGGTGCCGAGCCCACAGAAGGTTCACAGAATCAGAGCTGCAGAATGCAGGGATGGCTTCAGGTGTGGCTGTAGCCAGGTGTTAGGCGATATCCTCAGGACCTACTTATTTTCCAGCCCCAGCTTTGCTGGGGCGCTTCACTCCCCAGGTGTTTAAGACCTATTTATTGAGGGTTATTCCCATCTTGATATTCTCCTGTGTTCTCCCAGTTTTCTGTAGCTGAGCATAATTGTTCCCTAACTGTACAATTAGGGGGAAAAAATTAAAAAAAAAATTTTTTTTAACATTTATTTTTTGAGGGACAGAGAGGAAGCGGGAAAGGGGCAGAGAGAGGGAGACGCAGAATCCAAAGCAGGCTCCGGGCTCCGAGCTGTCAGCACAGAGCCCGGCGTGGGGCTTGAACCCACAAACGGGGAGATCATGACCTGAGCTGAAGTCGGACACATAACCGACTGAGCCACCCAGACGCCTCCCCCCCCCCCCACCAAAAAACATTTTAAAGAGAGAGAGAACACAGCCAACCATAGCTGACTTGTCGTATTTTTAAAACCACCGTGCGGCCAGCTATGACCCATGGGCCAAAGCCGGCCCACGATCTGTTTTTCTGTAGCCACGAGCTAAGAATGCCTTTGGTTCCTGGACCCAACTGCATCATGTATGTGTGCGGGGGCGCGTGTTGTCCAACAAGCAATTCTCGGACACCAGCATTGTGTCCTATCATTCACCTCCGTTCTGACACTGTCTACCCAGAGATAGCGTCAGATTCCACAGGTTGAGGGCTCGGTCCTACAAGACTGCCCCCCCCCCCCGCCCCCAACTTCACATGCCAGCCACCAACCCATGGTCTCACCATTAATTTGCCAGAGCGGCTCACAGAATTCAGGAAACCCCTCGACTCACTAGATTACTGATTTATTATAAAAGGATAGAACTCGGGAGCGGCCACGTAGAGGAGACGCCCAGGGCCAGGTACGTGGGAAGGGGCGCCGAGCTTCCTCGTCCTCTCCACGTGCACTGCTCTCCCCACATCTCCACGTGTTTACCACCCCGGAAGCTCTCTGAACCCCATCCTGTCGGGTTTTTATGGAGGCTTCCGTGACATAGACGCAGTTGATTGAATCGTTGGCTCTTGGTGATTCAGCCTCTACCTCTCTCCTCTGAAGAATCCAACCTTCTATTCATGGTTGATTCCCCTGGCAATCAGTGTGTGTGTGTGTGTGTGTGTGTGTGTGTTGGGGGGGGGGTTCCTCTTTAAATGCTTCTCAAAAGGCACTTCTTAACATAAGAGACACTTTTAAGCTCTCAACATTTAGGAAATTCCACGGGTTTGGGGAACCGTGAGCCAGAAACTGTGAACAAAGACCAAATATATATAAGAAGTATATAGTTGGTCATCTGAATGGAAAAAAATGAAAAGAACAAGAATATTCTGTGACATCTGAAAATCATATAAAATTCATATTTCAGGGCCTATAAATAAAGTTTCAGCGGCACGCAGCCACGCCCATCCATTTAAGCATCATTTATGGCCGCTTTCGCGTTCCAACGGCAACTGAGTCATTCAGACAGAACTGTCTGGCCCACAAGCGTAAATATTGACCATCTGGCCCTTCACAGAAAAAGTTTAACCAGTTAAAACGAAAAATCATTTTCACCGGGTTTTTGTTTTGTTTTGTTTTTTACTTAAGGGAAAAAAAAAAAAAAAGATTACACAAGATCCAAAGATGTAAACCACTCAGAAAAGGGCGAATGCAGAAGGCTCTGATGTAACTAATGTTTTGTTCAGCTGCAGCCCCTTTCTGGGCATAAGGGTGCATCTGGTGGGGTCCACCCGCTGTTTGGCGGTTTGGTTTGTCATGGAATCCTGCGGGGACTGAGTCCGTGGCCGCGCAAGGCGCCTGTTGACAGCTCTGGAGTTTGTCATGGGCTTGCGCGGCAGCGTGAGCCCCTCCTCTGGCTCCTGGCCCCAGATGGGGAGCTGAGGAGCCTCTGCCGGTTGCCAGGAGCAGCGGGACCTGTCTCAGATCCAGCCCCACCCGGGGCCGTGCGGCTTCACACCATTTGCACTTTTTTTTTTTTTTAATAATTCGTTTTAACGTTTATTTATTTTTGAGAGAGAGAGAGAGAGAGAGAGACAGAGCGCGAGCAGGGGAGGGGCAGAGACAGACGGAGGGAGGCACAGCATCCGAAGCAGGCTTCAAGCTCTGAGCTCTCAGCACAGAACCTGACGCGGGACTCGAACCCACGGACCGCGAGATCACGACCTGAGCCGAAGTCGGACGCTCAACCGGCTGAGCCACCCCCGAGCCCCGCCGTTTCCACTTCTGATTGTTGTTTCCTTGGCCCCAGAGGTCCAGATGTACGTCTGCAACAAGGAGGTATATGGTTTCCTGCCAGTGCCGCTGCGGGCGCACAGCAGCCTCCAGGATGAGGCCGAGAGCTTCATGCACGTGCAGCTGGAGGTCATGGGTGAGTCCGCCCGCGCCCAAGTCACCTCCCTTTCTCCGCCACCTCGCACCCATCCCCCGACGCGAGCGTCTGCCGCGCGCCAATCCCTTGGCTGGGGGCAGGGGGTACCCGGCACGAACAGCTTGCAGGTAGCTGCGCGCAGCCTCCCGAGAGCGGTCGGGGTGGGCTTCCCGGAAGAGGTGGCATTGAGATGCAGGGTGGACGGGAGTTAGCCAGGAAGAAGATTGCAGCCGGAGGATCAGCCCTCGCAAAGGCCAGGAGGCTGGAGGGGACGTGAGCCCAGCGAACAGCCAAGGTTGACGGGGCAGAAATGGAGGTGGTGAGCTGGGCAGAGCTGGCAAGGCGGGGCCGGGGCAGTGGCCTCAGACACTAAGCTGAGGAACAGGCCTTTTTCCCCCGGTGGCAGGCGGGAGCCATGGAGGGTGTGGGAGCCCAGGGGCAGCAGCTTTTCACTGATAGACCTTCATGTGCATGGTAGCGTCTGGGACACTGTCATCTTGAGCCGTTTCCTCATCTGTACCCCTGCCAACCCCCAGACCCACCATTCTTTGTCTTGTATTTCTCTTACATGAATGCTTTTATTTCCCCCACTTGAATAGATTTATTTTAAAAAGGTATTTGTATCATAGTTGCAAGCTCACGTCTTTCTAGTATGTATGTACATATACACATCAATCCATAAACTGTTAAGCCAGCCGTCCCTCCAGTGGGCCCCTGAGGTGGGACAGGCACGCAGGGCTGAGCTGCCCTCGTGGTGGTTTGAGCAGCTGGGGGATCTCCAGAGCAGCCAGCAGTGAGACACTGGCCACCTCCACGGGGGCCTGGCCCTGTGCTGGCCACACACTCCCCCAAGACGGCCTCTGAAGCGGCATGGCCACTCCTCCCACTGCACAGACAGGGAGGAGCCCAGCTCTGGGGCTCCTTTCCCACTCTGCCCACGCTCTAGAAAGTTCTGTCTGTGGCACCCCCTGGTGGCTGAGGGTGGAATGGCACCCTGCCTTCTGGGGCAACTTCTGGGTATTTGGAGGTGACATCTGGAGGCTGCAAGGTGACCAGGCTGAAGACCACCCCCCCCCTCCGCCCCGCATAACGTCTGAGCGTCAGGGACGGATGCCCACACCCGGCCCGGCAAACCCCACCAGACTGCAGTCACAGGAGGTAGATCTCTGCTTGTCACCAACTCCCACTGGCGACCAGACCCTGAGAAATCTCTCCGAGGCTTCCGTAGCTTTCCTAGTTTAAAGTTTCACAAATATTTCCAGTGTTGTCTCTGGTCAGGAAACCATTCGCGCTGCTGTTAGAAACCAAAAATGACAGAGGGGCGAATATTTCCCCGTTTCTCAGGGGCCAGAGCAAAGCATATTGAACGAGAGGAAGGAGGGGCTGGAGGTTTCAGGTGTTGGTGCAAATCCTTCCTTCTGGTCTGAGTGAAAACCACGTGTCCACGCGTGGGCGCTTGGACTCAGGCTGTGCGTGTCATTTTTTCCCCACGCATTCAAGTCTGTCTTACGGCGAAGCTTCAGAGTCGCAGAAAAGCTCCGCGAGGTCCCTGAGTACGGGGAACCCGGAGACTTGCTTCCTTTCCCCACTGCCCCGCCCCCGGACTATACGGCATCTCTCCCTGTCGGCCCCGTAAACCTTGCTCGATATAAGTCCTGTCCGTCGAGCTTTAGCCACACGGCGGCGATGGGCGTTGTGTGTGTGCGGGTGATGATCGCTTTTGTATCCTGTCACCAGCCACAGCCCGGGCCCTGGCCTTCCCCTGGCCCTCCCACCGCCCCTGTTTCCTCAGCGGATGGGTTTGGGCTGCCTGGTGCTTCTGGAAGTGGAATCGCTCGTCCCCTGCCTTGCTGCCCGGTGTTACTAGTTCTCTTACTTCTTAGACCAGTTGCAGAGTCCGTGGGTCCCTGAGACCACACTCGGGTCTGATAATTTGCTAGAAGGACTCAGGACTCACCGGAAGCTGCTACACTCACAGTTACGGTTTATTACGAGTGAAAGGACACAGATTACAGTCAGCAGAGGGAAGGGGTGTCTGGGGTGGTATCCAGGAGCGTTCCATGCATGGAACTTCCAGTCGTCCCCTCTCTGTGGGGTCGTGTGGCCAGCTTGTACTTTTCCCAGCACCAAAGTGTGAACAACACGCATGGTGTACTGCCAGCCACGGGTGCTCCCCTGAGCCTCGGCGTCCAGGGTTTTTACTGGACTCACAGGGACCTGGCTGACTGCCACATGGGTGACCTCCACGTCTAGTCCTCGCAGAGGGCGAGCTGATTCCACATGGCGCCAGATCCTACATCACACTGTCAGCATAGACCACCCGGTGTGGCCCAAGACCCCAGGCAAACAAAGATAGTCCTGCCAGGCAGGATGTTCAGAGGGCTTCCGCCTCCCAGGAGCTGGGGACAAAGGCCAGACCTCTCTTTGGGCAAGTTCGATTCTTCACCCCACGATGGGTCTGAAGGTGTTAGGTTTTTATCACCACTGTGATGTGACTTTCTGGAAAGGCTGCATGGCTTTGCTCCTTCTGCATGCCCGATGTGCTCCATTTTCAGGCCAGGGGAGCCTGGGCCCCAGGGGAGGGGCAGAGGCTCAGAAAGAGAAGGGAAAGGCACCTGGAGTTTGCACCCGGATGCTCAGGCCCCAACATCTTGCCCTTGGTCTCTGGCTCCCCCAAAGAGGGCAGGGGGTGGTCAGAGCTGTGTAGGGCCCCCAGCAGGCAAAAAAAAAAAAAAAAAACAAAAACCAAAAAAAACCCCAGGATGTGGTGTCCCTGGGGGGCCCAGGTTGGCTTTGGGGCTCGCCCAGGTCTGTCCCAGACAGAGGGGCCTGTGTCTGTCCCTCAGGCTCACATAGGGCCTGTATTCTTGACGGCTGCAGATGCCGCACTGCCCGTGAGGCTGGGCTCCTCTGGGCCAGCCCAGTGGGCGTGCAGGAGCCTCCCCAACCCCCCGTCCACCCGCGGATCTGATCCTTCTGAGGGAAACCACCAGGGGTGTGCCAAGACAGGGCCCCAGGGACGTGGTCTGAGCGTCGTTCACTGCAGCTGACGGGGGAGTGGTCATGGCCACTCTGAAGTCCTTGGCATAGCTTGGCTTGTAGGCGCTCCAGTCACACGGTCACCATCCCCCTGCACGTTTCCTGTGGTCCTCTGCGCGTGCGTCTGTAACCAAAGTTCCCATGTTTCTAAGGATCCCAGTCACTATTTTCACTTGACTATGTCTTTAAAACCTTACCTCCAAATAAGGTCACATTCCGAGGTACGGGGGGTAAAGATGCCAACATACTGGGGAGGACACAGTTCAACCCATAATGTGTGTCGTTTCGTGGCATCTTTTCCTGAAACCTCTGGGAGGAGGAGGTTTTTAAAATCGGACCCCATTTTAAAGAATTTTTTGTTAGTGGTTTTTATTTATTAGAGTCCCATTTTATAGATGAGGAAAGCCAAGGCCCAGGCAGGTCAACGTCACACGGCTTGCCATCATTCCTGTGCTCGTTCTACGAGTAATTATTGAGTGCCTGCTGCGTACCAAGCGTTGGGCACTGGGGACTCAGCGTGAGTGGACAGACCTGGTGTCTGTTCTGTGGGGCACACGGGAGACAGGAAACCAGAGACGTAGGACTGCAGGATTGGGGTTCGATGGCAGAAGCCCAGGTGTTGTGGGAGCCAGGAGAAGGTGCCCCGCTCCAACTCAAGAGGCCGTCTTAGAACTCAGGGGATGGAGCGGGGGAAGGAAAGGGGTTTCAGGCAGAAGCCCAGCGTGTGCAAAGGTCCTGAGGTAGGAAGGGGGTGCATTTGGGGCAGTGCCGACAGCCCGAGTGAGTGGGGGTGGGGAAAGAGACTAGCACCAGAGTTGTGAGTGGAGACGGCTCAGGCACAGCCTCCAGTGCCAGGCCGAGGAGTTTGGGGTGACGGGGGGTCACACAGGGGCTGGGGTAGGGAGGTTGTTAGGAGGCCACGGCCCCTCCCCGAGGGACCCCACCGACCCCGTGGCCTCTCTCCGCCCTACAGTGAAGCACCCACCGGCGGAGCCCTCCAGGTTCATCTCCGTGCCCGCCAGGACGCCTGACAAGATGGGCTTTGACGAGGTGAGCCAGGCCTTCCTTCCCCGGGGGCGGGGGTGGGGGCGGGGGCCCGGCCTGGAGTCTCCCACTGAAGCTCCGGGCCCGCAGGTCTTCCTGATCAACCTGAAGCGACGGCAGGACCGGCGGGACCGCATGCTGCGGGCGCTGCGGGCGCAGGAGATCGAGTGCCGGCTGGTGGAGGCCGTGGACGGCAAGTGAGTCCCACCCCGGGGGGTCCACACGCACGGGTGCAGACCGCTCCCTGGCGGGTGCGGACGGTGCAAGGGGGCGGGCCGATTCCTCTGACCCCTGCTCCCTGCCTCCAGAGCCATGAACACCAGCCAGGTGGAGGCGCTGGGCATCCAGATGCTGCCCGGCTACCGGGACCCCTACCACGGGCGGCCCCTCACCAAGGGCGAGCTGGGCTGCTTCCTCAGCCACTATAACGTCTGGAAGGAGGTAGGCCTCGCAGGGGAGGGCGGGCCGTCCTCGGGTCCTCAGGCTTCTGGCCCCTCCGGGAGGGGACCGCTGGCGCCCCCTGCGGGCTTCCGGAACTTCAGCGGGACACAGGGCCTCTCGCCGGTGACTGCTTCACCGGAAGTCCCCTGAACCCTGGGTGGGGCAGCTGTTGTCCCTCCTTTGTGCAGACGGGGAGACAGACTAGGGAGGGAGGGGGAGCCCGGCTCCCACAGAAGGTGGGGTCTGAGACCCAGGGCCCCCAGTTGAGGCCTCTTCCCACCCAGCTGCTGTCCAATGTCTCCGGGGCCTGGTCTCTGTGCTCAACATTTACAATTAGAAATGACGGCTGCGGGGACATTAACCAACGCCGGCCCCGTGTCAGGGGCTCGGCAGCCCCCCTCAACGGGAGGGAGGTCGATCCAAAAGACGGTGAGGAAGGTGCCTGTTTGCTTCTCTCCGGCTGCCCCAGGGCCTTCAAGCAGAGCTGACTTCAGGGTCGGGTCTGGCCTTGGTCTTTGTGTGACGTGGGCAGGGCGTCCTCCCTCAGGTGGTGGACCGCGGGCTGCGGAAGTCGCTTGTGTTCGAGGACGACCTGCGCTTTGAGATCTTCTTCAAGAGACGCCTGCTGAACCTCATGCGGGACGTGGAACGGGAGGGTCTGGACTGGGACCTCATGTGAGTCGGGGGGTGGGGGCAGGGCTGATGGCGTGGTCCGGGGCCCAGTTTGGGGTGCGGTGGAGCTGGAGCCTGGAGCTCAGAAGGGTGGCCTAGAGCCTGTAGGTCTGATGGCCTTTGCAAGTTAACAGGCCGAGCCAACTCTTGAGGGTATAGCAGAAGAGGCCCCGCGCTCCCCGGATCTGAGAGCAGCCGGGGCTTGGGGCGTGGCCTGGGGTGGGTGTGGTCAGGGCTTGGGAGTGTTCCCAGAAGCTGGGGGCCTGGCGGACTGTGGGGGCATAGCCGGGGAGCCTGGGTCTTGGACCAGCTCGAGGTGGGGTGTGGCCAGCGTATTTCTGGAACAGTCCTTTGGAATCTCCTCTAGGTCACTCGGACCCTCCTCCCTGCCTCTGTCCTTTCTTCCCTCTCTCTCTCTCTCTCTCTCTCTCCCTCTCTCGCTGTCCTGCTGGATGCAGGGCCCTGGGCCCCGTACCCCTTCGTCCCTGACCCCTCACCACATTCCCGCGCCTTGCCCAGCTGCGCCACAGCCTTGTGAAGTCAGAGCAGCTTCCCTCCCGGCCCCACTCCTTCCCGTGGTTCAGCCTCAGCCAGGGTCCAGGACGTCCTTCCCTTCCCAGCTCCAGATCCTCCCGTGGCTCCCCGGTGCCCTTGGAAAAACCCAGTCTCCTCCCTGCATACCTCAGCCCCTGGGGTCCTCCCTGGCCCAGCCACTCCGGCCTCCCCGTCGCTCCCCAAACGCACCACGCCTGCCGCCACCCCGGGGCCTGACGCAGGCTCGCTAGGTCTCTGATTTGCTCGCTGGGCGTCCTCCGGCGGGCGGGAAGGAGGGGGGTGACAGGGCCCTAACTCTGCACCCCAGCTACGTGGGCCGGAAGAGGATGCAGGTGGAGAGGCCGGAGAAGGCTGTGCCCCGTGTGAGGAACCTGGTGGAGGCCGATTACTCCTACTGGACGCTGGCCTACGTGATCTCCCTGCAAGGCGCCCGCAAGCTGCTGGCGGCCCAGCCGCTCTCCAAGATGCTGCCTGTCGACGAGTTCCTGCCCGTCATGTTTGACAAGCACCCAGTGTGAGAGGGGGTTGCGGCGGGCACGCGGGCCGGGCTCTTGCCGTGGGTCTGTCCTGGGTGGGCTCTTGCCGTGGGTCTGTCCCAAGGGTGTGTCTTTTCCTCTGCCTGCTTCTTCCCCCGTGCTACCCCCACCCTCCGGCTCCACGTTATCCCCCCCACCCCCCGCCACTGCCCTGCCCACTTCCGTCTCAGTCTGTCCCTTACTGCCAACCCACTGCTGCCTCTCCTCTCGCCGCCCTCCCCCAGGTCTGAGTACAAGGCCCACTTCTCGCCCCGCAACCTTCGCGCCTTCTCGGTGGAGCCCCTGCTCATCTACCCCACGCACTACACAGGGGACGATGGCTACGTGAGTGACACGGAGACCTCGGTCGTGTGGAACAACGAACACGTCAAGACCGACTGGGACCGTGCCAAATCCCAGAAGATGCGCGAGCAGCAGGCACTGAGTCGCGAGGCCAAGAACTCAGACGTGCTGCAGTCCCCGCTGGACAGCGCCGCCCGAGACGAGCTCTGAGGGGCTGCGGCCGAAACACCAAAGCAGGCATCGCTGGCCCAGCCTCCTTGTGCTCGCCGGGGACAGAAGGGCCACCCCCCCAGCCCCCTGCGGACCCCTGGCCGGCCGCAGAGGGCCCTCCACGCAAGGCGGTATCCAGCCAGCTCTTGTTCAGCAATCACGTGCACGCAGGCAGCTTTAATGGAGTGCCTACTGTATGCCGGGAACGGGGCCCGGAACCGGGGGGATCAGATGGGAACGAGACACCTTCCTATCTTCAGGGGCCGAACACCTGAAGTCCCCGCTGTGTCCCAGGCTTCTGTGTTAGCGGCAGTGAGCGAGGCGCAGTTATTCCGTAGGCCAGTGATCGATTCAGTCGTCAAGGTTCTACCGACCGCCCCTCCCCCCACCGCCCCAAGAATCAGCACTAGTGATACACAGTCATTGTTTTGATTCATTCAAGTATTTATTGAACGCCTACTGTAGGCTGGGCACCAACCATCCTAGGCTCTGGGAATATTGAGATTGACCAGCCCCTTTCGTTCATTTCTTCCAACAACACATCCGAGCACCCGCTCTGTGCCTGCCTGGTACTCGTGACACAAAGACAAGTTCTCACTGACTCAGAGCATTTATCGAGTGCCTGCTGTGTGCTGGGGATGAAGAGAAACAAGGTGCTTTTCATGCTTCGATCGGTTTCCTCCCCCCCACCCCCCACCCCATCTAAAGAGCACCTACAGGCATTAGTCATATAGTGTAACACTCGCCGGGTTGGCACCGGGTCACCTACGTGTGTGCCGGGCCACCGAGATGCACAAGACGAGTCTTTTATCTCTTTGTGCAGCGGGCATTTATTGAACGCCTGCTGTGTACCAGACCTCATGGACTCCCAGTGGGACTGGGGAATGATTGGCTGAGTTTGACCCCTGCCCACCCCTCCCCACCCTGATCACTCAAGCTCGTGCAGACAAAATCCCCCCCCACCACCCAGGAGGGAGGGTGGCTCTTCCCTCGCGGGGGGCGGCTGTGGGTCCCAGTGACCGCAGGGCCACACGCAAGCTCCCCTAGACCCAGCCCCCCTGGAGGGGGCAAGGGATGAATACGGGGGCTGGGTCTCCTGTGCTCACCCCTGCTCCTGTTTAGACCCGTCCCCCTGTTGGCTCGACCTCCCCGGCCTGCATCCCACGTGTGGGTCCTGCCTGCGCAGTGGGGTTCCTGTGTTCAAGCCTTCGGTGGGGTTGTTTGTGTGTTTGGGGCCTTGCGTGGGCTCAGCTGCCCCCCCGGGGGCCCTGCCCGAGGCCTGGGCAGGATGTCCCCCAGCGGGGGCTGGAGGGCTTGCTGTGTCTTTGGCCTGGAATGAATGTCAGAGCCAGGACTTTGCTCTCGTAGGGACGACTGCTCACTGGGTCAGGTCCTGGATAACTTGCTTATTTTTTTATTAAATGTTCCTGGTTGGTTTTCACATAAATCTGTGTTCTTTTCTTGGTCCACTGCTCCGCTGACCACCAGTGCACAATCACGCTCCCCGCCCCCGCTGCCGGCCCGTGTGGGAGGAAGCCAGGTGCCGGAGAGAAACCCACTGGTGGAGTGAATGCGGGTGAGGGTGTAGTGAGAGCCCCATAAAACTTCCCTGGAATAGCCCGGGGACGGTTGGCCAAGTGCGCTGTGTCCTGTGGGGTCGACCGCGGGGTTGCCGCCGACGACAGATTGAGGAGACAGGCTGCCGTGTTTTGGGGTCTCCGGGAAACTCCTAAGATGAGGATTTGAGTTGTCAGAGAGGTGACTCCAGGAATCCCCGAGGGGGGGTGGGGACGGGAGACTAGGATGCCAGTGAACACTTGACTCTGGACAACTGGGGACCTCAGGAGACTGCATCAGAGCAGTCCCACCCCAGGGGCGACGGAGGTGGGGCGTTTATCCACACCCAACCGCCTTTGGATCTCCTTTGTCCAATACTTAAAGGTCCTCAAGATTCTCAAGCCCTTGGAGCGCGTGGGCACCTACCCAGGCCTTTTACAAAATAACACAGATAGTGTGTGATCCTTGCAGAAGAAGTAGAATGTAAACATGCGACAAGATCGCACCCAGTTTTTCAGCAATTGTCTTTTTTTTTTTTAAGTTTATTATTTTGGGAGAGAAGGAGAGAACGCGGGCGAGCAGGGGAAGGGCTGAGAGAGGGAGAGAGAGAATCCCAAACAGGCCCCTGCACTGTCCGCAGCGGAGCCCGATGAAGGGCTCGATCTCACACACTGTAAGATCACAACCGGAGCCAAAGTCGAGAGTTGGAGGCCCAACCGACTGAGCCACCCAGGTGCCCCTCGGCAATTTCCTTTTGAAATGTCACAACATACCGTGGACACTCTGATCAGTGCAGACGTCTACCAGTTCTCTTCCGGGTCGTCACATACAAAGTTCCGCGATGGTGACGGACCGTGCACTCGGCCGGTCCAGCCCAAGAGCGTCCCGGCCCCACTGAGAGCGGTGTTGCAGGACGCATCTTCCTGCTGGAGCTCCTAACTTCAGTTGGGTGAGTCGATACAGGTGAAAATGCTGGAAGGATGGGTGTGTGTGTTTCCTCGTGCGGCTGCCATATTTACTCTTCTCGTTAAGTCCTGACCGTTCCCCTTGTGTTTTTTTCGGAGGCGGGTGATGCGAGCGTATTAACCGATCCCCTCTCGTGGAACCTCGGAGTCACTTCTCCGGTGTTCCGGTTACTCGGGGTGTTTCTAAATCTTACTTTCAGATCCACCCAGCGGATCTCAACTGGGTGTTTTTGTTCCTCGGGGACATCTGGTGATGTCTGGGGACGTCTCTGGTGGTTACGACGGGGGGGGTGGGGGCTGCTACTGGCATCTGGTGGGTAGAAACCAGGGACGCCACCGAATGTCCTACAATGCACAGGGCGCACCACGAGAAAGACTGCTTTGGCCCCAAAAGTCCACAGTGCTGTGGTTAAGAATCCTGCACCATTCCATTCAGCGTCTTGGGGACAGGAGTCTCTAGAAGGGTCTTTTTGTGTGTGTGTGTGGCATGAAGGGAAGTTTCCTTTGCTTTGACATTTCTCTGGTTAAAACATAGATTCTCAGGCTCTGCCGCCGGATTGAAAGGGTTAGAAGCTTAGAGGTGGCGCCTGGGAATCCCAATTTTATCTCGAATAAAATCTCCAGGAGAATCCTATCCTTCCTTCCGAAATATGTATATTTCCACGTTCCCACAGATAACGCGTATATATCAGAAGGTACATTCAGGGGCGCCCGGGTGGCTCAGTCGGTTAAGGTTCTGACTTCGGCTCAGGTCCTGATCTTGCGGGTTCGAGCCCTGCATTGGGCTCTCTGCTCTCAGCAGTGGAGCCCGCTTTGGATCCTCTGTCCCACCCCCCTCTGCCCACTCCCTGCTCTCTCTCTCTCAAAAATGAATAGAAATTTAAAAAAAAGAAGAAGTGAGGGGCGCCTGGGTGGCTTCAGTCGATTGAGCGACCGACTTCAGCTCAGGCCATGATCTCACGGTTTGCGAGTTCGAGCCCCGTGTCGCGTTCTGTGCTGACAGCTCCGAGCCTGGAGCCTGCTTCGGAGTCTGTGTCTCCCTCTCGCTGCCCCTCCCCCACTCAGGCTCTGTCTCTGTCTCAGAAATGAATAAACATTAAGAAAAAATTTTTTTAAAAGAAGTTATACTCAGAAGTCTGGAATCCGTTTCACTTGAGGACAGTCAAGATGTCAGAAGGCTCGCTTCCTTCTGGAGGATTTAGGGGAGAATCCAAGTCCTTGTTTTTTCCAGCTTCTGGAGATCGCGGGCGTTCCTTGGCTCACAGCCACTTCCTGTATCACATCTCCTACTCCTTCCTCTGACCTTCTTCCATCCCTCTTACAGGGAGCCTTGTGATTGCCTTTAGGGCCCACTTGGATAATCCAGGAGAATCTCCCACCGTCTCAAGATCCTTAATTACGTCTACAACGTTCCTTTTGCCATCTATGTGCATCCTTGTGCAGGGGCCGTGCTAATCTTCTCTGTATCATTCCAATTTTAGGATACGGGCTGCCACAGAGAACGCTCCTTTTACCATTTGAAATACCATTCACACTTTCTGGGCAGTAGGACGTGGGTATCTTTGGTACAGGACACTATTCAGTCCTCCACATTCCCCTGTAGCATGCTGTAATTGCGGCTGGGTCTGTGGATGTATCATCACTTATTATGTATCAAAAATGTAGCATATCAGTCAGGATTAAGGGTGGGAAACAAACTAAGAGATCTTTTTTTTTTTTTTTTTTTTTTAAGTCAACTATAGGCTCAGTGTGGGGCTTGAACTCATGACCCCAAGATCAAGAGTCCTATGCTCTACTGACTGAGCCAGCCAGGCGCCCTGAAAAACCGGTTGAAGTCTTAAAAAAATTTTTTTTCATGTTTATTTATTTTTGAGAGAGAGACAGAGCAAGGGAGGCGGGTGGCGGGAACAGAGAGGGAGACACAGAATCCGAAGCTGGCTCCAGGCTCCGAGCTGTCAGCACAGAGCCCGACACCAGGCTCGAACTCACGGACCACGAGATCATGACCTGAGCTGAAGTCGGACGCTTAACCGACTGAGCCACCCAGTCTTTTAACAGAAAGGGTTTAACACAGGAAACTCTGCTGCTGTAGCTTGAAAGCAGCCGCAGGCTGCGCCGAATGAGTAAATGGATGAGCGTGGCCATGTGCTGATAAAACTTTATTTACAAAAACAGGCAGTGGGCTGGATTTGGCGGCGGGGGGGGGCGGGGGGGGTGGTGGTGGTGGTGGGGATAGTTTGCCAACTCTTGGTGCCCGGGAGCGGGACCAGGACTGGGCCTACAGGAATGATCCTGCAGAACTTGCTCACCAGGGGAACCGAAGCTCCTCGAAATCAAGGCAGAGAGTCAGGTGGGCCTTGAAACCTCCCACGCTGGGCACACACCCTGTATCTGTGATCCAGAAATAGAATGCCGCCTTTGCCTCGGCCACAACTGCTTTCCGACGCCCTCCAAGCCTGTCACCGGACAAGGGGATGCACCTTCCAGAAGAGCAGGTGTTTCCGTGCCTGGCAGCTGGCAGAGCGAAGGGGAAGCAAAAAGCAAGACAGCTCTGGGTCTCTCCTGGCCTTCCAGACTCCCCCAGGCATCTGCGTCGGTGGACCTGAGCACGCGCCCAGCTGCGGGGAAAGTCCCTGAGCGCGGCGACAGCTCGGCAGCCTCCGCCTGGAAAGGGGCTGGATCGGGGCGGGTTCTGATGTCAACCCACCGCGTCCTCCTCGTTTACCGCTGTACGTTATGGCGATGGTAAGAATGATTGGGTAATTGTAGGATGCATAATCATGGAGCCTATTATATGTAATTGCAGGATTAGGAACAGAGTAATTATCACGCAGTGTAATAAATTATGTAATGAAATGGAATCGTACATGGATCATGAATCACATAATTGGATTACACCCTCCAGGAACCTGGTTATCTTACGTTCCCTGGATGGTCCCTGCAGGTTGGCAGGTGGAGTGATGAGAGGGTCTGGGTAAATGGGGTGGGATTAGGGTAGATTGAGGGGGGTTGGGGGCAGAGCAGGAGGACAGGGTGAGGTTGGGGCTGGGGCTTCAGGTGACAGGGGCGGGTGGGCTGAACATGGGGATGGTTGCTGAAGTTTAGCCCAAGGCTAGGAGAGGTGAGGAGAAGCAGGAGGGGAAGTCGAATAATGGATTAATTAGGTCAGAGGTTGGCAAACCATGGCCCAGGGGCCCCAATCTGCCCAGCTGCCTGTTTTTCTTCTTAGTGTTAAAAATTGAGGGACGCCTGGGTGGCTCAGTCCGTTGTGCGGCCGACTTCGGCTCAGGTCATGATCTCACGGTTCGTGAGTTCGAGCCCCGCATCGGGCTCTGTGCTGACAACTCGGAGCCCGGAGCCTGCTTCGGATTCTCTGTCTCTGCCCCTCCCCTGCTCACACTCTGTCTCTCTCCCTCTCTCAAAAATAAATAAACATCAAAAAAGTAAAAATAAATAAGTAAAAATCGAGATGAAACTCAGATAGCATAAACTTAGCCGGGCGAAAGCGTACAACCCCGTGGCATTTAGCACGTTCCCAATGTCGTGCAGCCATCACCACCATCTGCCTCCAGAACTTCTCTATCTTCCCAAACTGGAACTCTGTCCCCGTTAAAGACGAACCCCCCCATCTCCCTCCCCCAGCCCCTGGCGCCCCCCCCCCCTTCTACTTTCTGTCTCTACAGATTCGGCTACTCAAGGGACCTTCTGTAAGTGGGATCATATTTATTTGTCCTTTTGTGACTGGCTTCTTTCACCCAGCATAGTGTCCTCAAGGCTCATCCATGTCGTAGCCTGGGTCAGGCTTTCCTTCCTTCTTAAGGCTGAAGAATATTCCAGAACGTGGATAGACCGCGGTTTGCTCATCCATTCATTTCTTGATGGACATGCTGCGTTGCTTCCACGTTGTACAAATAGCTCTTCAAGACCCTGCTTTCAGTTCTTCGGGGAATGTTCCCAGAAGCCGGATTCCTGGCTCACCCGGGAATTGTATTTTTCAGCTTTTTAGGGCCCTCCCGACCGTCTTGCACAGCGACTTGCACCGTCTTCCATTCTCACCGGCAGGGCACCCGGGTGCCAACTTCCCCACACCCTCATCAACACTTGCTGTTTTCTTTCTTTTTATGTGTGTTTTTTTTTAACGTTTTATTCATTTTTTTGAGAGACAGAGCGCGAGCAGGGGAGGGGCAGAGAGAGAAGGAGACGCAGAATCCGCAGAATCGGAAGCAGGCTCCAGGCCCTGAGCTGTCAGCACAGAGCCCGACGCGGGGCTCGAACCCACAAGCTGCGAGATCACGACCTCAGCTGAAGTCTTGGAGGCTTAACAGACTGAGCCACCCCGGCGCCCCACGACTGGGTTTTTCTCAGTCAACATCACGCTAACACTTATTCCCGTCCTTGGTCGGAGAAAAGCCTCCTGCAGAGAGAAGGGCAGGGGTGAGCCGGCCCCTCGCCCACAGGTATGGCCTTGGCTACAAGACTCGGTCGATCCCGAGCCAGCCCCTTCGGTTCCCACAGCACAAGCAGCAACGTGAGCCCCTCCCCCCCCCGCCCCGCCCCCGCTCCCAAGCCTCGAGGGTGACACGATGGACCCCACGTGCTGAGGGGACACGGGGCCAAGGGCTATAGCGAGCTGCCAGCAAGCCAGCCCCCTCTGTCAGGGAGCGAGCGAGCAGTTACGCAGAAGACACGCTGTGTAGACCGTGCGCCCAGCTACGGAAACTGCCGGGTGTCAGGGGAGAGGAGCTGCAGGGGCCCCGGTGGCCTGCGTCTTCTGACACGACGCAGACAGTTCTGGCTTGGCCATTTTCACAGCTCATACTCCCCCGTGTGAACCCCACCCCCGCCCCCTCCAAGGCTGCTTCCGGCCTCCCGGCCCAAGTGCGAGGCTCCCTGAGGGCGAACTCGGAGGAGAGCCTCAGGCCTAGGAAACGCTGCTGCGGGTCCTGCTTTTAGCTTTTTCTGTTCCTGGTAGCTCAGCGCCCTCAGGGAAAGCCGCTCCCGGTGGCCGAGCTCACGGCCCCTGCCCTGGCCACTCAAATGCGGAAGCCACCCCAGATCTTAAGAGCGGGATCCTCAAATTCACCCAGGAAACCCTGAGCTGGGTGAGGTTCCGTTTCTGCCCCCTGGTGGGATGGGGGCTCAAAACAAATTAAAAGGAGCTGCAGAAAAAGGAGGGTTTGTTCTCTGCATATGCGAGTTTATGAAATGAGATTCTTACCTGCTACGTTCGAAAAAACAACAGCAGACAACAGACGGGGCTGTAGGTTGAAGATGAGTGTGTCCCAACTTGCTTGAGCTAAGAGCGACAGCTACCGCATGAATGTCGTCGGTTCAGATCCCGGATCTTTCCTTCTCTGCAGTATCTTTTTTTTTTTTTTTAAGTTAGCCCCCCCCCCTTTTTTTTTTTTTAACGCATATTCATTTTTCAGAGAGAGAGCGCAAGCAGGGGAGAGGCAGAGAGAGAGGGAGACCCAGAATCCGAAGCAGGCTCCAGGCTCTGAGCTGTCAGCACAGAGCCCAATGCGGGGCTTAAACCCACGAACCGACGAACCGCGAGCTCATGACCTGAGCCAAAGTCGGACGCTTAACCCACTGAGCTCCCCAGGCGCCCCCTTTTCTCTGCAATATCTTGAGTCACGTTCGTGGGTGGGAAGTGTGTTCAACAGCGTGTGTGTGTGTGTGTGTGTGTGTGTTAAGTGCTAGGCTGTTTTTGTTGTTGTTTTTGCTGATTCGGGAGCGAAAGGAAGCCACCACACGTCTGAGGCTTTTCGATTTTTCTATTTTTTTAATGTCTGCTGTTAATAAAATATTTTTACAGAGACCAAAAAGTCAGAATAGTGCAAAACATCTCAACACCATGCATTCATGACCGCTTCTCGTTGGGTTTTAAATGTTTGTTCCAAGTCACGTATTTACAGAGAGATGGGGGCATCTGTGCCGACGCCAGACCAACGGGATGGAATTAAAACAAACGAACGAACAAACAGCATTTTGATTTCACATTTGCAATCACATGCTAAGAGAAGGTGTGTGGAGGAATGAACCCCCCTGGACTGCGTGGCCGGGTCTGGGGGGAGGGGGGGCGGTCTCAGGGTGCCGGGGTCAGGGGTGAAGCGTGAGTCCCCCTGGCCGTGTGGCCTGGGATGCGCAGGGGACCCTCCGCCTGTGACCTGGGTCTCAGAGAGCCACCGCGGTTAGGCAGGGGTTGGGGAAGGGGGAGGTCTTACTCGACACCGTCAACTTGATTTCTCTCTTTAAAAAAATAAAAGGCAAAGAGAAAAGCAACACGTGTCAGCGAAGACGACTTTGGTCCTTGACGATTCTTAGGAAAGGATGTTCAGGGGGCAGGCGGTGTCGCGATACGAACCCGAACCCCCCAGCGAGCTCCCCTCCCTCTCCACCGGGGCAGCAGAGTGTGGGGCGACTCTGGGCTGTCCCTGCTCTGCCCCGCCCCTCAGTGTCCCCATCTGCAAAACGAACAGCACAGGGTGTGGGGGACAGAAAGGTCTCTGAGGTCCCAAAGATTTCTAGTTGGGTGTTAAGTTTTTTGCATCTCTGATGGGGTCACGGTGAGGTGTCAGGCTCTGGAGCCTGAGAGGGATTGCGGGTCAAGGCCAGGCACCTGCTCGTGTAACATAAATCCTTCCAGGCTGGACCGGGGAGAGCCAGAGAGACCGGTGGGTTCCTCTTCCTTCTAGATCCCTGATTTCCCTTTCTCCCCATCTCCGAGTCTCTCTCTCTCTCCATCTCAAGGTCTCTCTGTGTCCTCTTACCTTCTCTCTCTCTCCTTCCCTCCTCTTCTCTGTGTCCTTACTCTGGGACACTGTCCCTCTTGTGGGGGAGGGGTGGATGGGGAGAGGGGATCGGCTCTGTCCAAGATACAATGTCGCACTCCCCCTACCCGACTAGGGGCCAGCCCTACTCCACCCTTTCCCTGACCCCTGGAAATCTAGGGCCAGGTCGTGGCGTGAAATGGGTCCGAATACAACCCCTAGACCCCACCAGGGCTCAGAACTTCGGGCCACCCCAGGTGAGGTGGTGAGTGGCCTTGGGGAAAACCCTGCTCCTCTCTGAGCCTTGTTCCAATACAGGAACTTCCTAGTTCCAGAGGCTTCGGGCCTCCTAGACTCCTTTCCTTTCCTCTCTCCTCCTCGTCTGCTCTCGTCCTCTCTCCCCCGTGTGTCCTGCGACCCAGTCACAGGCTGGCTGGAACGCCTTCTGTGTGCCCAGGTCTATGTGGGAGGGGAAGGTTGGTATGGCCAGACATGGATAGACACGCAGGCGGACCCTCCACCCCAAGACCGTTCAACTAGGCATACCCTTCCGTCATCCCCCTGTGCCCGGTCTGTGCTGGGTGAACTTGGGGCTGTCAAGAGGCCTCAGACCCCATTCCGGGGGGGAACAGGGCCTGTCCCATGACATCAGGGACAGAGGGGTGGGGACAGGGGCTGGGGAAGTCCTGAGGAGGAGCAGGGAGGGTTTTCTACAGGACAGGATATTGGGGATGAGTCTTGAGGGATAAATAGGAGTCCCCTGGGGGAAAGAAGAGGGAGGAAATTTCTAAAACAGCTCTAGCCTGGGAGTCAGGGGAAAAAAAAAATCATTCAAGAAATACTCCCTGAAGCTCCCTCCATGTGCCTGGCCTGGTGCTGGGGAACTGGACACACACACACACACACACACACACACACACACGCAGGTGCGCGCGCGCACGTACGCACGGCGCGCGCGCGCTCATACATACACGCACACACACGCAGGCCTTGACCAGAGACTCCCAAGGATCTTTTGGGAAATAAGTTGGCTCGCTCAGGCAGAAGCTCAGCTCCCCCTTTTCTTGCTGGTCACCCATAAATCCCGCAGGGCTCACCCCAAGTCACGTTACCTCCCCTTTGGCTGTTGGCTGGTGTTCTCAATCCACCTCACTCCCACCCCCCTCCCCCCGTGGCCAAAATTTAAAATCTGCCCCTCAGTCCATGTGACAGAGATTCTCAGCTCCCCCCTTGCCACCTCCCAGCCTGCCCCTGGCCCCTGCCCCTCCCCCGCTGTCCTGTATGAGAACCTACATCTCAACCTCTGGTTCAGAACCTTCAGTCACCCACAGCTGCCGAAACTCAGGGGACATATGCAGCACCTCCAGGTAACGCAGGAAATGGTGCCACTTCTCCCAGACTTGTCCACGTGCCGGGAAACCATCAGTATAAACACACAACTCCCAGCACCTAGGATTTGCACATGGCCTCCTTAGAAATGCCAGACCCTTGGCCAGTGCACAGCAGGAACAACTGTACCCATCGGCCCTGGGCTCGTCTAAGGGGTGGGTTTTTGTTTTTTCCTTTTTACTCTATCTCCCAAAATCTTTGCAGGAATTAATTTCAATATCCCGAAAGCACTCTCTCTCTCCCCCAAACTGCATTGGTCCATTCTCCATGAGGTAGCCAGAGGGAGCTTCTGACGCCTGAAATCCAGACTGTTCTCAGCTTTAAGATCTCCTGGGGCTCCCCAAATCTCTTCGGGTAAAATCAGAACTCCCCAGAGCAGTATACAAGGCCCCGCCTGGTCTGATATCCCTGCAGGTCTCCCCGACATCAGCACCTTCTCCCTGTGGTCCCCCTCGCCAGCCACAGTGACCTCGCTGCGCTTCAAACCTGCCCACCTCAGCCTCCGCACCTACGGTTCCCTCTGGTGCTTGGTCAATCTGGCAGGAAAAGCAAACGGCCCATAAGCACCCGTCCAACATGGAAAAGCAGATTCTGGGCAAAGACAAGCCGTGACAACCTTTACCAAAAGATTCTGTCTCCGTGAGCTAAAATGGGGGAAACGACTCTGGCCAGATTGCCCCACCAACGCCTGCTGGAGGAAGAGCTTCAGGCAGGTGGAGGCCCCTCCTGGGGGTATCCTGCCGCACGGTGCCTGAATGAATGAATGAGATTTTGGAGACTAAGCTCCGAGCATGTTGGTATATTTACACACACACACATATATACACACACCTAGAGTTTCTGGTCTCTTTCTCGCCTGCCTGGAGAATTCTGGGAGAGGAAGAAGGGGTTGGGGGGGGGGCGGTGCCTGGGTCCAGGGAGTCCCAAACCCTCACTCTTTCTTGGTGGGAGGTCAAGAGTTCTCAGGGAATCTTCCCACAGGGTCCCAGGGGAAGGGCTGAGGGCTGGGGTCTTGCTTGGCAGCCAGCCGTGGGAGGGGGCAGTGGGGGCCTTGGCCCAGAACCCCCATCCCTTGTAAGGAATGGGGGAGGTCCCCTGAGGAGGGGTTAGCAGCAATGGGGAGCTGTGTCGGGTCATCCGATTTCAGCCCACCCTTAGATGGGGCACACAGGCCAAAGAGAGTGGGGAGAAGGTGTGGCACTGGGACCTTCGGCAAAGTCTCGAGCGGCTCTCTGGGCCGCAGTTCTGCCATCTGTTAAACGGGTGGGTTAAACTCTATGCTATGAGGATGGGTATGTTGGGGGAAAAGGAGAGGCAAACCCCCATGGGGAAGTGGGGGCAGTGCGGGTGCTTCAGAGCCGTCCACTTGGCCCCCAGGGTTTGGGCGCCCGAGGGCGCATGTGCTTTTGAAATCCCATCCTCCCCTCCCTCCCTGTTTATTTTTTTGCACAAACATGAAAAGACACTCTGGTCCAACCTGGGCCCTCCAACCAGCTTTCTAGTGCCTCCAACCCCTAGACCACCCCAGGGGGCGCTCTAGGAAGCCCTGCCCCTTGCCCAGGGCCCGCCCCTCCAGGGAGCTGAGAGTTCCATACTTGGCAATTGGTCTTGGGCCCCAGGATTTGGGGACCCATCTTATGGCTTTTCCAGGGGACAGGAGGCAGGGTCTCCCCGTACCAGAGCCCCAGGACCTGGCCTCCTCCACAGGGGGGCAGGACTCCCTCCCATCCCAGCTCGAAAGGTCCCCTAGGCGCTGGGGACTTGGCTTCTAGTAGGGGATGTGGCTTCTTCCTTCATCGCGCCCTAGGGCGTGGCTGCTCGAGGGGGCGGGGCGTCGTCCGTTCACCAGTCCCTAGAGGTGGGAGCTAAGTCAAGGGCGCAGGCGCACTCAGCCCTCCGCACAGAGCCCGGAGACTCGGCCTCTGGGAGGTCCCAGCGCACAGACGTCGCCCCGCCCCGCGCGCAGGCGCAGTGCTGCCCGCCCGCGTGCCCCGCGCTAGGGCGCAGGCGCCGCGCCGCCCTCCTCGGCGGAGCGCGTGTCCGACTTGAGCTTGACGAACTCCTTGGCCACCTCGTCGTTGCTGCGCTGTGACAGGATGCGCAGCACTGTGAGGCCCGTGTCGTCCATGTGGATGCGGCGACCCAGTGGCAGCCAGCAGGCGGCGCTCCCGCGCTGGGCCAGCTCCCGCAGCTGCAGCACGGCCAGCCCCACCGTGCGGTCCTCGCGCGCGAAGCAGTAGTCCTTGACGCACACCTGCAGCTCGTAGCACTCCGGGCCCGCGTCCGCGCTCAGCGTGCTGCGAGGGGGCGGGGCGTGAGGACAGCCCCGCCCGCCGGGCCACCACCCCCTCCTGCTGGCCCCGCCTCCGCGCCGGGCCCCGCCCCCGAGGGCTGGGCCCCGCCCCCGCCCCGCCCCGCCCCCGCGTAGTGTCTCTGCCCCGTCACTCCTTCCTCCCTTCTAACCCCCACCCCACCTCCAACCCACAATACCGCCACCATCCTACTTTCAGCCGAGGGCCAAACCCCGTCCCCACCCCAGGTGACACTTTTCCCAAGACACCCTGGCGAGGCCATGCTTCCACCCCGTCCAAAGCGCCCACACCTTTGGCCCCCTGAGCTGCTGCTCGCCACCCTGCCCCAGATGCCACGCCCGGAGGCCCCTTTACCAGGCTGCCACCTGAACTCCGGTTATCTCCTTGGCGTGCCCCACCCCCATACTTCCTAGCCCACCCCTCTTACCACTAAGGAGATCTGTCCACGCGAACTGCTCTCAAGCGTCACCGTGAGTGACCCGCCCCACACTCCAGCACGTCTCCCCCTACCAGCAGGCTGCGTCCCCAGTGATGCTGGGCTTCTGCCCCCAGGGGACCTGCCCTAATGGGCTATGCCCACACCGCTCCCTAGAAACACCCTCCCAGGCTGCATTCCTGGCCCTCAAGGACTACCAGCCACCCCAGGAGACATTTGTCCCCCAACTAGATCATGGGCCTGCTCCCAAGCATTGCATCAGGTGACCTACCACTCCAAAATCCTCTGACCAAGAGCCCTCTTCTTGTCCTTCAGGGGTCCCCACCTCTCCCCTGCTCTGATGCTCCCTTACCCCTCTGCATTTCTGTCCCCCAGGAACAGCCCTCTCCCCCCACTATCCTGCCCCAGTGAGGTTTACACCTGATCTAAATGTCTGCCCATCCCAAGTAATACCCTGATCAGACATATTTATGCTCCCCAGGTCATCTGCCCCTCTGGACCCTGGATGCTTCTGACTAAGCTCATTCTTGCTCACCAGGAAGCCCCTTCTGGATGCGACCCCACCCCCACCCACTTGACGGGCATCCCCATGCCCTGGACCACGGTCCACTCCTGTCCCCCAATGCAGACTCCTCCTGACCTGCCCCGGCAGCCCTGACAAGGCTCACTGCTGACTCCAGGACACCTGCCCCCATGGCCCTGAGACCCTCACCCACACGTTCCTTGCCTCATCATGATCGCTCATGGCCCTTAACCAGACCTGAGTCTCCAACCCCAGAAATGACCCTGCCCCACATGCCCCCTCTGCTCAAACTTCCCTTCCTCTTCACAAGCCTTCATCAACATGTTATATCACATTCACTGCCTCCCCTGGGAACTGCCTGTCTCCCAAAGTGGTTACCCCCATCCCCTCGCCAACGTCACTCCTGCACTAAGGCGCCTCCCTTCCCAGGGCCCTCACCTAGGATATGACCCCTCTCATTCCTGCACCCAGATACCACTGGCCCACCAGACTTCCCTCTGGCCTAGCGGGCCCTGAAATTCACGCAGCAGACGGCCCCTCCCCGTGATCCCCCAACCATCCTCAGACTCACAACTGGAAGCTCTCGTTGTACTTGGGGGCCCAGCTGTTGTTCTTGGATTTGGTTGCAAACTTGCGTTTCTTGTCGCTGAGCTGGGGCCCGATGATGTTGACCTCGATGAATGGCCGGAAAATGCCAGAAGTCTGCCACTTGAGGTCATTGGCCGCCACCACTGTCGGGGGGAAGTAGAGGGTAAGACTGTCAGGGTCCTCTCTACGCAGCTGTGGTTTCCAACGCCTGTCTGAAAAGCCCCATTCCCCGCAATCTTCCTACAGCTAAGTGCGGCCGTATGACGAAGTTCCAGCCGGCGAAATGTGAGAGGAAGTGATGTGTACGACTTTCAGGTTGGGGCTTAAAGGGCCAGGAGAATGCGCTACACGTTCTCCTTCTCCTAGCTGCAGGCTGGGGTGCTGGTGGGTACTGAGTCCTTTGGTACCTTATGGAGGAGGAAAACATCAGACATGAAAGTGGAATAAGAGATGATGGGGATCCCCAACACTGGAAAACCTCCACGTCAGCTCCGGGCTGATTGTCCTTGGAGTTAGAGAAAATCACATTCTATTTTGTTTAAAGTTTTTTGTAATGTTTATTGATTTTTGAGAGAGAGAGTGTGCGCAAGCAGGGGAGAGGCAGAGAGAGAGAGAGAGAGAGGCAGAGGCACAGAATCCGAAGCAGGCTCCAGGCTCCGAGCCGTCAGCACAGAGCCTGACGTGGGGCTCGAACTCACGGACCGTGAGATCGTGACCTGAGCCCAAGTCAGACGCTTAACTGACTGAGCCACCCAGGCACCCCTCGTTCTATCTTGTTTAAACCAGTGGTATTTTAGGCCTTGGTTAAAACAACCGAGTCTGTTTTAATCTAAAAATAAATAAGTAAATAAAAGCCAACAAAAAGAAGGCAGAGCAGAGGAGGGATGGAGAAGGTGGAATTCAGGCCCATCACACTGTTTGTACCCCTGGATCCAGCCATGCCTGAAAGAGCTTTATTTCTGGAATTGTTTAGTTTTATGAAATCTTTTTTTTTTTTTTTAATAACAACTATTTTTCTTGATTAAGCTCATCTGAGGGTGGTTTCTGTCATAGGACTAGCGAATCCTGGAGAGGGCACTCTCCCTCCCAACTCAGACTACTCACCTTTCACAGTGACCTTGTGCTCCCCGGTTCCCGGATGAGTGAAGAGCTCGACGTGGACTGAAACTTCACCCACGGGGTCTTCCACACCCGAGCCTGGGCGGGGTAGGGGAGGATGCTTGGCGTGAGCTCCATTCCTCCCACCCACTTAAGGGACCTGGACCACCTCCCACCCACCATGTGCTGGCGGCACTGGGCCATCAGCCCTGACAGGGTTGGCACTGAGGGTGGGGCTGGGATGGCACGTGGTCTTAGGAGGCCAAGAACGCTGGGTTCTGCCCCTTCACTGCCTTGCTGTAGGGTCTCAGGCGGATCTCTTAACTTCTCTGAGTTTAACGCACCTGCCCCCCATTTTTCTCAGGCCAGTGATTGCCGCCTGGTCGAAACTCATCCTGGCAACACCTGACCCCCTAGCTGCCTGGGTTTCATTTTCTCCTTTGGGTTGTCACAGTGCCAGACTCTTCGGGTTCCCATCCTATACACTAGCTGAATACACCAGAGAATCTGTCCCACCTCCTTAGCCTCCATCCTGTCCCATCCCCCACCCTCACATGCCTGGGACTGTTGCAGTAGCCCCCTTCTGAATCCTCTTTTCTCAGTACACCGGCCAGAGAAATCCTATTAAGTTAGATCACTTCCCTCCTCTGCTCAAAAGCTTTCCATGGCCTTCCAGCTCACTCTGAAATCATCAAAGTCCTTTTTGTGATCTGCAAGGTCGCTCCCAACGCTGCTCCAGCCACGTGGGCTTCCTCGCTGCTTCTCCAAAACACTGTGATAACCTGACCCGACCCAGAGTCCTCACTTCTTCTGAGGCGACAGCTTGCAGGATATCTTTTCTCTCCCTCCCTCAATGCCATTCCTCTTTCCAATAGAGAATCTCACGTTTCCATTGAGAAATACCCCCACACCCACCTCAGATCTTGGTATGGCTAAATGAACCATGGCTGCCCAGAGCATTCCCTGCCCACAGTTGCAGTGATTGGCTCAGGAATGGTCATGTGACCCACGCTGGGCCAATCAGAGTTAGCTCTGGGACTTTGGCTGCAACTCTGAGGAAAGACTCTTCGGTGCTAAGCTAGCAAGGCTGTCTCTGCCCAATGGGGGGAAAGCCTACCTCACAGATGTCTCAACAGAGACCAGTGACCAAAGACATTGTTAGAGGCTCTGGATTCAGCTATTATTGGTGTCAGCGGAACCCTTAATCTTTCGGTTCCAGGCCCACAAATTCCCTAGTCTGCCTCTATTTCTAGCTACCAGGAATGCCCTGACTGATTGGTTCCGATGGGGGTCGTTGAAGGAGCAGCTTAACACTCTCTGTCCCGTCCCTCTCTCTGTGGCTCTGGAAAGGGCATCCTGTGGGGCCTGAAACCTGTGACCGCCAGCACCCCCACCAGGCCCCTCCCCTGCCCCTCAGGAAGCTCCCCACACCTTGAGCGCCCCATGCATGGGGGAGGAAAGGGAGAGTCAGGGGTGGGTGCCCAAGGTTAATCCGGGTTACCTGGCATTGGGTAGGAAGTGACTGAGGCTCAGGGGGCAGAGAGGCCTGGAGACCCCCATCACCCCACTGCTGGGGCGTGCACCCCCTATCTTTGCTGCCCACCCCAGGCCACCTTCCTTGTCATTTCAGGCTTTGGTCCCCCCTCCCCCCACCAGTCACATGCTCAGCCTCACCTCCCCCACCCCCCAAGGCTGATGCTTCACAGCAAGCTCAATCCGGGCCAGACTGAGGGTGCCAGGGGGGGTAGTTGGGCAATGGTGGGTGGGGTGAGGGGTCAGACCATGGCCAAAGCTAGTAAGAAGGGGGAGGAGGGCAGTGCTGGGCGCCCCCATCCCGTAGTTTGCTGGCTCCAAGGGGAAGGGTCTTTCTGGGGCTTCCCTGTGCGTACCCCAATCCCATCCCTCCCCGACTATCTTCCCGTAGGGGAAGGTTCCTTGGGCAAGTGGCTTAATCTCCTTTGAGACTCAGCTTCCTCATCTGTGGAATGATGGACCATCCTGGGGGGCAATTGGGAGAAATCTTTTCAAAAATCCCTGCGAAATGCTTCTTGGCACAAGCGCTGGCCCAGAGTCAGAGCCTGAAAACTGAAAACTTCCAAGCTATGCTTGGAAGAATGACATCAGTCATAATATTAATTAATTAATTATAATAAAAGTAACAACAATACACTCGCTGGGAGCTACTGCATGTATGACAGGTCAGGAACTTCTCTGCATTTAATTCATCTAATCCTAAAAACAATCTTACGAATTAGGGCCCCTGACGGTTCCCATTTCACAGATGAGAAAGCTGAGGCTCAGGGAGGCGAGATGCTCCCTGCAGGCGTCCGGCCCGCCCAAATGGCGGAGCTGGGATCATAGCTCGCTGGGATCTGAGCCCACTCTTAACCGTGCAGGCGCTGTCCGGGGGACCGGGATCTGGCTTAAGAGATGCACCTAGGAAGAAGCGGATTCCGACTCGAATCGCTTCTCCTTCCCCACGTGGAACCAGCAAGCCGTCCTTCCCCCTCATCCACCTAGGCCCCCACAGCCGGTCCGGCCTGGACGGGGCCCGGCGGGCCGGGGAGGCAGAAGGACGGGCCTTTTACTAGCCGGGGCCGGGAGGGGCGCAGGCACCGGGCACCGGGCGGGCGGCGGGCGGCGGAGGCACGTACCCTTCTCAGGATAAATGTCTTCACTAAGGGTAAACCTAGTCCCTTTTCCACCATGGACTAATCACGGGGGAAGGTGGAGAAAGGAGGGAAGGGAGGGGTGGGGGGAGAGACGAGCGAGCGAGAGGCGAGGATGGAGGGCGAGAGTGTACGTGGCGGGGAGCAGGGGAGGCGCGGAGAGGGGGCGGCGAGTGAGAGGGAGGAGAAACAAGAGAGAGAGAAACGTCAGCTGCAGACGGACGGACAGACAGCCTCCCGCTCCGGGGGGGGGGGGGGGACACCAGGGACACTAAAAGCAGCAGCTTGGACTGGGCACGAAGCTGAGCACAGAGGCCTGACGCCCAGGGAGCGCCCCGGGCCCTGGGCTGACTGGAGGGGAAGGGGGCCGCTCCCCTCACCCCAGCTTCCGGCTTGCGGGCAACTCTCCCTCCTACCCCCCTGCCGGAGCTAAGCCTGGGTCAGCGGCCAAACATCTCTCCCTGGTCTTAGGGCCGGTTTTGAAAAGGGCGGGTCCTCAGGGAGGGGAACTAGGACCCTGGAGTCCTGCTCCCCTCAGCCCCAGCTGCTGTGTGGGAACTCAGAGAGGGACAGGAGACAGAGACAAGAGGAGAGAGAGAGAGAGAGAGAGAGAGAGAGAGAGAGAGAGAGAGAGAGAGAGAGAGAGAGAAAGCGAGAATTTGAGAAATGGAAACCCCCTCTCCGTCCACTCCTCCAGGTCGGGGCCCCGCCCATCCTCAGGACAGCCAATCATTCCTTTGCCGCGTGACGTCATATGCCCCGCCTCCCCCCGCCCCTAAATGTCAACCACTCCCTGGACCCTGCCCTTCAAAGCCGCGTCCCTTGGTGCTTTCAGTCGCTCCCCGGTCCTGGCCTTTCAAAGAGGTCCCGCCCCACAGCTTTCAATCCCCTCCTGGCCCCGTGATGTCATAGATTTTCCCCAGGAAATGCCAATCACCTCCTGGCCCAGTGACGTCAGAAGTCCCGCCCCCACGAGTTGTGGATCCCTCACTGGCCCGGTGACCTCACGGAGCTCGCGAGCGCCGGGGGCTGGTCAGTTGCCCCGGGCCGTGACGTCACAGAGGCGAGTCAGTGGCAGCCTCGCTGGGTAGGGGCTGGGTCGCCGCGCGCTAGGCCGCCGCTTACCCTGGGCCGATTGCGTCTGCACGAAGGTCTTGATGAGCAGGTCGGTGGCCTGCGTGTAGAGGGACAGGGCGTAGCGCAGGGACTGCAGGTCTGGGCTCTTCTCCAGGAAGGTCTTCTTGAGGCCCACGCCACCTGCGTGGAAGTATTGCTGCGGAGGACGGGGTGGGGAGAGGTGAGACCAGTTGGGCAGCCCCAATCCGCCCTCCCCAACTCCGCTGCCCTCCGGTGGTGACGCGCCCCGGATGGCCTGGGGGCCCTCAAAACACCCAAGTCGTGCTCTCCACTCCCCGACCTCCAACCCTGTCCCAAATCCACGGGTGGGCTTCCGGCACTCTCAAAGTAATACCCATGCCTCCCGCCTCTCCCTAAGCCTCTGTGGCCCCAACCCTGCAACCTCCCAGGCTTCTCTCCAAATGTCTTCCCCAGAACGTACCTGCCTCGGGGTCTTTGCATTTACTGTGCTCACTGATGGGGAGTCCCCCCCCCACTTCAAACACCCCCATTTTGCCATGGTGGTCTTCCTCTGGGTAAGGTCTCGACGAGCTTTCCCTGACCACCCTCCTTACTGTGTTACGAACCCTGTTTCACTATAATTCTCTGTTGCAGCAAAAAATGTCTTCTAGAGTAATTTTCATGCTTTTTGTGTCATGGAGACCACAGTGTTCTTGCACGGACTGGTCCTCTGCCTGGAATGCTTTGTTTGCTTTGCCTTGTGAACTCCTACGCATTCCTCAAGACCCACCTCCCACATGCCTTCTTTCAGAAAGCCCTCGCTTCTCCGTTCCTGGGCTCCCTCAGTTCCCATCCTCCCTTCTACCCGGCCCTGACCCCACAGAGCTGGGGCTGTCCCCCCCGAACCTAGGGCTCCTCGGGGCCCCGCCATCAGGCAGCCCGGAGCTGACAGAAGAGTCATCAGGGGGTGTTTGTAAATTGGATACATTGAGGTGGGTTCAAGCCTAAGTCACACGCTCTGCCTGCTCCCCCTGGGATGACACAGGGGTGGGAACTCTCACCTTGATGGTGTCCAGGGCCAGCTCAACTACTGCACACTGCTTCGGGGTCAAGCTCTTGGCTTCTTCTCGTACCATGTGGTCCTGGATGGATGGAGAGAGGGCCTGGGTGGGCAGACCCACCTTAGGGATCTGCCTGTCTATGGGCCTCATCCCTGTAAAACTCTGAGGAGTTGGAGAGTGGGTCTGTCTTTTCATCACGATGTCCCTGGTGCCTAGCATGTGAGTGCCACCCAACAGGGGCTCAATATTTGTTGAATAAACGACGTGTACCCTTGATCAAGCTGTATCTGAAGCCGAACTTTGCACATCTTTCCAACACAGTGGAGCAAATCAATTATGCTTCCGTCAGTCTGAGCAGGGTTTCTGTCCCTTGAGCATGTCACCATTCTGGGACCTCTCCCCCCCAGGAAGCTTCCCCACCCCAATCTCCTGCCCCCACCCCTGGCCTCACCTTGAGTTTAGACAGCTGACCCAGTTCTTTGGCTGCATTGAAGATCATCTGGGTTCCCTGCAGGTAACAAAGAGTCACAGCCAAGGTGAGCGTGGGGGTCTTCCAGACCAATCCCCACAGCCTTACTGACACCCCAGCCCGGGACACGATCTTAGTTTTTGTCCAGAGGCTCTGGGCAGGGCAATGGTTGTGTCCCAGGGACAGAGGCCTGGAGCTTCCCCCTCAGAAAGCGCTGAGGAGGAGGTGGTGACTTTGTCCTTGCAAATCCCAGTGTGGGCGCACTACCCACCCTCTCGCCTCCCTCAGGACCCCAGGTTTGTGGGACAGAGACGACAGAATGGGCAGCGAGGGGCCGTGGGTGTAGGGAGCCGTAGAAGGTGTTTGTCGGTATGGGATGGGCTTCCCAGCCCGAAGTCGGGGGGTTTTGAGAAAACTGGGGGATGGGCTCTAGTGACCCCCGCCCCCAGCCTTCCCCGCCCCCTCCCTGGGCCCATTCCCTGTGTGGGCGAATTTCCCCAATAATCTGGGTGGCCGTTAGTCTGACCTTGTAAAGGGAAGAATCCTCCCCACCCACACACACCTCGGTACCCATCCCCCACCCCACCCAAAACAGACATCAGCAAGATGGCATCCTGGTTATGGCCCCGATGAGCCGGGTGGGCCTGGGTTCAAATCCCAGCTCTGCTGTGTGGTCCTGGGCAAGTCACTTAACCTCTCTGAGCCTTCCCATCTAGTTGGGGGACATCGTATCCACTTCACGGCTTAGCTGGGGCTCAATCTGTCTTTGTTCGGTGTTCGCTGTTATTATCATTTGGTCTCAAGGCCATGAGCAGTGCTGGGGGCAACGGTCCTGCCGCCTCCGATCGCTGTGCTGGGTGACCTGCGGCATGTCCCCGGCCTTTTCTGGGCCTCAGTTTCCTTCCCTGGTTAACAGGGGCACCTACGCTAGCTTGGGGGATGGGGGAGGCCTAAGTGTCAATGAGGTAATGAGTCCCGCGTTTACTGGGCCCTGGGATGGTCCGGGGTCCTGAGCAGGGCGAGGCAGGGAGGAGGGCCATTCATAGCTGTGATCTTTGGAATCGTGTGGAGGGTCGACCAGCTGGCCGATGGGAGCTGGCCCTCCGGCCACTATTACTGTTGTTATTTTCATCCTGGCTGTCGCTACTCTTTTCATTCCTTGTCTGTGATGACCGGAGGCTGTCATGAGGTACAGTGACTCAGGAGCCCAGCCGTCTGGTCCTTGGTTCCCCCTGCCACCCCCTCCTCCCCTCCTGCCTCCCCCCCGCCCGCCGCCCCTCGCGAGCAAACCAGACAGACAAAGGAAGAAGAGACCACGGATGGGTTCACAGTGCGCCCCCCGAGACGGCACAGACCACAGAGGTGGAAGGAGGCACGGGGTGGGGAGGGGGTGGGGGGGTGGGAGCCAGACAGACAGTGACGGGCTGGTCTTACATCTGAGTGGCTTGGCAATTTCACCCTGCCCTGTGGAGAGAACCAGGCGGAGGTCAGAGTTTGGGCGGCTGATGGGAGGGTGCTCACCGGGGTTTCCCTGCCCCCTGAAAGCACAGTTCCACTCCCCGGCCCACAAGCTGCCCTCCCCCCCCCCCCCAGCTCCTGGATCTAACGCTGGGTCCCCTCCTCAGCTAGGCACCTTCCCTCGTCTCCCACTGGGAGCTGGGGGGCTAGACGCCCGGACTAGCCAGGAGGCTAGAACCAGCCCGTCACCTGGGGACAGCCTGCCCAGGGATGAGGCGCCTTGGGGAGGAGGAGAGGAGAGAAAGGGCTTGGGTTTCTCTCCTCCCCCAACTCCCAGGACTCTTCCCTGGGAACCCTGGCTCTCAAAGAAACGTACTTCTAGGTACCACAAGTTCCCTCAGTGTAGAGAAACGCACCCAAGCACATCCACGCAGGTGCAGAGAGTTTATGCCCCCTCATACACACACACCTGGATCAGCTTACAACACACACACACACACACACACACACACACACACACACACACACAGCTCACACACTAAAATACACACGTGCACTCCCAAACGCTTGCACACATGTGCACAATCACACACATCAACTCACACACTCTCACCCCCACACGGATGCACTTGCATGTAAATGGTGCCCCCCAAAAGGGCTACATGAGTGAGTAGGGAAGCCCTACAACCCATGTTCACGTAGCAGAGACCCCTCCTGTGCGCTCACGGGGATGACAGTTCCTGCGTGAATTGCACAGCAAGGGCAACTGTTCATGTGCTGCCACAGCTCCCGTCTCCTTACAACAAACACCCGTTAGAACAACAACAAAATCTACATGAACAACAAGGCATGTCTCGGTCGAGGGCCGCGGTCCAGCGTCTGGGGCGCTTCTTGAAGCCACAGAATTTCAGCGGAACCCAGCGCTGAGATAAGCTCTCCGGGTCTTGTTATGAGAGGGAGGGAGCTGTTTGCATACGTCTGCGTACACATTTGCCCACGCGTGCACCCAGACTCCAAGCCATGTCCCTGAAGAATCAACTCGTCTCTGACTCTTCTGGTTTTGTGGGAGTTGGTTAAGACACCTGCCTTTTACCTGTGATCCCCAGCTGACCTTCCTGCCCATGCCAATGAACACACACACACACACACACACACACACACACACACACATACTCGGACCCCAGAGCTCAGGACCTCAGCACAGATGAGGCCCTCATTACCTTTTCTAATCCCTTGCCATGTTTTCTCAAGAGGGTGCCCTGCAGAGACAATGTCACAGGGTGATCAACCTGGCAAGCCATGTGGGGTGGGAACCCAGGGTGATCACATACGTACTCATGGGGACAGGAGGTAAGGGGCATCTAATACCGCACAGGGGGCTGATGGCTGGGTTGCATGTGTGTGTGCCTCAATGATCAACTCTTAAAGGCTGTAAGAGAGTCAGAGAGACAGGGAAGAGAAAGAGAGGAAAAACAGAAATACAGAGCCAGAGAGAAAGAAGTCACTGCCAAAATATAACCCATTTACGTTTACTGTATATATGAGGATCTTGTTGCTTGGGTCAACAGGAGAACAAATGGGCTCCAAATTCAGACAGGCCTGAATTTGAAACCTGACTCTGGCCTATGTTTACTACGTGGCCTTGAGCAAGTGACTTCTCCTCTCTGAGCCTCAGCTTCCCTCATCTGCAAAATAGGAACAATAATATCCACCTCACTCAAAGGGTTGTCACGAAGGTGGCCTGTAACATCAGCTATGAGGTCTGGCATACAAGGAATCATCAATAAATGTGAATTCCTGGCCCCCTGGGTGGCTTAGTCGATTGAGTGTCTGACTCTTGGTTTGGGCTCAGGTCATGATCCCGGGGTCATAGGATCAAGCCCCACACCGGGCTCTGTGCTGAGTGTGGAGCCTGCGTGGGATTCTGTCTCTCTCTCTCCCTCTGCCCCTCTCCCTTGTTTGTGCTCCCCCCCTCTCTTTAGCGGGGACAGAGTGACTCCCCTTAGCTCCTTGCTGCCACCAAGTGGTTACAGCCAAAGATCCAGACTGCAGCCACCAAGAAGTGAGACGAGTACGTGCGAACTTTGGACAGGTGACATCTTACGACGACCTGTCTTGCCCACAAAGGGAGATCTCTGCCCTCCTATGTGTCTACATATCGCCTCCGCCAACAATAATATTAGCTCTAATTTTAGTGACCACACAGCCTAAGCTAGTCACGGAGATGAGCACTTTAATGCATCATCCCATTTGGTTCTCACAACAACCCTCAACAGAGTTACTTCAGTGAACCCCTTTTTCCAGACAAGGAAGTGGAGGTTGAGAGGTGAAGTGACTTCCCAAGGTCACAGAGAGAGTGGCTGGGCTGGGATTTGACGCCAAGATGGCCTGACACAAAGTCACGGATGCTACCTCCCACCTGGGTGCCTGGGGGTGTGCCCGGGATTCATGTGGTCGTGGGGTGGGACTGGGAAGGCAGAGGTGGTAGGAGGGTCTGCACTGAACAGCCGAGTGGGGACCCAGATGGTGAGGGCCTGTATTTTGGGAGGCTGGTACCAGTTCAGAGCCCAAAGGGGAGGTCAGAGCGACTCCGTCGACTTTTAACCTCCTTCTAGCTTCGGGGAGAGACTGATACCCTGCTGGAGTCTGAGAATATGGGAGGAAGGGTGATTTCCAACTAAAGGACGAGGTCAGATGTGAAGGTCCTGGGCTCAGGGTTTGGGGTTTGGGAGGCGGAAGGTAGGTCCTCTCTGCTTATAACGGGGCGGGGTGGGCGGGCGTGGCCTCCCTCCCTCCAGGCCCCGCCCCCTCCCCATGCCCCGCCCCAGACAGACACAGGCACATCTAGGCGGGAGGTGGGACAGTGGGTGGGGGGCCGGTGGGTGAGGAGGGGGCGCTGGGTGGGGTGGGTGCAGCCACGCGGTGGGCCGAGTCCAGACACAGAGCGGACGGACAGACAGACGGACAGAAGGGCCTCTACTTACGATCATCTGTCAGCCGCGATGGGGGCGGGGCGGTGGGGGAGGGGGGAATAAGTCACCATGAGTCTCCCAGGAAGGTCAGGGAGGGGGCGGAGACGGCACCGAGGGGCGGACCCCGTGCCCCTGCCCAGCCCAGAGGAGGCAGGCAGGTGGTCGGAGGTCCGAAGCCTCCCCCACCAGGGTTGCCTCCTGGTGGCCCTGCCCATCCTCCCCAAGCCCCCCTCCTGTCCACCCAGGAATGCCCTCTCACTCCGTGCTGTGCCATGAACCCGTGTGCCATTGCTGTCCTCAGGCCCCCACGCCTCCCGGGAGGAACCCACTCCCAACCACGCCCCACTGCAGAGGTCTCGGGTCCCCCACTCCCTCCTGGAAGCCTGATCCCTGGGGATCACGATCTCTGGGCTGTTCCCAGAAGGGTTCCAGAGGCATGGCCCTCGTCTCTGGATGAATGCTGACCTCTGCTTGACTTCTCTGACCTTGGATGCTCTCTGTGACCTCTGATTGACCTCTGGGAGCCCTCTGTCTCTGATCTTTGAAGTCCATGGTGTCTCCCCTCCTTGTCTCTTGATTGACCCCCCAAGGGCCCTCCGATGAACACACTGACCCATATGCCCTGTGTGATCCATGGATGGCCATGAGCCCCAAACTGACCTCTTTGTTTTCTGGGTGACCTCTGACCTTTGTAAGCCCTCCTGACCCACGGGCGGCTTCTATGTCCCCTTAGACATCTCTTAACTCTACTTGACCTCTTTTTATATATCTGACCCAGGCATGACCTCTTTGACTCTTTGATGACTTTTGACCCATATATGACCTCTCTGATCTTTGAATGGCCCCACTGACCTCTGAGCCCCAATGCCTTTGGCATCAAGTTCTCTGGGCTCCCACAGGGGAGGTGGCCCAGGGATCCCCTGTGGGCCTCACCGTCTGGTCGGTGAGGGGTGGCAAGACGATGGTCTTCTCCATGGTGTTCATGACCAGCTTCCATAACTCCTTCAGCACCCGCTTCAGCACCGTCTTCTCGCAGATTTTGGCAAAGAGAGTCAGGCTGGAAGTGAGGGGCAGATCTGAGAGACAGCCCAGCTGGCCCTGAACCCACAGAGCCCCTTTCCCTCAACAAATGTGGGAAAGGACTCCATGGACCCACCAGAGGGCACAGAGCCTCTACAGGGACCCCTGGATGGTCAGCCTGATGGAACTATGGTGTATGATACATGTGAAGAGTGAATGGCAGGTGGACAGGCCAGCAGGGGCCGGACTGGAAGGGGACTCAACACCTGGGAGGAAGGCCTGGGCCTTCGGATGAGGGCAGTGGGGAGCCATGGAGTGTTCGAGAGAGACACAGCCAGACTTTCCTGTTGGAAAGAACAGAGTGGGGGGCAAACTAATAGGAAGGCTGGAGACTAAGGACTGTGAGGGGGCTGGGGCCATGCTCAGGAGAGAGAGGGAAGGGGAACGATGGGAAGAGGGAAAACAACAGGGGCGCCTCGGTAGCTCAGTCAGTTAAGCGTCCAACTCTCCGTTTCGGCTCAGGTCACGATCTCATGGTTTTGTGAGTTCGAGCTCCACATCGGGCACTGTGCTGACAGCGTGGAGCCCGCTTGGAATTTGCTCTCTCCTTGTCTCTCTACCCCTCCCCTGCTCACACTGTCCCTGTCTCTCTCAAAATAAATAAATAAAAGTTAAAAGTTTTTTGGCAAAACAAAAGGAAGGAAAACAACAAAGAATCCGTGATTGGATGTATGGGGATCGAAGGAGATGGGGTAATCCACCATGATCCACCCAGCAACTGACCCACCCATCCAAACTATCCCTCCCCCAACTTCCTTTAATGGCCCCTCCATATTTTTCCTTCCCCCTTCCTCCCTGGCTCCTTCCCTCCCAACCATCCTTCCACCCATCCATCCATCCATCTTCCTATCTCCTTTCCTTCCTTCTTTCCATCTTCTCATCTACACTTCCATCCACTTATTTCAATCGATTGATCCATTCGTCCATCCATCCATCCATCTTCCTATCTCCTTTCCTTCCTTTTTTCCATCCTCTCATCTACACTTCCATTCACTTATCCTTATTTCAATCGACTGATCCATTCGTCCATCCATCCATCCATCTTCCTATCTCCTTTCCTTCCTTCTTTCCATCCTCTCATCTACACTTCCATCCACTTATTTCAATCGATTGATCCATTCGTCCATCCATCCATCCATCTTCCCATCTCCTTTCCTTCCTTCTTTCCATCCTCTCATCTACACTTCCATCCACTTATTTCAATCGATTGATCCATTCGTCCATCCATCCATCCATCTTCCCATCTCCTTTCCTTCCTTCTTTCCATCCTCTCATCTACACTTCCATCCACTTGTTTCAATCAATTGATCCATTCGTCCATCCATCCATCCATCCATCCACCCATCCAACCACCATCCACTCACCCTTACAAATATTTCCTCACCAGTCCTTCCGATCATTTATCCACCCATCTTCCCATCCTTCATACCTCCACCCACCCATCCAAACCATCCAACCGCCACCCAGCAAACATGCCCCTAGTGTTCCCTCCAGGTCAGCCCTGGGTTTCTGAGGTCCCATCCCTGACCACCCCCTGGCTGTCTCAGTCCACCCAGCCCGACTCACTTGCTGTCCAGCAGGTCCATGATGGGTTGCAGTACATTGTCAGCGTCCTGGGCCACGCTGCTGCAGGCACTGGCTGGCACATTGCCCGTGCCCTTCACCTGGCTGAGGATGTCACCCATCTGCTTGACACACTCCTCGATGTGTGGCTGGAAGCTGGGGGCACAGGGGGTGGAGCTCAGGCCAGGCTCTCCAGGCCTCCCAGAGAATGGGTCAGATGAGGCCTCAAAAGCTGACCCGTGGACCTTGATGTTTTATCCCAAGCATCACGGAGGCATGGCATATCACTGAGCAGGGGAGGGGATGGTGTGGAATAGCAGAATTGGGCACTGTGCTGAGACATTTACTTGCGTTGTTTATTTCATTGCACAGTCCTACCCAGGCACTATTATCATCCCCACTTTATAGATAAGTAAAGTAAGGTTCAGAGAGGTTGAATGACTCACCCAAGGCTATATAGCTAGTAAGTGGGAAGCCAGGATCGAACTCAGGTCTAACTCCAAGCCTGAAGTCTTCACCACTAACTACATCTGCTGAGTCTCTGGATGACCCAGGCTCAGAGGTCTGGGGACTGCCCCCTCTTGTCTGCTCCCAGCCCTAGAGGTGCCCCCACCTGGTAGCAAACACCCGGCTGAGCTCGTCCAAGACATTGTTGAGTTTCACCTGGAGCTCCTTCAAGATGTCACTGGCCTCAGCATCCAGCTGAGGAGGGAGAAGGGACATTAGATCAGGTTTACAGAGCATCCACATAAGTGGGGCATTTGCCCATCCAACCCAGGGAAAGAGATCCCAAAGGGCTGGGGAGGAAACGGGCACAGATAGTGAAGCTTCTTGCTTGGGTTTGAGGGAGTGGTTGAGCTGGAATTCATCAACAGCCTGCAGGGACACAGGGGAGATGGTGACCCTGCCCAGGCCTCGCCTTACCTCTTTTCCTCCCATGGCTTCGAACATCTTCTCCAGCTGCACTCGGAGCTGCTGAGTGTTGTTCATGAGGATGCAGGGCTGGCGGTGCAAACAGAGCAGAGATTCAGGACTCAGGATCCCTTCCCAGAGCCTCCCCCATCCACTGCCAGGGACCCCGGGATGGTTTCAGGGTCTGGGTCCAGAGAAAGCTGGGATCCCATAGGGTCATCTGAGAATGGAAGACAGCCTTGGGATCAGATTCCTGGGAATGTTGGGGAGGACGGTCTCTGGGGATTGGCAGGGGGAATCAGGGCTCAAGTAGCTCCTCCCCTGAGGGGGGCTGGCTTCTGGGAGTAGCAGGAAGGGGAGAGTTCTTGTCACACACCTATATTCTCCTACGTGGTCTCAAAGCTTTGCAAGCTCACATCCATACACCCTGAAGGTTTCATTCACAACAACCAGACAGTGACACACTGAAGGCACGTGCCCTCACCTCCAGATCCCCTCAGACACACACAGCCAGGTACACGGACACACACAGTTGGACATACACAGACAGAAGTATCAGAGCCCAGGGAAGGATGAGCCCTTGGGGGTACAGAATGGGGATGGGAGGGGACAGGACAGGGACCCCCAAAGGTCACCACTTTCTCCTTCTCCTTGGAGCAGTAAGAGGCGAAGTCCTTGGAGATGATGTCTGCATACTGGAGGAGCACATTACTGATGGTCTGGGGAGGATACAGATGTGGGGGAAGAACAGGAGCTGGAGTTAGGCAGGCTCATCAAGAGCCACTAGTGAGATCAGGGATGAACCCAAACCCCTATGAGCACTCAAGATGGACCCATTTGATGGGCGAATTCTCCACCCAGGATGACCATCACAACCAAGAGGAGACACCACCCGGTAAAGATGATTATTTTATGTAGAGCCAGCTTTTTCACAGAGCAACCAACCATCATACTAACCCAGCTCCAAGCATGAGCGCGACTCAACCCCAAATGGAATCCCAATTCTTACTTGCAGTCCTCAACTTCAACCCAGCCTAAAGCCAATTAGCTGGAACCCTCAAACCCAGTTGGATGGTCTTGACTTCCAAACTCACCCCAAGACCCACTCAAATTCTACATAAATCCCAACACTCACTCCAACCTCAATGCCAAATGGAATCTCAATCCCAATAGTAACCCTAAACCCAATCCCAACTTCAACCCCATCTTCAACCTTGACCCCAGCTCCAAATTCAACTCCAACTGTAACCACAACCCTGACCTCAACCTCAACCTAAACACTGTCCTCAACCACAACTCCAACACTGATGTCAACCCCAACCTCAGTCCCACTGATATCACCAATCCCAACTTTGACCTCAGTCCTAATCTTAACCCTGCCCCTGACCTGGACCGCAATCCCAATCTCGAGTGCAACCCCAACCTTTGACCCTATCCCAATCCCATCCCTCCCCTGGACTGCATTCCCAACCCCACCCACACCCCCGCACCTTGGCAAAGCGCCTCATATAGTGCCCCACGATCTGGGGGTCAGGGCACTCAAGTTTCTTGATGATCTCAAAGCTCTGGTTGAGCTGGGAGAAGACGTCCACCACGGAGCAGGAGAACAGAGCGTGCTCTGAGGTCTGCTGGAACTGCAGGGGTGGGGAGGCCATGAGGGAAGAGAGGGGTCAGAGCCAGACAGTCCCTAGAGTCCAACCCTCCCACTCTTCATGGGGAAAGCCAGAGACCAACTGCCCTGGGGTGAGATGGACACTGTGGAAGGGTGACTTAGAGGTGGACACAGAGACTATGGATAGAGAGAGTGGGGCTTCCAGCTGGACGAACTCTTTCATTTGTTGAGTGAACAAAAAACTTTCAAAATCATGAACAAGATGAAGACGATAGTCACCTTTCAGAGACTGGCTTCATCTCAAGGGCAAGTTTTGCCTCCATATTGGATCCCAATGGACCCCAGAGGGAGCAAGACCACTGTGGGCAGACTAGGGGCTTGGTCATGGGTCAGTCTCCTCACCCCATCCTTCTTGTCTCGCTCCAGGGCCCCATGCAGGAAATCCCGGGACACCTCCTCATTCTCATCCAGCCACTGGATGACAAAGGGCTCAAACCACCTGGAACAGAGAGCGGGAGTGAGGTCTCGCCACCTCTTGTCCCTGGCCCTCTGCTTTGCCTGGTTCTGGATGGTACTTGGGCAGGTCCTCCTCTCCCTTGAACTCACCCTGTGGCCTCCGGTGAGGGGGCTACTCCCTGCTTCCCTACCCCACCAGGCCTCAGTTACTTCAGCCATGAAATGGACCTCATGACCACTGTCAGAGAAAGGCCCATACTTGCAGGAACCATGGTTCAGATAAACGACCTATGGGTAAGGGCATTTACTCTCTGGGATCCCATTACCTGGACAACAGAGGAGTATCTATCCCACAGTGCTGCTGTGAGCGTGAATGACACAACGTATAGTAGGTCCTCGGTAAATGGTGACCACCATCCTGCGCTCCAACACAGCCCGTGAGTCAGACATCCAGAGTTCAAATCCTGGCTCCGTCACTTATTGGATGTCACCTTGGGCAAGTCCTTCGGCATTTAACTCTCCATTTCCTCATCCACAAAATGGGAATTATAACGCTCCCATCTTATAGAATCGTCAAAAGGATTAAATGAGAAAAGGCACATAGGACTGCTCGATGCAGTTCCTGATACTTATGAATATTAATTGGGCTATAGGAGTCCATAGTCTAATGGCTGAAAATAGAGAATACTAGGTTTGCACCCCACTGTGACCCTGATGCCTAGGGAACCCTGAGTAGGTCAGCCCTCATCTCTGGGCCTCGGTCTAGCTGTCAGCACTACAGTTCTGGCCTGGGGCAAGGGACTTACGCAGGGTACTCAGGCACGCGGTCCTTGAAGGCAGGAAGCTCTGCCACATACTCGTTATATAGCCACTTGACCTTGAAGTGTAGGTTCATGTAGTCAGCACTCTTACACAGGCGATGCTTGTCATGCTCTGGTAGGGGGAGAACGGACGTGGCTCAGGAAAGTCTCCACCTTCTGTCTTGGCAGCACCTGCTCTGGCCATCACAGGTGTCCAACCTCAAGCTTGAGGGTCCAGGACACTCACAGCCTTGGAGGGGATACTGAGGCACAGCTACCTACTGTAGCCAGGCTGGCAGACATGGAAATTGTGTGTATGGGGGGTACTTACCCTCCATGGCATACTTCATGTCCTGGGCAAACAGGTTCCACATCACTTCAGCACTGATTTTACCCACATTCAGCTCCTGGGGAAACCTGGTGAAGGTCATGGAAGTATGAAACCTTGGCAGATGGAAGCAAGATGGCACAGGCTGCTTTGGCCTTCTGACCCAGAGGGTAGTGCAGGACAGGCAGAGGGATCTGGATTCAAGTCCCCTCAAAGCCACTGACTTGCTGAGTGACTCTGAACTGAAGCCCTGCTTCTCCCCGAGTCTCCATCCATCTATCTCTCCATCCCTCCATCCACTCATTTACCCAGTCATCCATCTTTCTACCCACCCATTCACTCACCCATCTGTCTATCCACTCACCCATTTCTCCATCCATCCATCCATCCATCCATCCATCCATCCATCCATTCATCCATCTCTCCATCCAATCAGCTATCCATCCATTCCTTTATCTACCCATTCATCCTTCCACCAATCTATCCATTCATCAACCTATTCATCCATTCAGTATATTCCCATCCCTCCATCTATCCATCCATCCATCCACCCATCCATCTCTCCATACAGCCATCCATCTCTCCATCCAATCAGCTATCCATCCATTTAGTCATACATATCTCCATCCATCTTCCCATCCATCCATCCACCTTTCAGTCCATCAATCCCAAATCCCTGATCTTCACTGAATATCTAACTAACCAAGAGATACTGGCACACCAGAGTTAAGAGCCCCTCTAGCACTCAGGGATAAATAAGACACAACAGTTCATTCAGCTAACATAGATGAAAACTCTACAGATACATAAATCCATATAAAACTGTGTACATATTCACACACAATTACACAATATGCAATATTGTATATTGAAGTGCATTCCACAATTGTACGCATATATACAATATACATTTAAACCCATAGGCCACAACTATACACAGAATTACATCCACACACAAGATATAATGCAATTTAAATGTAAAACGTTTGGGGTGCCTGGGTGGCGCAGTCGGTTAAGCGTCCGACTTCAGCCAGGTCACGATCTCCCGGTCCTTGAGTTCGAGCCCCGCGTCAGGCTCATGGGCTGATGGCTCAGAGCCTGGAGCCAGCCTGTTTCCGATTCTGTGTCTCCCTCTCTCTCTGCCCCTCCCCCGTTCATGCTCTGTCTCTCTCTCTGTCCCAAAAATAAATAAACGTTGAAAAAAAAATTAAAAAAAAATAAATGTAAAACATTTGGTGGAGTATTTAACACACATTAAATACTTGAACAACACTGCTTATTGTTATTTACGAGCCTACACTATTATATACATATGTACACATTTTTATTCACACAAATCAACATGTACAAAATACATATCCGATTATACCAGTGATTGTATACATACACACAGTTTTATGTTTCTGTTTATAAATTATGCCATATTTCATTCAGGCACAACCACACCTACAGTTGCCTCCACATACGCATCATTTTATGTGTAATTAGACATGATCGCCTTTACACATAAGACACAAAGTTGTGTACACACACACACATACACACACACTATAAACATATACCTCCAGATAATTAACTACACGGATGCACAACTCACTGGTTGAGGCAAGGAGTGTATGAATTCTTGTCTTCCTCAATGATGGACACTATGAGAGTGATCAGCTTGGACCAGAAGTCAAGGTTCTTGATGCTGGGTCCCTGTTCCTCTGGGGGAACTTCTCCTTTCTTAGCCTGGAAGGGGCAATGGAGAGATTGGCCAGAGGGGTCCAGGGGGTGGGTGCCTCAGTTAGTTCATTATTGAGGGGTAGGAGGTTAGTGAGGAAGGGGCCCTGTTAATAGTGTGTGGTTCAAGTGGGAAAACTGCATGAAAAGGAACTGAACTCTTGTAAACTGGTCTAAACAGAGCTCATGTCCCTGCAGCTCAACAAAGCTTAATTAGACTCAACTCATAAAATTGAATAGAACTGAATTTAGTTGAAAAAACCTGAAGCCCATGAAACCAAATGGAACTGAAATGAATGCCAATCAGGCCCACTTAGCTTAACAGATGGAGGTTCTCAGAGTTAATTCAGTGAAACTGAACTCGGGCCAATTACACTGAGTGGAGTGGAATTAAACTTAACTGGATTGAATTAAACTCAAATGAATCCAATTGGATTGAACCTAATCAACTCATCCAAGAGCAACATCATCCTAAGTCAAAATAATGGAAATAAATAGACTTGAACTCAACCCAACCTAAATTAATCTAATTCAACTCAACCAAGTCATCCCAATCCAACTCTACCTACTCAACTCAACCTAATATCCTCAGGCCAGCTCAGTCCAACTGTAGTCAGTCAATGAAAATGGATGCAGCTAAATTCAACTGAAACAAACCCAACTCAACCCAACTCATTTGAACTCAACTATACCCAAGGCAACAATCCAGCGTATCCTAACTCAAGTCAACTCAACCCAGTCGAGAATAACTTCGGTTCAACTGAATAGAAAAAAAATGGATTTTTGCTCAAGGAAACTCAGCTTAATCCCACTCAGTTCTGCTCACTAATTAGCCAAGAGCAATTTTAAGTCACCTGAAAAGAAATAAATGAAGCTGAACAGTTTATAGTTAAACCAAACTCAACCCAATTTAATCCACTGCACCTCAACCCAATTCAATTCAAAGTGACTTGATTTCAACTCAAGGGACTGTAAATGAATGGAATGAAATAAAATCTCACTAAATTCAGCTTATCTTATCTCCTATCAGAAGCCCAAGGTGAAGCAGGGGTCACCTTAGCTCCCACAGACTCTTGCAATTCCTCCACCCCAGGGCTAATCATCCTAGGTTGTGAATTTCCGATGTATGCATCTTTCCCTTCTAATAAGCCATGAGCTCCTTGAAACCTTATTGACAATCCTGGGACATTATATGTGTAGATAAACACATATTAAAAGATCTCAAATAAACTGACTTGAAATGGCCCAAACTGAATTTTACTCAAAAAATTCAATTCAACTCAACATTTAGAACACTGATTCTATCCTAGGCACACTGTATGCCTAACTCAACTAAATTCAGCTAAAACTGAATTTATTGAGCATCGATTGTGTATCAGGTGCCAAGCACTTACCTACACTTTATCTAAAGGTTGCAGTTCATTAAATCTTCTCTTCAATCCTGAGATATGGGTTTATGACCTCATTTTACAGAGGGAGATACTGAGGCTCAGTTAAACCGCTTGAGAAGGGGAAGATCTGGAACTTGGTCAGGGCCTGGTTGGTATCCCCTATTCCTTTCTGCTTTATCTGGGGTCCTCACCGGATCTGTCTGGTATTCCCGGCTATAGAGTTCATGACAGTTGTTGAAGATGTACTCATAAGTAGAGTTGAGGCAGGCTTTCACGCAATCTTTCACCACTTGGCTGGCTCGGGGTGGGCTCTGGAGTTCTTGCACCTAGAGGGAGGGAGACGGGCACGAGTGGGCACAGCTGGGACAGGAGGTATGCAGGAAATGGCTACAAGTAGTTATGAGCTTAAGGAAATGTAGCAGGATGAAAGCAGAGGGTCACTGAGAAAGGGCACATTTCTCCAAGAGAAATGTTACTCGGTTAGGAGCTAAGAGTCCTGGAGAATGCCCCTTGGAGAGCTAATGGCACCGGGTCCCCTTCTTACCTTCATCCGAAAGAAGGTGATGCTGGTGAGAAGGTCCACAGTGGATTTGAGGTCCTGGAGTCTCTCTGGGCTGCTGGCTGGGAAGTTATTCTGTTGGAAGGGAGAAGAGAGGTTGGATTATGAAGAAGGCTGGGTCGGGGTAGAGTGTTTTAGGGGAAATACAAGAGCTCCCAAGTTCCAGGAAGTGGGTGAGGGGTCCATGAGAACACCTTGAAGCAACTAGGGTGGGAGCTGGTTGGATGCACCAAGCACGTTGGGCAGGTGCTGCCCATCCATGTGCACACATGTCAAAGGAACACATTCCACGTGTTAAGATGGGTCCTCCCATGTGCACACCTGCCGGGAGCTCTCCCTTCCAGGCACACGAGTGTAGGAGCAAGCAAGTCATTATGGGTGCACTTCTCACCCGATACATGGAGAGGTCGATCCGAAGGGAGTTGTGCAGCTGGTCCAGAAGCTTGACAAAGCGCTCTTTCTGAGGAGGCAGAGGAGGAGGATGGACAGAAGCAGGGACATGGGGGGTCGAAGCAGGGACATGGGGGTCGAGGTGGCTGCCATATAGGGTGAGTGCTTACTATACACTAAGTGCACCCCATCCATCATTGAAATGGGCCTTCACAATATCCATTTCCATTCTATGAGAGGTAAACTGAGGCTCAGAGAGGACAAGTGACTGGTGCAGAGTCACAGAGCAAGTCAGGTCCAGATTGGAGACCACGGAGTCACACAGGGTCCGACCCGCACAGGGTTGGGCTCGCCCTCATCCCCCAGCCCCGGTCCCCGGGACTGACCCCAAAGTTGGAGGCAGCGAAGCGGTCAGAGGCGGACACGTTGGTGGAGGCGGTGGTGTGCGCGTAGTAGGCATTGATGTTGGCGAGAAGGGTGCTCATGACGGCGGGCACCCCGGGACACATGTACTTGGAGGAGAGGCAGGCAAAGTGGCTGGTGGGAGGGAGCGGGAGGAACTGGGCTTGGCATCCAGCCAGGACAGGCAGTGTTCCCCCCAGAATGCCTCCAAGACAGCATCTGTGAGGGACTCCCTCTGACCCCTCAAACCATTCCCTCTGCCTGATTGTGTCTCCCAAGTTTCTCTCGGTCTCCTCTCTGGGTTGCCCTATCTCTGCCTCTAACTCTGACCCTCACCCTGTCACTTTAGCTGCCAGAAACTGCGCTTTCCTAACCTCCAGGGGATTACAGGATGCCCACCACACCCACGTCCTCTCTGGTTCCTTCTCTCAAAAACCCTTCCACCCCAGATCTGCCAGTGTCTGCTAGGGAACCCCCTCACCCCGGTTTCCTGCACCTTGCCCTCAAGTCCGCCCCAGCCTGCGGCCTCACGTCATGGCTTGGTAGATGGACTCGACGCCGTAACGCATGGCAAATTCATCCACAATCTCCTGGGCTGTCTCATCATAGTAAACCTTCCAGGCATCATCACCCTTGGCATCTGGGATCTTCACAACCCCGTTGTTCTGCACGTCTGTCACGAAGTGGAACAGGTTCTGCCACCGAGAGGGAGAGGGCATCGTAAAGAGTGCAATGAGGCACAAGGGGTCGGAGACCCCAGGCTGGAGGCAGCTTACATCATCCATCCGTTTGTTTATTCATCTACGCTGATTTATTCATTTATTTATTGATTTATTCATTGATTCACTGATTTATTGATTTATTCATCTACGCTGTCATCCACCCATCACCCATCAACTCTCGCAATTACCAAAACATTTCACCAATCCACTCATCTGTCCTTGTAACAATTCAACCACACAACCATCCGTCTGTCTGTCCGTCCACTCATCTACCCATCCATCCACTTGTTTACTCACTCATCCATCAATCCAAATACTCCAAAATCTACCTATGTACTCCTCTATCCTTTCGTACATTTATCCATTTGTCCTTCCATCCAAGCATCTATCTAAACATCTGTCTGCCTGACCATTCATACACTCATCCACCCACCCAACCCATTCAACTACCCAAAACTTCCCCCACGTGCAAATCCTCCCTTTAATAATTCGACCACACATCCGTCCGTCCCATACATCTACCCACAACTTTGTCTATCCAGCAATGCATCCATCCGCCCATTCAACCATCCATCATCTATTTACTACCCATCAATTTATCCACCCATCCGTCTTTCCACCAATCCGCCTATGCAACTGCCCCAAATCCACTCATCTCTACTTTCAATAGTTCAACCCCACATCTGTCCATCCGCCCATCCTTTTATCCACCCATTATGGATGTGGCCATTCAACCAATCATTTATTCACTCAAAAACTGAGTCATCTCCAGGAGCCCCCTGTTCGGGTCTGGGACGGGCGAAACACCTGGAGCTGGGTAGTGAGAGTCTGCCTGGAGGTCAAGGAGGGCTTCCCAAAGGAGGGGGCCCTGAAGTTGGATGGAGAGGGAGGAGTTTTCCAGGCAGTAGGAATGCCATGGGGGATAGTCTTTGAGGCCCAGAGAGTATGGATGGCGTGGCTGGAAACAGGAAGGTGGAGCTGGGGTGGTCAGGGATGGGAGGAGATCGCAGTGAGCTGTGAAGGCAGGGAGGGGCGTTGGGCCTCACCTCGTGTAGACAAGTGTACTGGACATGGTAGGGGGCCACCTTTTCCTCGCCTTTGATCTCCACACTGATGTGTAGCCGGATGGCACCTGATACGGCGGATTTGTCAGTCCGCTTGTCTGCAGAACAGAAGGGGACCTCTGCATCAGACCTTCCCAGCGTAGGCCTGGGATATTCTAATGTACGCATGACGGTAGGCCAGGAGTCATGACCCTGAAGTTAAGACCCAGGTATCTCTTCTCAGATCGGCTCTCTGGGCTTGTGCCTCTCCCAGTAGCCTAGAACTCACTAGGCCCCGTCTCTTCCTTCAAACTAGGATTCCACACCCTGCTTCCTTGCGCAGATTAAATTCCCGAGTCTGCATCTTCTCTTTAACCAGGAGCCCTAGGCCCTGCTTCTCTCCCAGACTGGGCTCCCCAGCCCTGCCTCCCCTATCAGATCAAGATCCCCAACATCCACTCATCTTAGATAGCATTCCTGGGTCTGCGTCTCTCTCCTCAGACTAGGATCCTCAGGTTTTGCTTCCTGCCCCCATCAGACTGGGCCTCACAGAAGACCCTTCCTCCCCCATCAGACTGGGCCTCACAGAAGACCCTTCCTCCCCCATCAGACTGGGCCTCACAGAAGACCCTTCCTCCCCCATCAGACTGGGCCTCACAGAAGACCCTTCCTCCCCCATCAGACTGGGCCTCACAGAAGACCCTTCCTCCCCCATCAGACTGGGCCTCACAGAAGACCCTTCCTCCCCCATCAGACTGGGCCTCACAGATCCTGATTCCCCCATCAGATTGGGACACACAGACCCTACCTTTTCCATCAGACTGGGCTCCTAGACTACCTCCTCCTGACACTGGTTCCCCACTTGGGCCCCCTGGGGCACCCTCCCTGTCCCCTTGCAGGACACCACCCATGCTCACCCAGGTTGTACCACACGTCCATCTCGCCGCTGAGTGTCCGCACCTCGATGATCGTCTGTCCCAGGAAGTCATCGGATTCCCTCTTAAACCGCTGCTTCACACGGGATTTGATGTCATCATCCTCGTCCCAGACACGCACCTTGATTCGGTCTGAGGAGTTGTGACATTCACTGCGGAGGGGGGGGAGAGGGAGGCAGAGGCTGGGGTCAGGTGGCTGGTCTTGGAGCCCCTTCGGCTGCTCCGGCAGGGAGTCCGCCTGGGCGGCCAGGGGTTCAGCCAGGCACTTACAAGTGGAAGTTCTCCTCCCACACAGGGTTCAGGTTCCCATAGATGGTTTTCGTCCGTTTCTTGGTCTTCCCAACCTGGACAGTGACATAGGGGTCACTGGATCCCGTCTTGTCCTTTGCCTGCAAGCCCTGGGCACAGACCACTGGAAGACACACAGGACAAATACAAATACGGGCTCAAGGAGTGAGGCGTACGGAGAAGAGTCACTGCCACAGGTTCCCTGTTGCTTACTGGGGACACCTGCGACATGGCCTGAGGGCTTTGTTCTGACCATGGGAGCCCATGGGGACACCCACAAGACAGGAAGGGCTTCCTGAAGAGTTAACACCCCCGGAGTCCTCGGCTGATGCTGGATGGGAAGGTTGCCCTGGGTCACCCCTGGGTAAGACATTCTGTACATTGTCCTCCTGAAATTTCCAGCAGGATTGAGCCTACAGTTGCTCTCAGAGCCACCTATTTATTGGGGTCCCCTGCAGGGCTCCTTCTCTTCCTGCGCCCAGACTCCTGTCTCCACCCACACTAGGGCTTCCTGGGGCCACCTTCTGGATACCCATCTGCCCCGAAATCCTCATCTTGGGGTCTGCTTTCAGGGAAATTCGAACGAGGTTGGGTATGGATGAACACCCGAAGGCCTCCACCCGGGCAGGACCCTTCTGCCCCCAGTGGTCAGCACTGTCCCCCAGTGGTCCTGATCGTTGACACCCTGTGTAGGGCTCCTTCCGTCCCAGGCTCACTTCTCAACTCCCATGGCATCACCCCCTAGATAAACAACGTGCCCTCAACTCTTCTTCTTGGGGTCTGATTCTGGGGGTGGGGTGGGGCACAAACCAAGACTCATGCAGACAGCGTCGTGCACTCCCATTTGGAGGCACACATGCCCACCGCGGGAGCACAAACACACCTAGGGACGTGGGACAGATATGGACACACTACACACAGCCAAAGGAAGAGCCATAGGAGGGAGCACAGGGGGCTGAGAAGAAGGGACCCCGTGGCCACCCCCACCCCCGCGGCCTCACCAGTGATGCTGATCTTGGCCGACCACTTGGACGTGCCGTCCAGCACGCTCTGCTTGACCGCCTTCATCTGCTGCGTGTGCGCGGTCTTGGTCACGGCGAAGATCTCCTGGATGAGCTCGAAGATCTCAGGTTTGTTCCGCTCCCGGATCTTCATGCGGTCCTTGAGCACCATGATGATGTTCTGCGTCCGGTCCTCCGCCCCGTGCTTGGAGCTCTTCTCTGCAGCCCCTGTGGACGCAGAGAGCAGTCACCGTCCAGAGCGCGCTCCCTCACCGGAGTGAGAACCCCAACTCCCACCCCCAGCTTCCTGGGCTGAGGCCAAGAGCACTTAGAGCCGTGGGGGTTCAGGTGACTCGCGCCCCAAAGCTAGAGCTGCTAGAGATTTCGACATGCTCTCTGAACCCTCCTACCCCTTCTCCCCGGAGTACCCACCTTGCAGCGCGAGGGGGCCGCGCTGAACCCTCGCGCTCCACCAGGGCCCCGCCCCTTCTCTGGCTCCTCCCCCCCCTCAGAGCCCCGTACCTCTCTGAGCCCCCTCTCTAACCCATTTTTCTCCAGGGGAACCGCTGACTGTCAGTAAGCCCACCCTCGGACAGTGTAGTTAGTCCCTGAGTCTCTCCCCACCCCTCTCTGACCCCCTCACGTCCCCTTTCCCCTCCTCTCGCCCCACTCCTGCGGCCAACGAGTCCCTCCCCTGTTCTTGCCCCGCCCCCGCGGAGCCCCGCCCCCGCGGAGCCCCGTCCCTCTGCGGAGCCCCGCCCCCGCGGAGCCCCGCCCCCACGGAGCCCCGTCCCTCCGCGGAGCCCCGCCCCTACGGAACCCCGCCCCTCCCCGGAGCCCCGCCCCTCCGGCCCCGCGCTCACGCTGCAGGCAATCTGCGTTGAGCAGGTCCTGGCACTTCTCGTGGCACTTGACGCCGCACTCCGTGCAGCGCATGCCCTGCCGCGCGATGCCCCACAGCAGCCCCTCGCACTCGTAGCAGTAGGTGGGCGTGGTGGCCGTCCACACCTCGAAGTTGTGCGGCGTCGTGCAGGAGATGGGGTAGATTAAGGCTTGCAGGGTCTTCTTGTAAACGTGGTTTTTCTGAGCGGAGAGAGAGGCGCGGCGTGGGGCGCTGTCCTGCGCCACCCTCACCCCCTCGCTGAGTGTAGTAAAGTCCCCGTCCCTCCCCCTGCCCCCACACCGTCGGAATCCACGGTTCCGGGGCACAGATCTTGTCGGCCGGACGCAGCGCAACCAGATCGTGGGGAGGGAGGAGTGCCCGTCCCTGCCACGCTCTCGTCCTCTTCCTCCCCGGAGCCCCCAGCCCACGCCCCCCCTCCCCCCCGCTCAACCCCGTGGAAGGGGAGGCGCCCCACGCACCAGCTCCTCGTTGTTCAAAGTGCTGGAGGCCAAGGCGGAGGTGATGCCCGCTTTTCTGGACTGGACCAGGGACTGGGGCAGGGAAATCACCAAGGGAGTCACCGGGGTCGATTCACACCCGTAGGGTTGTCACCACGAGCAGAATCCACAGCCACGGTTTGGGGCCGCCAGCGATGGATTGCAGCAACGGCCACAAATAGCAGCAGGAGGAGGGCCAGTGAAGAATTGGAAAGTGACAGAGGCTCCGGGTTAGAAGGGACCCTGGAAGGTGAGCAGCCTCACACCCCTGACTCACCCATCCCCCCACCACCAGGAACCAGACTCAAGAGCTGCATTTGGCCACGATCAGCAGCCACAGAGCAAAACTACCAGCCACTCCAGGAACCAAGATCGGGAGTCACCTGTTCTCGTCCCCACCCAGAAACTGTAGGACAGGGCAGGGTCCCCTCACCCCGGAACCCATGCATTGGGGGCCAGTTGGAAGATCCTAATGGGGGGGGAGGGGGTCTGAGGAAGAGATGGGGGCCCAGGTCACTACCACTCACCATGGCCTGAAGTGTCCATGCAGCAGGCAGGGTAGAAATCAGATTACATTAGTCCCAGGGAACACCTTGCCAGCCCCCAGCCCCAGGTCTGCCATGGGCAGTTGTACAGGTTGAGCACTGCTTATGGCAGGCCTGCTCTGCTGGGGGAGGAGAGGGCACAGGCGCTCACCAGGTCGCTCACGAGTGGAATGGGCTTCCTCTTGCGGATGTCCGGCATGCTGTCAATGATGATGAGGCCACCGCCAGGGCTGTAAGACACACACGGGGATGTCAAGGGCCCAGGCGTCTCCCTGTCTCCAACAGACATCACTGGAGGCCTGGGCAGGACACTTGATCTCCCCGGGGCTATTAAAGGCTGAATGGTGTCTCCCAAAAAGATACATTTAAATCCTAGCCCCTAGTACCTCAGAAGGTGGCCTTATTTGGAATATCTGGGTCATTGCAGATATAATTAGTTAAGATGGGCTCACGCTAGACTGGGTGGGCCCCTAATCCAATATAACGGGTGTCTTTATAGAAAGAGAGACAGCAGTGTGACAACAGAGATCAGAGCGACACATTTACAAACCAAGGAATACTGAGGATTGCCAGCAACTACCAGCAGCTGGCAAGGCAGGGAAGGAGTCTCCCCTACAGGTGACAGTGACAGAGGGAGCGTGGCTCAGCCAACAACTTGACTTTGGAATCCTGGCCTCCAGAACTGTAAAAAGACTATCCTCCTGTTGGTTTAAGCTGCCCGTTCGGTAGTGTGTTACGGCAGCCCCAGGAAATGAAGACGACTCCGGGCCTCAACTTCCTCACCTGGGAAATGGGGAGATGATGCTGTTGCCCAATTTGAATGGAAGTTTGAATGGACGTTTGAATAAACTAAGATATTCACGAGACACTACCTAATTGAAATAGGTATTTCAAAATTGAAAATACCTATGTATATCTAAAGTCGATCCTGGAAGGAGTGATTTCGAAGCTGATGGCTACGCAGCTTTGGCGTAGCTGGTGGGTCAGAATGAGCTACTTGTGGGAGATGCTACCGTGGCCTTTAGGGATTCACCTTACTGGGAGGGGCCCACATCCCAAAGAGGGTTCAGGCGTGGCTCTTCTCCAGAAGGTTCCCACTGGCCAGGGAGAGAGATGCCTGGCAGCCAGTGACTCTGGACAAGCCCCGGGGTGCCATCCATGTTCCAGTGCTGCCTGGAGGATCAGGCAGAGGCCTGGTGACCCCCGAAATACACCTGGGCTTGGCTCAGGGGGCTTGGCTCCCCAGCCTGACTCCGCCCGCGTCTCTCGAGGGCGTTTCCTCCATAGATCACGTGTTCATCCCCGTGTCAGTCCCAGCTTCCGGGGCTCCCCCCAAGGACACCGGCTCATCTGGGGGTCACAGCGTCTGTCTCCGCGCCTCTGTTTGCAAAGGACGTACAAGGGAAGGCAGTCACCCTTCCCGCTGCTACTTGAAAACATTAGTGTACTTTAAAAGTATCTTTAGGGGCGCCCGGGGGGCTCCGTCGGTTAAGCCTCCGACTTCGGCTCAGGTCACGATCTCGCGGTGCGTGGGTTCGAGCCCCACCCACATCGGGGCTCTGTGCCGACAGCTCGGAGCCTGGAGCCTGCTTCCGATTCTGTGTCTCCTTCTCTCTCTGCCCCTCCCCCACTTGTGCTCTGTCTCTCTCTGTCTATCAAAAATAAATAAACGCAGAAAAAGTATCTTTCAGGGGCACCTGAGTGGCTCCGTCGGTTAAGCACCGGACCCTTGATTTCAGCTCAGGTCATGATCTCACGGCTTCCGGAGCTCAAGCCCCGCGTTGGGCTCTGCGCTGACAGCGCGAAGCCTGCTTGGGATTCTCTCTCCCCTCTCTCTCCGCCCCTCCCCGCTTGCGCGCTCTCTCGCTCTCAAAATAAATACAAACATAGATAAAAAAAAAAATAAGTGTTTAAGAATATCTTTTACATCTTCTAACCTCTCCACTCAGGCGCTGAAGGAAGAAAAGCCCGCGTAAGCGCTTAGATAGGACAAAAGGCTCCACGGACGCCCAAATAACTGTCATTAAAGAAAGGGTCACCATTAAAGAAAGAGCCAGCGACCGTAGCCATAAGCTGGGATGTTTAAAAACGGAATCAAAAAAAAAAAAAAAAAAAAAAAAAAAAAAAAAAAAAAAAACGGAATCAGATCAACAACTTCACCCCGGGATTGCAGAGGCACGCTGCAGGACACAGGCTTCTCCTCTCTCTTACACTTATTTCTCTAGGAGGAAGTGATCTTGGATAACGCGAGTGTCTGGGGCAAGGCACGTACCTCTCTGGACTCAGTTTCCCCACCTGGAAAATAGGGGTAGCGGTCCTCCCGTGGGTGTGTTGTGGGGATTCAATGTGCGACTCTCTCTGGCTTCTGTCCGGGGTGAATGCTTATGCTAGTGGCTACATTATTTCACCCGATCTGTCACTCAAGCTGTCCCCTGTCTCCACGGAACGGCTGGCTATCCTCCCTGGGCTGACGCTATGGTGTAAGCAGTCTCGAGCTCTGGAGTCAAAGCTTCCTCCTTCCCCCACGACTCCGTTACTCACCCGCCTTTGAACCATAGGGATTTGGACATCTCTCCTTCTCCTCGGGCCTGCGTGACAGACAGACAGACAGACACGGTCAGCGTGGCAGCCTCTCCCCAGAGCAAGGTGGGTTCCACACCCGCTTTTGTCTCCTCTTTGGGCCGGGAGTCAGGAGGCCCGGGTCCTAGTCCTCACTGTGTGTCCTTAAGCTCTCTCTGGGCCTCAGTTTGCCCAATCTGTAAAATGGGGAGAGAAGAGCTCCTCTCTACCACCCACCTCAGTAGGACTCGGTCTCCTTGTCTGTCAAACGTGGGGACGTGTTAGCATCATCTCCAACAAGAGCCCGTGCACTATAGTCCTGGGCTTCTCGGGGGTTGGTTTAAACACTCGTAAGATTCTGTCATTCTCTAAACTTCTCCCGGCCTCACCTGCTCACCTGGTCTTGTGCCCCAGGGCCTTTGCTTGAGCTGCGCCACTTGCTCGTACGCCCTCCCACCTACTGCTCCCAATCAGCCTCCATTGATCCTTTGTTTTTTGAAATTTATTGTCTCCATTGATCCTTCAGATCTCATTGTAGACCCAGAGCTGACACCCTTACCTCCTATGCAACCAAAGGGTGGCATGGTGGGAGAAGGGTGGGGAGGGTCCAGCACTCTTCTGAAATATCGTTGAAGCATTTTGGATATCACTTCTCCTTAAGTGTCACCTCCTCCGGGGAGTTTTCCTGATTACCTTGGATTCGTTTTACGCCCCTTCTACGAGACCCACAGAGCCTGCCCACGTTTATTTGGTTTTTGCCATATTACGAGTTCCACCAAAGAGTCGCTGCTGTTTTTTATTTTTCATTCAAACTGCTGACGTAGCGAAAGTTATTCTATAGACCTTACACTGCATATTCTTTTCTATCCTTTGCATTTAGAACCATGAGAATGGATTACTTAGTCAAAAATTTTTTTTCAATTTTAAAACATGAGACATTCGATTGGAAACGTCTGTGGCTCTGACATTTGACGGTCTAAGACCTTGAGAGTCTGTTTAGGATATCCTACTGCCAGCCTCACCCCCTGGATAATGGTCCCCCTGGATAATGACACTGCTCTGTCCCCAGCCTGGGGTGGCTTGAACAATTGAAGAGAGAAATGAGGGGCCTCAATCCTGCTGCCTGACCCTAACGCTAATGCTTTCGCCTAATTCCTTCTCTGATACTGACCAGACCTGAGACCTTTCCCCAACCCTGACTCTGGTACCCAGTGTGATCCCAGGCACTGACTTCTTTCCCTAACCCCAGTGTTAACCCAGACCTCTGATCTCTGACTGCTGCCCTCGCTCTGACCTCTCTCCCTCTCCCTCACCTCTATCCCTATCCATGAGCTCGACTCTGACATGGCTGTAACCGTGACCTGGCTCCAGGTTCCAGCTCACCTCTCCTTCCTCCCTCCTCAGAAATCCCAGGTGGGCACGAGGGAAGCTGGGCCGGGCCTTGGTGGGGCCAGCTGGCTGGGGGAGAGGGCAGGCAGTCATGGGAGACCAGGGAAGGGCCCTTCTGGAGACAGATGAAGTCAAGGTGCAAACAGGGCCAGAGAGGGGTCAGGTTGGACAGGGGCTGGGCGGGGAACGGTGAGGCCAGGACGCGGGCAGGTGTGGGTGGGGCCAGGTTGGGGTGGGCGGAGCCATAGAAAGACCAGGATGTAAGAAGGCGAAGCGAAGCCCGTGGTGGACGGGGGCGGGGGCGGGGTGGTGTCCGGGGGCAGTGGGCGTGGCCACGCTGTCCACGGGCGGGCCGCGGCAGGTGTCAGCGGGTCTGGGCATTGGGCTGCAGCTGTCACTCACCTCCTGCAGCTGCAACCGCACTTTGTTGAAGGCTCGAAGCCAGTTGGCCTTGGCCCTGGACACGGAGTCCTGACCCTCCTGGCCTTCCTCATCCTCTCGTCGCCTGAAACGGAGGCAAGGGGCGTCGTGAGGCTCCAGGACCGGCCCTCCCTTCACCCTCCGCCCTCCGAGCGATGTCAAGCCCTGCGTGGCCTCTCTGGCCCTGAAGAGACACAGTGACCCACCTGTAGCCCCTCTGACGGGCCTCAGTGCCCCCTCCGCTTTCCCGGCCATGACCCTGCGACACCCTCCCCTCCATTCCCCGGGTCCATGCTGACCCCATCACAGCGCCCCTTGGCCCCCTCCCATTACCTCTCCTCAGACTTGGGGGGCTCCGGCTCAGCGGCCCGCTCCGCTGTGGGCACCTCCTCCAGTGCGGCTGGCCCAGGGGCCGCCTTGGCCACGTCGGGGGCCTCAGCAGGCCCGGCCGGAGGCCTATCCTCCTTCTCGGCTGCGGCCGGTGGGAGGCTGACGCGCTTGAAGTCTTTGGGCTCAGCCACGGCCACCTCCTCCCGCTGGGCGTAGCTCCGGATGTCATCAGGCACCTCCTCCTCCTCCTCCAGCTCCTCCTCCTCGTCAGGCAGCTCCTCGTCCTCCTCCTCCAGCTCCTCGTCCTCCTCCTCCTCCTCCTCCTCCTCCAGGAAGTCCTCCAGCTCCTCGTCCAGCTCCTCGTCCAGCTCCTCCTCATCCTGGTCCCAGCGCGGCGAGTCCTTGTGGTAGCTGACCGAGCTGTGGCACGAGTGGTAGGAGTCCCGGTCCCGCTCGTCCTCTATCTCGGAGCCCTGCAGGCTCTGCTCGTCCGGGTCGAAGTCCTCGCTCAGCTGCGAGCTGCCCTGGCTCAGTTCCCCCGAGGAGGCGTAGCGACTGCTGCCGGTGGGGCTGTGGGGACCGGCCAGGGCTCAGCCGCGGAGGCACCCCCGAGCCACCGCCCGCCCCCCCCCCCCCCCCCGCGCCCGTCACGCAGGCGCCACCGCCCGGTCATTCCCTCATTCACTCGGCACTGGCGGAGGAGCGCCTACAGGGCGCCTGGCCTTGCCCTGGGTACCTGGGAAACCTCGGCCTGGAGAGCCCGCCGGGCGCCACTCCTGTCCTTGCGCCCCTCCGATGTGCTGGGGACCCCGATCAGTGCCTCACCTCCAGTCTGGGGAGATTTAGTGCTTCTGCAGCTCGAACCTGGCCATGGCTCCTGATGTCCCCGAATCTAGACGCTGCCCCAGCGTCCCCTCCTGTCCCCGACAGCACTCGCCTCCCGTGGAAGCCACAGAGGGGCTTTTTCAAATCATAAACGCAGGCACTTACGTCCCTGTTCTAAAACCTGCCGTAGCTCCTTAGAGCCCTTGGTATAAAATCTGGGCCCTGCCCTACACCCCAGGGTGGCCCAGACCCTCCAGCCTCCCCACCTCATCTCCCTCCGTGCTCCCATCTCTCCCCCCCCCCACCCCCGCTCCGGCCACACTGGCTTTCTCACTGTTCCTCCAGAGCCCCTGCATCAGCGCCCACCTCTGAGCCATTGCCCTTGCTGTGCCCTCTTCCAGGAACACCCTTCCAGAGTCTCTTTTGGTGCCCGTTGAAATGTCGTCTTTGAGTGAGTTTCCCCCACCCTTCCGCCAGGTCGGGTCCTTAGGTGCGCCCCGGCTCATGCTGGACATGACTAGGAAGGAACCCCTAGCCCTGCTTGAGGGCAGGCAGCATGACGCACGGGCCACCACTCGTCCCCCTTCTAATCATTCACTCAGTCACTCAACAAACATCATTCCTTGTCTTAAATACTTCCTCTGCTCTCAAGGACCGGGACCCCTCTCCCCAGCCAGCTCCAGGGATGCTGTAGGGGCCAAAACGGGAGTCTCTCCCTCTCGCCATGGGTTGCTAGTTTATGCATTTAGTTGATTGCTTTTTAGTGGCCCGCCTCGTAGATGGCAGGGGACAGGTGAGGGATCAGCAAGTATTACTTGGCTGGAAAGGACTTCAAGCTCCCTCTGCTGATGAATAACCCTGAAGTCCATCCCGGCACATTCTGGGGTCCCTGGGGAGGGGGGCAGCCCAGGACTGGAATCCCAACATAGGCCTGGACGTGTCCACCTACGACCTCAGGCGCCGCCTAAGTTGCCCCAGGCTCGTCTTTGGGGCCATCCTCCCATCCTGGCTCTGACGTACTGAGTCTTAACACAGCTCTCACCCCCCTCAGATGCTTCCCCTGCCTCCCACGCCCCTGAGTTGGCCACCCAAGGGCCTTCCTGATCATGATCTGGGACCTGATCTCCAGCCTGTGGCTGAGCTGTTTCCTCTGCCTGAAATTCTCTCCCTCGGACTTCTCATTTATCCTTCTGGGGCTACCTGCCAGGCGCCTTCCTCCGGGAAGTCCTCCCTACCCTTCCCCACTGCTAGAGTGTCCCGCCCTGCCCCTCCTTCCAGCCAAGCCCTGGCTTGTGGGACGGAATGTCCGGGTCCGGCTCGGTGTCCCCAGCCTCTCGGATCATCCAGCACCAGGCAGCACGGCCAGGATGGCCAGGGAGCGCGGCTTGAGTCACTCTCGGGGGAATGCAAGCTGTTTCTACCTCTACCTCCTCTCCTCCCCCCTGCTTCTGGAGGGTCTCCCCTCACTCCTGTGTAGCCTCACCAAAGCACAAGAGGAGAGGGTTCCTCTTACCCCGACTCCCCCCCCCCATCCTGTCCCAGGAATGCTCACGGTAGACAGACTTCTCCCAGCCAACCCTTTCTGGCATTTTCTCTGGGTAGGATGCTATGGCCACTCCCCCGCTCTCTTTCTCCCAGGGCAGACCTTTCCTTTTCACTAATATTTGGTCTCTGACTCTCCTCTCAGCTGTTTCCGACACGTTGAAACTTTGTTCCCACAATGGCTTCTGGCCTGAGCCAGCTTGGGTATGCAAATGAATGGGAGCGAGGCTTGAATGGGGGAACCGTATTCTGGGGAGAGCAGGTAGTTCGGAAAAAGACCCACAACCCAAAGTCACTGGGCACCCACGGGGCACCCAGTTAGCTCCAAACGGTATCGTTTGTGCTGTCGACACAACAGTCACTACGTGGCACGTTCAGACGCCCCTCTAGGCGCTTTACAAACGTGCGATCCGTTTAATACCCTGTGCGTCGCAGTTTTGTTTGGCAACCAGGGCTGGGTGATCGGGTCGGCGCGGAAGGACGGCAGGCACGACTCTCAGCCTCGCAGGCTTGGAGACCAGCACCCCGCACCGGGCAGTGGCGTGGCCCGCCTGTCGGACAGGTCTAGGGCCAGCCGACTTTCGAGGGGGTAGCGGTAGAGGCCGGAGCGCGCAGGGGCAGCTCCCGAGGGACTGTGCCCGAGCCTGCCAGTCAGAAACAGAGTCGGGCCATCAGGGCAGGACCACGCCAGGACCACCAGCCGGCCGCTTGCTGGGAGACTCTTTCCAAAATCGCCAGCGCCCTTAAAGGGAGCGCCCAGGCACCCCCACATCTCAGGGGCACCGCTCGGGCGGGGGGGGGCCTCCTGACTCCGCTCCCCTTCGTCAGCCAAAGCACACCCCCTTTGACCAAGCTCGTGAGATCTTCTTACCAGGTTTAGCGTAAAGAAAGGGCTCTACTACCCTACAAGAATGCTACTTTCCTGGACCCGCTGACCTCCACGCCCAGCTCCCCCAGGTCCTCTACTCCTCTCTCCACTCTGGGACCCAGAGCCAGATACACGCACAGGCACGCACACTGATCCCCTTCTCGAACACCGTGGCTACCTGAGGGCCCGCGGCTCGGAGAACTCCTCATAACTGTGCACGGAGTCACTGTAAGATTCCCGGGAGCCCAGGGGTGGTGGGCGGACAGAGTACTGGTGGACTGAGGCGTTGGGCTGGGATGTGGTGTAATAGGGTGGCGGGATGCTGTTGCTTGTCTCGCTGCGATAGTCGCTGTCGCGATCGTCCACCGCACTGTCAGGGTCATCGTCTGGAAGAGAGAGGAGGGGAGGGAAGAGGGTGAGGAGGGGAGGGAGAGAGAGGGCGTCCAACGGAGGCCAACACAGTCTCTCAGACTTAGGGAGTCTTCGCTGTCTGCTAACCCAAGAAGAGGGATCTTTGCCAGAATGCAGGATCTCGGGTCACGTTAACAGAAGCAGAGGCTGCAGGATAAGGGAGGTGAAAACCCTGCTTTGCCAGTCAGACTGGACTCCTAGTCTGGGGTCCAACGTAGGTCCTATAATGTGGGGGGGACAGGGGCAAATTGGAGGGTGTCCTTCGGCTCAAACGTGAGCACGGACTCGGCTAAAGTCCAGGCTTTCTGAAAGCACGATGAGTTTTTCCATCAGGCAGTGAGCTTCCCATAAGAGAAGTCACACAAATACTCAGGGGGACGTTCAGAGGGGGATCAGGGGGACAAGGTTGGAGTAGAAATTTCCTTTAAGCCTCAGAGATTTCTCGATGTCCGAGGATGGGGTTCCTAGATCTGAGCTCACACGTGTGGGAACAAACATGGGGGCTGACGATACTATAGGCCTCGAAAAGGATTAGATTCTTAGGTCAGATTCTTAGATTCTTAGGCAAGACCATTGCGCACCCAGAATCTACGGCCGAATGGAACAGGGCAGAGTGCTGAACTTCAAGTGTTTTATAAGCATTAAAGGGCATTTTAGTTTGGTTTGTTTTCCTTGATTAAAAAAAAGAACAGTGTCGAAGGATGCGAGATTGTGACTAGGACAGTAGAGACTCAATTTATTTAAAAGGCAACCCTTGAAAACAAAAGAAAAGAAATGAAGGCCCAGATTAGGTGGCCCAGGGCGTGAATTGACCGGTGATATTAAATGTCAAGGGGCGTGATTTGCCCCTTTTTAATGCCTTTAGGTTTCTTTGCTCGTGTCCCGGATGTGTGTGTATTTTTCTCGCCTTATTATTGTAATCTCCTAATTCCCCCCCCCCCCCAGCTAATCGTGTCTGTTTCTATGTATTTGACAAATAGGTCCATTTTTTTTTTTAAATGGGGTGAACGGTGGTGGTGGTGAGGGGCGCCTGGGTGGCTCAGGTCATGATCTCACGGTGCGTGGGTTCGAGCCCCGCATCTGGCTCTGTGCTGACAGCTCAGAGCCCGGAGCCTGCTTCGGATTCTGTCTCCCTCTCCCTCTGCCCCTCCTCCGCTCGTGCTCTGTCCCTCTCTGTCTCTCAATAATAAACAAACGTTAAAAAACATCAAGTTCATCCTTCATGTAAACACCTATTTGGATTCATTCCCTCAGTTAGTTTGCCTTTTGAGAAACCTTGAATTCATTCTCGGCGAGCTCATCAAGGTCACTCTGGCCTCCTGGTTTCTCATCTGACTCGGGCCACTGTGACCTACGAGCTTTTTATCCTGTCCCTGTCGTAAGCGGCCACCATCTGATGTGCTGGGTGCCATCAGTGCCGGCATTTTAGGCAGAGGCAGATGTGAATTTCCACGGCTCAGGTCTACACGCATCAGGGTATAACTGTGAGGCCACGGAGGCCTGAAGCCGGGGATCTGAAATCCGGACAGAGTGTCCCCGTGGAATTCTGGACGACTTGTCAACGTTACCGAATTGTTCCTTTGACCAATTTGTTCGCTACCCAGTTTTCTGGGTGCAGAGCCCCTAACCAAACCGGCACCCTTTCTGCCCAACTGTCCTCGACCAGGCCAAGATGCTCCCAGCCAAACTGCCTGACGCTGCGGGTGTAGTCGGCGAACGGTGTTGGTTTGTTTGTTTTTTTTTCCAGACACATTGTCCAGTTTTGGGGGGCAAATTGCTTTCTATCGGTTTGGGTTTTTTGGTTTTGTTTTGTTTTGTTTCCACCCTGACTCCGCTTCCTCCCACATGGTTTTTGACCGAATTGCCTGCTTGCCCAGAGAGGCATTTTCAGCCACTTGTGTTTCAACCCACTGGCCCGACCGTCTTTGTGCTCCTTGACCCAGCGATCAGCTTTCGCCACGTTGGTTTTAACCAAAAAATATCTCTGTTTGTCGACCGTGCCGTTTGTCTGTGGCAAACTGGTTGGTACCGGGCCCTCTTGCTTGCCGAATGGCTTTTTCTGGCTAAATGGGTTTTTGACAAATTGTTCCGGATCAAAGTAGCGGTAAACATTTCCCCTGGTCCCGGAGGGAAGGGGGAAGCGGGGTCTGGCCGTCAGGTTGTGGGCACTGGTGGAGGCGTTCCTAGTTGGTGGGGTAAAGGGAAGGAGGGAGATTCGCGTTCAGGCTATAAGCCTGGATTTTTCTGGAAGGGGCAAGACATGGAGGAAAGGGAGCTATTCCTTGGGGAGATAAATGGGCACCCAGTTGTTGGGGGAGGGGACGGCTGGTCTCCTTCCCCCGGGGGTTAAATTGGAGGAAGATGGCAGGGGGCTTTGGGAGCTGAGGTCTCTGGAGTGATCCGTGCCCGGGGTTCCCTGCCCAGCTGCTCTCTCAAAGACCCTCTCCCCCCATACCTACCCCCCTCTGAGTGACACTGGGGCCCATTTCCCGGCGGAGGAGGAAGGTGGGGAGACAAAAGACAGGAAGGAGTCACAGGAGAGGAGATGACGTTATACACGGGGAACAGGGGGGAAGGGGTCACAGTGCCCAGCTGGAGACAGACAGGTCTCTGGTCGAAATGCCCACTCCTCCCGGCGGAATCCCTCCACCCCGGTAATGGTGCCCGCTCCCGAGCGAGCAGAGCAGGACCCTCGAGACAGACGTTAGTGGTCAGGGACAGGAGGGCACAGGCGGGGTCTTATCAGTCCTCAGGCCCCCCAGCCACCGGCTCCCCGATTCCCCGGCGGTCGGGCAGGGGGGCCTCAGGGTTGCCAAGGCCCCCACCTCCCCGTGGCCCCCCAGAACATCAAGCTGAGTACTTACTCTGCTGTTCACCCCAGCCAAAATAATTCCAGTTGCCTACAAAGAGAAGGGGCAGAGATAATAAAAGGGAGCAGGAGGGGGGGGCACAGGGAGGGGGACTCCCCCATCCTCCTCATTTTCCCCTTCTCCTCCTCCCAGCCCAGGACCTCGATCCCCTCCTGCCCCGAGCGTCTCAGAATATCACTCTAACCCCCCTGACATTTGTGCTGCCTCCGGTCATCAAGGTGGGGTAACCGCATCCTTCAAAGAGGCCACAGGCTCAGCCAGGAAGTAATAAAGGGGACATTCGGGCCCAGGGTTTTATCACCCCTGCCCTCCCCCTTCCGGCAAACAAGGAAAGAAACCCCGAACTGGAAATCCTACACTTCGAAATACCACCACCACCCCCCCACCCGCCATTGGGTGGGGTTTAATAATTCTGTTCGTTTGACAGGTGAAGGCATAGGGCTCAGAGAGGTAGAGTGGGCAGCCTAAAGTCACACAGCTTCTGAGCATCAGGACCGGGGAGAGAACCACATTTCCCCCCATCCCCTCAACCCCAGCGCCCCCCCCCACCCCGGGCATCTTGGGAAAAATGCCTCGGGCCAGAGTCCTGACACCTGGCTGCCTCCTCTGTGAAACGGAGGCGACAAACTGTTCCCAAGAGAACTTGGAGGTAAAGGCTGAGGGGTAAGGTAAGTCTCCGTTCCCAAACTGAACTCACCCCTTCCTTCAGTCCACCTGTCCGGGAGTCACCTGTCTGCTCCTGCCTGATGCTGTCCCCACCCCACCCCTTCAGTGACCCCGTTTGCCACCAGGGAGGGGGGTTGTCATTTCCTCAGGGCGGTGATGACCCCTCCCCAGGTAGGGAAGTCAAAGGGTTTCTCGATAGCAGCCCCAAGAAAGGAGGTCCCCCAAGTGCAGTCCCCCCCCCAGCCCCTCCACCCACTGGGCTCCATGGTTACCATCCTGGGCATTTGGGGGGTCGACAACGCATACAGGGGAGACTGTGGGGGGGGGGAGCAAAAGGGGGAAGGGGGAGCAGGATGGAGAAGGAGAAAGAGGTTGAAAGGTGGGGGGGGGGCAAAGTGCCACGGGTGGGGTTCTGCCCTGAGACTGCATGATTTGTCCCTTTCTCCCCACTCCAGAGGACTCGGAGGGCACTTTTAGGAGAGAGACATCTCCTTGGCCCAGGCGCGACTGGCCTGGGTACCTCTGAGTCTCCGTAAGGCCAAGGAGGATAAACCCCCCTGCAGACTTCAGCCTCGACGGAGGGGCAGCGGTCAGAGGCACGGGACTGTCATTGCCATCAACAGATGCGGTGCAGTGGAAAGAGAAGCAAACTTGGGAGCCCCGCAGACCTGAGTTCAAGTCCTAGCTCTGCCTCCGGCTGGGTGTGTGGCCTTGGGCAAGTGGCGTCTCCTCCTGGGCCTCGGTTTCTCTGCCTCAGAAAATGGGCGAGTGAAAAAGCCTTCATCCATCGTTCGTGCGCCCTGTGTTAACAGGGTTGTCTGTCTACACCGTCTGACTGTGGGCTGCTGGGGTGGGGGCGGGGGAGGTCTGCGTGGGCCCCGCGGAGGTTTGTTCGAGTTATAGGCCCTCATCCAGGGTCCGGCGAGTGACACGAAAGGGTCTGCCAAGGGTTTTTCAAGTCTCTAGAAGGACTCCTCTGCGTCCTTCCAACAGGCCTCAGGGTTGAAGGCACTGTCACACCCTCTTTCACAGAGAGGGGCTCTGTGGATCCGAGGGGGACACCGGCAGGCCTGCGACCACACAGCAAGGCAGGACTCGCATTCAGGTCCCAGGTCTTTTCTTTCCACTGCACCGTGAGCAGGCATCGTGCGTTCTTAGGACCTGTCCTCTGGAGGGGAGTGGCCCGTGACACAGGACAGCCCCGGGTCGGGGAGGGACGAGGGTTCAGCTGATGCCCAGGGAGGACTCGAGAGATACTTACAACACTGGTTGCTGGGGACGGGGAGAGGCTTGTCTTGTTCATCTTGGAACGAATACTGAGAGGGAGGGAAGGAGAGAGGGTGCCTCTCAGGAAGGGACAGAAGCCAGGGGACCCAGATGGCCCTCTGCTCTGTTCCATTCTGACCCCCGCCCGCGGCTTCCCAAATCCCCTCCATCTGCAGGAGGAGGATACAGATGTCCACAGAGAAACACACACACACACACACACACACACACACACAGAGCGAGAAACAGACGCGACAGCAAAAAGAAACACGGATGAGAGAAAGGAACAAATAGACGTGGGGCAACCGAGGCAGGGAGCGGAATAAAGAAGAAGACGAGACATGAGGCTGGACAAAAACGGTTAACTTGTGAGCGTCGCCCGTTTTGGGCTCCACCTCCCGCGGGACAGAGCTCTGGTCTTGCCTGCGGCTTCTTCCTCGCCTTCGCCTTCGGAAGGCTGTTCTTTTGGACCTCAGTGGCTCTTTGCGCGGTGATGACACAGAGCCACGAAGAAGACGGGGACTGTCGCGGAAGAACAGGGGGGCAGGGGCGCCTGGGTGGCTCTGACGGGCACGCGTCCGGCTTCGGCTCAGGTCACGATCTCGCGGTTTGTGAGATCGAGCCCCGCGTCGGGCTCTGTGCTGACAGTGCAGAACCTGCTTGGGAGTCTCCATCTCTCTCTCTCTCTCTCTCTCTCTCTGCCCCTCCCCTACTCTCTCTCTGCCCCTCACCTACTCTCTGCCCCTCCCCTACTCTCTCCCTCTCTCTCTGCCCCTTCCCTACTCTCTCTCTCTCTCTCCCTCTCTGCCCCTCCCCTACTCTCTCTCTCTGCCCCTCCCCTACTCTCTCTCTCTCTGCCCCTTCCCTACTCTCTCTCTCTGCCCCTCCCCTACTCTCTCTCTCTGCCCCTCCCCTACTCTCTTCCTCTCTCTCTGCCCCTCCCCTACTCTCTCTCTCTCTCTGCCCCTCCCCTACTCTCTCTCTCTGCCCCTCCCCTACTCTCTCCCTCTCTCTCTGCCCCTCCCCTACTCTCTCTCTCTCTCCCTCTCTGCCCCTCCCCTACTCTCTCTCTCTCTCTGCCCCTCCCCTACTCTCTCTCTGCCCCTCCCCTACTCTCTCCCTCTCTCTCTGCCCCTCCCCTACTCTCTCCCTCTCTCTCTGCCCCTTCCCTACTCTCTCTCTCTCTCTCTCCCTCTCTGCCCCTCCCCTACTCTCTCTCTCTCTGCCCCTCCCCTACTCTCTCTCTCTCTGCCCCTCCCCTACTCTCTGCCCCTCCCCTACTCTCTCCCTCTCTCTCTGCCCCTCCCCTACTCTCTCTCTCTGCCCCTTCCCTACTCTCTCTCTGCCCCTCCCCTACTCTCTCTTTCTCTGCCCTCCCCTACTCTCTCTCTGCCCCTCCCCTACTCTCTCTCTCTGCCCCTCCCCTACTCTCTCTCTGCCCCTCCCCTACTCTCTCTTTCTCTGCCCCTCCCCTACTCTCTCTCTGCCCCTCCTCTACACTCTCTCTCTGCCCCTCCCCTACTCTCTCTTTCTCTGCCCTCCCCTACACTCTCTCTCTGCCCCTCCCCTACTCTCTCTCTGCCCCTCCCCTACTCTCTCTCTCTGCCCCTTCCCTACTCTCTCTCTCTCTGCCCTCCCCTACTCTCTCTCTCTGCCCTCCCTACTCCTCTTTCTTCTCTGGCCCCTCCCCTACTCTCTCTCTCTCTCTGCCCCTCCTCTACACTCTCTCTCTCCCCTCCCCTACTCTCTCTTTCTCTGCCCTCCCCTACACTCTCTCTCTGCCCCTCCCCTACTCTCTCTCTGCCCCTCCCCTACTCTCTCTCTCTGCCCCTTCCCTACTCTCTCTCTCTCTGCCCCTCCCCTACTCTCTCTCTCTGCCCCTCCCCTACTCTCTCTTTCTCTGCCCCTCCCCTACTCTCTCTTTCTCTGCCCCTCCTCTACACTCTCTCTCTGCCCCTCCCCTACTCTCTCTTTCTCTGCCCTCCCCTACACTCTCTCTCTGCCCCTCCCCTACTCTCCCTCTCTCTCTCTGCCCCTCCCCTACTCTCTCTCTGCCCCTCCCCTACTCTCTTTCTCTGCCCTCCCCTACCTCTTCTTCTCTGCCCCTCCCCTACTCTCTCTCTCTCTGCCCCTCCCCTACTCTCTCTCTCTGCCCCTCCCCTACTCTCTCTCTCTCTGCCCCTCCCCTACTCTCTCTCTGCCCCTCCCCTACTCTCTCCCTCTCTCTCTGCCCCTCCCCTACTCTCTCCCTCTCTCTCTGCCCCTTCCCTACTCTCTCTCTCTCTCTCCCTCTCTGCCCCTCCCCTACTCTCTCTCTCTCTGCCCCTCCCCTACTCTCTCTCTCTGCCCCTCCCCTACTCTCTGCCCCTCCCCTACTCTCTCCCTCGCTCTCTCTCTGCCCCTCCCCTACTCTCTTTCTCTGCCCCTTCCCTACTCTCTCTCTCTCTGCCCCTCCCCTACTCTCTCTTTCTCTCTGCCCTCCCCTACTCCTCTCGGCTGCCCCTCCCCTACTCTCTCTCTCCCCCTCCCCTACTCTCTCTCTCTGCCCCTCCCCTACTCTCTCTTTCTCTGCCCCTCCCCTACTCTCTCTCTGCCCCTCCCCTACTCTCTCCCTCTCTCTCTGCCCCTCCCCTACTCTCTCCCTCTCTCTCTGCCCCTTCCCTACTCTCTCTCTCTCTCTCCCTCTCTGCCCCTCCCCTACTCTCTCTCTCTCTGCCCCTCCCCTACTCTCTCTCTCTGCCCCTCCCCTACTCTCTGCCCCTCCCCTACTCTCTCCCTCTCTCTCTGCCCCTCCCCTACTCTCTCTCTCTGCCCCTTCCCTACTCTCTCTCTCTGCCCCTCCCCTACTCTCTCTTTCTCTGCCCTCCCCTACTCTCTCTCTGCCCCTCCCCTACTCTCTCTCTCTGCCCCTCCCCTACTCTCTCTCTGCCCCTCCCCTACTCTCTCTTTCTCTGCCCCTCCCCTACTCTCTCTCTGCCCCTCCTCTACACTCTCTCTCTGCCCCTCCCCTACTCTCTCTTTCTCTGCCCTCCCCTACACTCTCTCTCTGCCCCTCCCCTACTCTCTCTCTGCCCCTCCCCTACTCTCTTTCTCTGCCCTCCCCTACTCTCTCTTTCTCTGCCCTCCCCTACTCTCTCTCTCTGCCCCTCCCCTACTCTCTCTCTCTGCCCCTCCCCTACTCTCTCTCTGCCCCTCCCCTACTCTCTCTCTCTGCCCCTCCCCTACTCTCTCTCTCTCTCAAAATACATAAACTTTCGAAAAAATCTTTTTAATTAAAAACTAAAGAAGCAACACGGGTACAGAGGCCAGAGCTAGTAGGGGAAGGAGGACTTTGAAGAAAGTCCGAACGGGTGACCCAAGGGGTTGAGGGGTGTGGGGCGGAAAGCGGAGGTACGATCTGCCGCAGGGCCCCTGTGTCTCCTCGAGGGCGTCTGGCAAGGGCAGGACTTGAGCCGATTGAGATCAGCTGGTCGTTGGGGGACTGTATGCCCCTCGATGCCATCCTTGCTTTGAGACGGGACCAAACGAATCGCCGATTTAGTCCAGTTGGGGACACGGACATGGGGAGACCAGTGGAGAGAGACGAGGACGTGGGGAGACAGAGAGCCAGACACAAGAAGAACGGAGTCGCCCCCCGCCCCGCCCCCTCCAACGCTCACCTCGTCCTGGTCCCGCATGGCGTTCAGCTGCTCCAGCTTCTTGGCCCAGTAGCGCGCTTCCTCCTCAGGGATGTCTGGAAGCGGAGCCCCGGCTGTGAGTCTGGAAGCCCGCCCTGCCCCTCAGCCTTCACCCAGTGCACCCTGCAGGCCTAGGGGCTGGTCTCAAGGGGGTGGAGGAAGAGGAAGGGAGACCAGGGCGAGCTCCCGTCCCTCCCCGCCCCAGGCCGCCTTGGGAATGAACGGTGGGTGGCCGAGGACAAGCTCGTGGCGTCACAAGGGCGGGGGAGCCACGGGTCCTCGGAAAGATGGTACGGAGATGACCGAGCTGGGTCCAAGAAAGCAAGAGGGGCTTCTCTGCGTCTCTGTCTCTGTTTATCTCCACACGTCTCTCTGCCTCTGTCTCTCCTCGTATCCCCAGCTCGCCAAGGACCAGCCCAGGCCAGCTCAGACCCAAGCCCCATGGGTCAAGAAGCAACTGGCTGTCTGCTGGTGACCTAGAGGGCCTGGGACGTGCTCTGCGCACGGCAGACACGTGGCCCGCTGCCTCGCCGCACCTGCGAAACTCTCTCTCCCGGAGAGAGGAAACTTCATCTTCAGAACGAAGGGCGGCCTGAAGCCACCCGGGCCTGGCCGTTCTCCTGGGCCCGAGGAGGGTCCTGTGCCCCCCACACTCACCTAAAGGCAGCTCGAAGCGGGTGTCGAGGAGGATGCGGTGGAAGGTGGGGTCCTTGGTGCCGCAGATCTCGCTGTCCGCCATGATGACCTGAGAGTCCAGTGTTAGCCACTCTCCAGGGCCCTCCTGGGGGTTGGGATGGGGTGACAGGGCCCAAAGTGACACAGGGTGGAGCAGGGATCTGCCGCACGCCGGCCAGTGGGCCCCCTACTCTCACAGAAGATCCCCTTCGCCTCACCTCACTCTTACCCCGAGAGCAAGGGCCGTGCCCCACTTTACAGATGAGGCAACCGAGACTCAGAGAGAAGGTCCCAGTCCAGGGCCACGCGGTAGGTCAAGGACGCAGAGAGAAGGCCCTGTGGGGCCAGGTAGCGGGGGTCTGAAGCTCGCGTCGCTATTCCTCATCTCTGATGAGGCGTATGTGGGCCCCCGCTTCGAATAAAAGCCCTGAAGCCCAGCCAGGGGAGAACCCCCACCCCAAGCGAACAAACCAGACCCGCCGTCACAGGAGACAGAGCCAGGCACAGGCACCTCCAGCCCAGAGAGTCAAGGGCAAAGCCAGAGGAAGGGAGGGGGCAGGGGCATCCCGAGGGAAGTTAGGGAAGACTTCCTGGAGGACAGCACATCGGAGCTGGGCTTAGAGGGTGATGGAGAGGATACTTGAAGCCCAGGGAACAGCACGTGCAAAGGCTCAGAGGCCATCTTTGGGGCCTATAAAGGGTGGAGGTTGCGGTGTGGGGGGGAGCTGAGGCTGGCAGTGTAGACAAGTGCCATCAAGAAGGCCTCCCGGTGCCTGGGGCGCCCGGGTGGCTCCGTCGGTTAAGCGGCCGACTTCAGCTCCGGTCATGATCTCACGGTTTGTGGGTTCGAGCCCCGCGTCGGGCTCTGGGCTGACAGCTCAGAGCCCGGGACCTGCTTCCGATTCTGTGTCTCGCTCTCTCTCTGCCCCTCCCCTGCTCGTGCGCTGTCTTTTAAAAATGAATAAGCGTTAAAAAGAAAAAAAAAAAAAAAAAAAAAGAAGGCCTCCCAAAGGAGATGGGCAGAGATGGCAAGAAAAGGTCCCAGGGTGGTAAGATCCCCCTGGGTTCGGCATGAAGGGGCTGAGGGGAAGGGGTGAGGCTTAAGGCCAGGGGGCCAGGGAGGAGGCCAAGCTTATGGTCTACCGCCTCCGGGGCTGGTGCAGCCTTCCCCCTGCACAAAGTGCTCATTACCCACAATGTGTCCCTTCTCTCTCTTCCATCGGAATACATCTTCAGCAGGGCCACGGCCTATGTAGCTCAAGACTACATTTCCCAGACTCCCTTGCAGCTAAGCGTCCGCACGACTAAGTTCTAGCCAATAGACTATGAGTGAAGTGCGGTGAGCCTCTTCCAGATGAGGCCCTTAACCAAGAGGGCGAGCCCCCTCCCTGGCCACCTTTTCTTCCCTTGACAGCAAAGCAGACGTAACGGAGATCCTCCAGCAGCCGTCCCTGGCTGCACAGGGAGAAAGGCAGAGCAAAAAGATGGAAGTTTAGACCCTAGCGACTTTGGAGTCACCATCACAGACGTTGTTGGCGGACGGAGATACGCGTCCATCGTGTTTAGGCCACTGGCCTCTGGGCCCCTCCAAGGCACTCTTCCCCAACCCTTGACCCACCACTCACTTCGTTGGACTGGCGGATGGTCCGCAGGGGAATCCACACGGTGCCCACCATTGTGTCCCAGATGAGACCCTTGTTCCACACCTCCACCGTCAACCCCAAATCCAGGCGGTTAATCTCACTGTGGAGAGAGGGGAGGGGCACGAAGGGGTAGGAGTGAGGGGTGAAGTCTCAGAAAAGTCCGTTCGCCTGCCTTATCTTAGGACACACAGCCAACTGGAATTCAACCCCAGGCCTGGATGAGGCCTACCAGGAAGGTAACACAGTCATCCTTGTTTTACAGAGGGGAAACTGAGGCCAAGGGGTTAAGTTACATGCTCAGGGTATCACAGCAGAACCCGGGAAGGTATCACCTCTCCTGAACCCCCAACTCCCTTGGCCCTTCCTGGAGCCCTCCGGCCCAGAGAGTACTGGCTAAGGGAGGAAGAGGCTCAAACACTCTCTGTGGCTCCCTATTACCCCAGGATAAGGGCATTCAGGATGCCTCCCTCCTTCCCAATGTCACCTCCATCCAATCATATGGGGACAACCCTGAGAATGTGAATGATACCACCTCTAAGCACTTGTCTCGCAGGACCCACCCTGGAAATAGCAGATTGGGAGGAAAACCTTGGGGAATGTCCCCCTTCACTGAATTTACCAATCTACCGGAGATTTGTCTCGAGGACTGTTCTCCTTGAGTGTATCTGTGACCTGGTCGTTCAGTGACTGGTTTCCAGGGGGTTGGGGACCACACTGTCTCTCCCCTTCCACATCTTCCCTGGAACCTGCAACTCCCACTCTTTCCTCAAATTCCTCTGCTCCAGGGTCCCAACTCTGGGTTCTCTCATGGCCTCCACCACTGCTCGTCCCCAGTCAGGCTCTGCTCGGGGGGTTGAGGGCTGCCTGGGTCCAAATCCCAGCTCTGCCAGGTATGAGCTGTGTGACACTGAACAGGTGGCTTTGCCTCTCCAGCCTCTGCCTCACCTGTAAAATGAGGATTGAAATAGCGCCCTCCCTCCCAGGCTTGTGTGTGTGTGTGTGGGGGGGGGGGGTTGATTTAATCAAAGCCTTAAAAGGGGGCCTGGTATTTTGTCGGTCATCATCAGAGAAGATGGGGTGTCATACGGGGCGCCTGGGTGGCTCAGTCGGTTGAGCGTCCGACTTTGGCTCAGGCCATGATCTCACGGTTTGTGGGTTCGAGCCCCGCGTCGGGCTCTGTGCTGACAGCTCAGAGCCTGGAGCCTGCTTCGGATTCAGTGTCTTCCTCTCTCTCTGCCCCTCCCCCACTCAGGCTCTGTCTCTCTCTCTCTCTCTCTCTCTCTCTCTCTCTCAAGAATAAATAAACATTAAAAAAAATTTTAAAAAGGAAAAGAAATCACACAAATGACTAAAATAACACTTGGTGGCTAGACCTGAAACTGCCCTCCAATTGAAGCTTGGGGCTGTGGTCAGGGAGGGCTTCCCTGAGGAGGTGACACCGGTGAGACCCAAAGGACAAGATGGAGCCTGCCGGGTCCGGTGGGAGCGGTGGGGGAGAGGAGAGAAGAGCAAGTGCAAAGGCCCTGGGGCAGGAACAAGCTGAGCCAGAAGAGTTGGAGGCAGATGCTGGCAGGAGATCACAGGGGCTGGGCCTGGAAAGGGGGTGCTAGGGAGAAGAGTGTGGGTTTTGTTCTGAGGTTCACAAACCATGAGCCATGGGCAAGTTTAGAGAGTGACAGGATGTGATTTGCAGTTTTAAAAATATCCCCCTGGCTGCCTGGAGGAGAACAGATTGCCGGGAGGCAGGAGGCGGGCAGCAGCAGGAGGCCAGGGGCGGAGGCTGGCGGGCAGCGGGGACTTGGCTGGTGGCCACGGAGATCAAGAGGCAAAGCCGATGGCTGGACGCGGGGCCGCGGGAGGAGGGAGCGGAGTCCCAGACAACACCCAGGCGTCCGGCTCGCTCTGTGGGACCAGCAAGCGAGGCGACAGGCCCTGCTAACTCAGTCACTGCAGACTCACAACATGAAATCCTGTTCCCAGCTGGGCTGGCTGCCCCGCACCGCGATGGTCGTGCTCTTGACATTTTGCACCTTCAGGGTCACATACGTGTTGAATTTCTCTGCAGTGGTGAGAGCAGGGGTCAGCACAGGGGCCCAGGGAGTCCCCATGCCCCTTCCCAAGCTCTAGACGACCCTCTTAGAACCCCCCGGGGTCTCCATGTGCTTGGGGCCACGGTCCAATAACCAGGTCCAATAGACAGAGCTGTTTCTGTGCCTACAGCCCAGGCTGACCCCCAGAGCCCCTCCCCGCCCCAGTCCCTCAGAGCATAAGGGAAGGGCCTTGTGGGATTTGGGGGTGCCTAATCTAGCTGCTTAGAAATGACTACGTTCAATAGCTTTGGTTTTTCAGATGGGAGGACTGAGGCCCTGGAGAGGGGAACCAAAATGACAGTAAGGGGCGCCTGGGTGGCTCAGTCAGTTGAGCGATTGACTTCGGCTCAGGTCATGATCTCACAATTTGTGGGTTCGAGCCCCACGTCGGGCTCTGTGCTGACAGCTCGGAGCCCGGAGCCTGCTTCGGATTCTGTGTCTCCCTCTCTCTCTGCCCCTCCCCCACTCATGCTCTGTGTCTCTCGGTCTCAGAAATAAGTAAACATTAAAAAATATTTTGTTTAAATGACAATAAGAAATTCCCTTCGCCTCTCCGAGCCTCACTTTTCCCACCTGTAGCCTGATCTAGGAGTCCCAGCCTGTCTCTTAGGATCCTGGGAAGGGCTGTTGGCTCAGGGTGAGCCCCACCTCCACTGGGTTCTCCAGGGGATGGCCGGGGAGACTCTGGGATCACAAGCCAGGTCTGACACTCTGTGATGCTCAGCAGACAGGCAGCCCAAGTCCCCTGTCACTGGCTCCGACCCCCTCCCCTATGTCTCCAAGACACAGACAGACAGACGACACAGGACAGGGCAGGAATAGAGGCCACTTACCTTGGGCACCATCAAACTTGGCTTTTTTGACTGTGGAGAGAGACAGAGATAGGGAAAGGAGATGGGGAGAGAGGTGGGGAGAAGAGAGAGACAAAGACACCGAGATGGAAATAGAACAAGACAGGCAGAGAGGACAGGGACGCAGAAACAGAGAGACAAAGAAAGGCAGAGACAGAGAGCAAAAGGGACCGATGGAGAGATCAAACAGAAAACAAAAACGAGAGAGAGAGAGAGAGAGAGAGAGATGAAATCAGAGACAGAGACAAGAAGAGGAGAAACAGGAAGGAGAGGAGGGAGGCAGGGATGAAAGGGAGAGAGAGAAGCCATCAGACAGATGAGCACAGACAGACCTCAGGGTTGAAGGAAATTTGGACCCTGGGAGCAGTTTCTGCCCCCTTTCCCTCCCCATCAAACTGCCCCCAGAGCTCCCCCACCTCTGGCTGTGCCTTTCCCCACAATTGAACAGGATTCAAAAGAAGGAGCTGGGCAGGGCACAGGAGAGGCCTCCCACAGGAAGCCCTCCAGGATTCCAGCAGTGAGAGACCAGTTAGGGAGGAAGAGAGGTGGGGAGAGAGGAGAAAGGCGATCTCCAGTGACCCTGTCAGGCCAGTGAGGCTTCTCCCCCAATTATCCAGCTCAGTCTGTCCTACCAAATGCCCCGCCCCGGGGCTGAGGTCTCATGTTCAAACGGGACTGGGCGATGTCGCACAGAACCGCCCAGAGACCTGGCTCCTTAGCGCACAGAGAGACATCCGAACCCCGGCTGGGAGGTTGTTATGGCTTGTCCAGCCCAACCCGCCGATGAAACGTGAAACCCAAATATGTGTCGGGTCCCAGGTGGTCCAGTCTCTCCGGGTTTCACGTAACCCCACAGTCCCAAGGGAGTCAAAGCAGTGCCACTCTTCCCTGGCTCTTCTCACGGGATACGGAACTTACATTCAACATCTCTCACACCCTGCAGCTGCCCCCGACATCCTTCCCCGCCACCCACTCTGTATCTCCGCCCAAACCCTGCTTCCCCACTGAGCCCTTCCTCCTGTTTTCCACCATCCTTTCCCCTTGTTCCTTTTCGATGTACGTTGTGGTTCCCACGGGCAACACACGCACATTTTGCAAAATCCAAGGCGCCCCAGAGATCGGTACGCGACGAGAACAAGGCTCTTCCCACCCCAGGCCCCACAGTCCCCGCCTTGTGCAGTCCACACTGCCGGTTCCTTCCAGGGCTAGAGGCACACAGTCTGTGATCCAGCAGCCGTGCGCACGTGTGCGTTATTTTACTTCCTACGCCAATGGCAGCGTTCGACACCCTCTGTAGAAATTTGCTGTCTCTCGGGACGGACTGAAGAGTTTGTGCAAGCGAGTCGGAGGATAGATTCCTAGAAACAAAGTTGCGCGGGTTGCTACTCTTTCTTTTATTCTGAGAGCCAAGTTCAGCCCTTTTGTGGGCAAATGCCATGGCCTCCCATCTTGGGGTCATATCTCTGTCCACATCGCTTGAATTTCTGTCTTGCAAAAGTGCCCAAAAGATACCAATGAAGGGAGAATTCCCATCAAGGGTGGGGTGGGGGGGGTGTGGAGTGGTTTTAAACACTTGTCAGTAAATACTGTTTGTTCCTGTCACAGAAAGACGGTGCAGGCGGGTGGGGGGGGTGGGGGCCGTGGGGGGTGGGGGGGATTGACGTCCAGAAGCACAGCGAACCCCCCGGAGTCGCAGAGCAGGAGGGAGAATGATCGCCTTCCTATACTACTGCCCAACCCCCACCAAACTTGAAATGCAGATGGGCTGTGCATCGTACTCAACACCCCTGGGTTTGGGTTTGGCAGGTTGAAGTGCGGAAGGAGCCCTCGGCTGGACCTTGGGAGAGGCGAGCACTGGTTCAGCACGGAGTCAGGTGGAGTCAGGTTCAGCCTATGGTGCTGTGTGAACCCGGGCAGGTGAACTCCCTTCTCTGGGCTTGCTCCATCTCTCTCTTTCTGGTTTTCTAGATCTGGCTTTCTCTCTGTCTCTCTGTCTCCTGCTGTATTTTATCCCTGCGTCTGTCTCTCTTTGTCCCACACTCCAAATCAGTCACCGTGTCCTGTCTTCCTCACCTTCCCATTCAAGACACGTAACGGCATGGGCAAAGGCCCCTCTCTTGAGTACATGCTCAGCTCCTGTCCCACTGCCCCCTTCTTGTACCCTCAGCCCCACTCAGCCCACGGGGAGCTCAATCACCCAGCTCCTCACCCCTGGGGCTGAGTGAAGCTCAGGGACCCTTAGGAGGGTGCCCTCTTTGAGGTCTCTGAGCTCTGCCCTGGTCTGTAAAAAGGGACCCAGAGCAGGAGCCGCAGGTGTCCTTCCTAGGGGACCCCCTGCTTGCACTCCTGTTGATTGGGAAGGGTGGAGCAGTGATGGTGCAGAGGCAGGGGCCAGGCAGGGAGGAAGGACGGAGAGGGACACAGACAGAGGCTGAGGAAGGGGCACGCACGGAGGAATCAGCCTGGCGGAAGGAAGAAAAGGAGAGAGGAGGAAGGGGGGTAGATAACAAGTCATGAGAGTCAGAGACAGAGACGCAGAAAGAGGGAGACACACAAATGTCCACTAGGGAGGGCCAGAGAAAAGGAGAGGCAGAGTGGGGAGAGAAGGGTTGGAGGGGGATCTGAGGGGCTGATTGGTGTCTAGCCTGGCCTGGCCCGCAGATCCCACTCTGGGTCCCCTCACCAGGGACAGAGCTCAGAGAGGAGGCCAGTCATCCAAAGTTTGTCCTTCATCCTCTCCTCCTGGGTGGGGATGGGGTGACTCTCCCTGTCTCCATTCTCCTGGTTCTGTTTCTCTTCCTCCCCTTCTCCCCCATCTGATTGTCTCTGTCTCTCTTGTCCCCTCTCCCTCAGACCACCCACTTTCTTCCTCCTTAAGCCTCAGTGGGCCAGAGGGTGATGAGCTCAGTTGGGGCCCACCAACAGTGGACTGATTGCTAGAAGGCTCTAGCCCCGAAAGCTGTGGCCAGGCTCTGGCTTCCAGGACCCTTGAGTGGGTCCAGGATGAGGACATCACTGTATATTCCTTACTGAGAACTCAGAGGCAGGAGGGGGAGATTCGGGGGCGGGGCTCAGAAAGAAACATGGTGGGGCGGGGAAATCAAGGAAGGGGCTCAGAGTGGAGAGAAGGACTCAGGGGGGCATGGGGTATAGGGTAAGGGGTGCAGGGGAGAGGACTAAGAAAGGAAGCTCGAGAGCTGGAGGAAGGTCTTGGTGGGGAAGGGGGACTCAGGAAGGCAGAGAAGCGATGTCATCAGGGGAGGGGCTCAGAGGAGGAGAGGCCTCAAAGGGAGGGAGGGGTCTCAGGGCAGGAACCAAGTCTAGGTCCTTCTGTCTTTCCCCCTCAGTAAACGGTCCCAGTCACTGTCGCCTTCACCACCGTAGTCATCACGTCTCTGCCCGGCCACTCCCTCCCAACCCCCCTCGCTGCAGTATCGGGGTCAGCGGGGCGGAAGCGCCACCCCTCCCCGCGAGCTCCTGGTCACACGCACAAGGCTATTTATAAAGTGAGCACAGAGGGCGTGGGCGACGCGACAGCTGGGAGTGACGGCTGGGGGAGGTGCACACTGCTGGCCCCTCTGACAGGAGGCTGGGGAGACACCGTGTCACGACGGTCAGCAGCCTGCGCGGCCCTTGGGGACCCCATCAGCCCTGACTGATTAATGTGGTTACACAGGCAGATGCTGGCCAGGGCAGAACCCGGGAAGGTAGGCACAGGGGCTCAGGCTTCAGGACTTCCATAGGCGCCGCCAGACTCTGCATCTAGGAAATGGAGCGAAGTAGGGCCTTCTCCCCTTCCTCCTCCCCTCTTTCTCCCTCCTCCTCCTGCTCCCCTTTCTTTTTAGTCATTATTAGAATCGGCATTATTATACTGCCATTGCTACTGTTTTTATTATTACTCTCACCAGCATCATTACTATTTGTATTATTTGGTTGGATTCTAAGTGTGCCCCTGGTCTGGACAACCCTGGAATTGAGGGGCACCTTCTCCTTGACTTGCCAGGCCTGGGGTGGGGGCGGGGGAAGCGTTGGACCCCAACCATCAAGGGAAGCATCAGGAAGCTCCCTTCAGGACATGCTCACTGGGTGTTGGCAAACACTACAAGATGGAGTAGGAGGGAAGGGAGGCATAAAGGATTCAGAAATTGATCTTGAGATATTTGGCGGTTTTATGCGTGATGCCAACGGCCTATATGAGTTTTGTGATAAGGACACTGGCCCCACTGGCTTTCATCTGGGAGAGAGGACTCCTACCTTCCGTTAACGGAAATAAGCCAGAGCCCAGGTAGGGATTTCAGTGTAAAAAAACAAACACACCAAGAACCTCGACAGAGATTTCTGTGTTTTTTACCCACTGCCACTTAGAACTAGGCCTGACATATAGTAGGTGCTCATTAAATAGTGTTCAATGAAATAATGACATAATTTCCTCCTCCAGCAGCCCTGTGGTGAGATCTGCCCCCTGGGCGCAGGCGGGCACCGTCCGCGGTGTGGCACGCTCTGTCCCTGCTCTGTCCAGGGTGCTGAACCCCTTTCCCTGGTTTACCTCCAATGAACTTGGCACGCCTTTTTACCTCCTGTGTACTACTGAGCCCTCCTCAGGCCTGAGAACGCAGTGAGCTCTCAGGAAACGTCCTACACCCACGGACCTCCTTCCCGAAGGCTTTTAGTCCCCATTAATAAAAACACCATCATTGATTTTTCCTGTCATTGGCTCACACTTACGGAACTTTTCCACAGGCCAGGCAGCATGCCAAGGGCTCTGTGTGCCTCATCTCACTGGAGAGTTCTAGCAAACCTAGGCAGTGGGTGCGACTAGTGTGCCCATTCTACAGATGGGCACGCTGAGGAATGAAGAGGATACAGGACTTGCCAGGAAGCGGTGGATTTAAGGGTTCAAACCTAGGCCTGTTGGACTAGGGATGTCCCAGTTGGCGCTCACAGAGTAAGCCCATTGTATGTGGGAGGAAAGTGAGGCACGGGTTAGGAGAGGGGCTAAGACTGCAGCCCTGAAGATGAATCAGAGCCAACCCTGGAGGGCATCCTATGATTATAGTGAGAGCAAAGACCCAGAGACAACTGAGTAAGCCCATTGTATGTGGGAGGAAAGTGAGGCACGGGTTAGGAGAGAGGCTAAGACTGCAGCCCTGAAGATGAATCAGAGCCAACCCTGGAGGGCATCCCATGATTATAGTGAGAGCAAAGACCCAGAGACAACCTCCCCTGGCTAGGTGGTCATCAGAAATAGGGCAGCCAGGGGAAGAGGGGTTTGTGAGAGCTTCCTGGGAGAGAAGCAGGGGGAGAGGCCACAATGAATGGGGGAGATAATGACATGTCTGTTTATTGAGTGAGTGAAGGAAGACGGTGATCCCAGGACAGACTCTCACCCCATGAAAGGGAGGGTTAGTCTTCCAAGAAGAGATTCAACCTTCACCCTGAATTCCCAGTAGGCTGTGGAGTCAGACAGCTACATCTCTAACTCTGTGGCACTAAGCAAGTTGTCGAACCTCCCTGAGCCTCAGTTTTCCTTATCTGTAGAATGGATGTCTGTAAGGATTAAAGAGGGCAATGGGCATAAAAGTCCTCAGCACTGTACTTACAGAATGCTGGATAAACGGGGCTTATTGTTGATAGTATTAGTTTTGGGGCAAACTCACCCATGTACACATTTGCTAATTGTATGCAATATGCATTCACCAAATATTTCTGGAGACTTTAAAACCATTGAGTGGCCTGGCCAAATGCTGTAAGGCACATAAGAAGGTCTAGAACGGAATCCCCACCACCATGATTTTGCACGTGCTATTCCTTCCACCTAGAGCATTATGTCCCTTCTGCTTAGCTCCCCCTCATCTTCTGAGACCCAGGCGAATGTTGAGGGTCAAGGGGCGGGGGGAGGTAAAAGCATGCTTCCTAAAGGGAGAGAGCTCTGGATCCTACCTTCCCTGCCTCCCTCAGCCCTTCCCTTTCCCTCCCACTCTGACCGCACCAGCCTGAGGCCAGGAACAGTGCTGGGTCTCCAGGAACGGTGCCTACCATATAGTAGGTGTTCAACAAATGCTTGCTGAATAAATATATGAATGAATTCGTGAAGGAGCAAGGTTCCTTTGCAGACTCAGGACTCTGCCAAGCCCTACCAAGTGGATGGGGTTGGGGCGGCAGTGGGACTCCATATAGATAGATAAAGAAATGAGAGGGGGCAAAGGCAAGACCTGAACAAGATGATCTCCTGTATGTTGGTGTCAGATAAGTATGCAAGAGTTTACATTTGTGTGTGTTTGCATGTGCATTTGTTCATGTTACCAGGGAAGGCAGGCGTGCGTACATGGGTGTACGTGTATGCGTGGAGGGACACGTGCTTTTGTGTACCACCTGAATGCAGGTGATGATGTGCACATGCATGTCAGGAAGTGCAGTGTGACTGTATGGGCGAAATGCTGGTATGTGTGAGTTTAGGTATCTGCGGGCTTGCAGGTGATGTGTTAATTAGAAACCTATGTTGTGGTGTGTGTGTGTGTGTGTTACACTGTTATATGGAACGTGTATTTGCTTACTTGTGTGTCCACATATAAGTGTGTATTTTGTGAATCATCATTCGTCTGTTCAAAGGGGCTGCTTTGAATGTCCAGACAAGCGTCATCATACATGTGGCTTTGGTATGTGTACATGTGTGTGTTTCTTGGGATTGGGGCCCTAACAGGTATACATAGGTACAGGCCTGTGTGTCAGGGCATGGGTTGACCTCTATGTGACATGGATATTGTGAACACGCATCACACATGTTTGGATACATCCGTGTGTGCATACATGCACGTGGACACACATGCCTGTATTTTGGGGACCATGTGTACATGGCAGAGTGGCTGTGTCCCATATACATATGTGTGTTCACACACACACACATGAATGTGCACACGTGTCCACGAGGGAGTGTGCATTCATAGGTGGTCTTCGTGGAATCTTGGTGGGTCCTGGGCATTTCTGTCCACACAGGCTGAGTCTGTGTATAAACGTTCCAGTGCGTGTGTGTATAGATAAGGGCAAACATGAGTGGGCTCCCGGTTGGGGGTACAGCTATTTCCTCAACTCCAAGGATGAGTTCAAACCCATGGAAAGCCCTCCCAGCCCAGCTCCACTGCTGCCTTGCCCCCTCTCCCTTTTCATTGACCCCCTCAGCCCCAGCGGGCATCACTCCCACCCCTCCCAGCATTTCACCCCTCTCCACTTCTCCTGGTCTCCCCCTCTGCGTTATTCCATTCCCCATATATCTCAGGGTTTTACTCCCCACCCCACCCTGAGCCTTGCCCCTCCCAGCAACACCCCTCCACTCTACTGGTGATTCCCTTCCTGTAAGTTCCACAGAATCATCCAACACAATTCTTCCCCCAGGCCTCCGTTTCTGGAAGCCTCACCCCTCTTCACACCACCCACACAGTCCAGCCTCCAGTTTGCGTCAGAGTCAAGGGTGAGATTCCCCCCCCCCACACACACACACACAACTAGGCAAACCTTCCAGAGGAACCCAACTTGGAGGATGTGAGGCAGGGAGCAGAAAGAATCAGGAATAACACACCAAGTGGCCCCCTCCTCCAGTGCCAGCCCCCCCTGGCCCCACTGCTGGGCAACTTAGAGGAGGGGGAGAGGCCAATAGGGGTTTGGACATTCACCTCCGCCTTTCTTTTAGTGAGAGTCAGGGGGTCTCCTCCACTTCCCCACTCCCCTAACTCCATAGGCCAGGGGGTAATTGGCTTTCAATCTTATGGACCCTTGGGCCACCATCAGCCACGGCAGGGAACGAGCTCAGGGAAAGGAGGTCCTTGTCCCTTTAAGAACACCCGCGTCCACGCCTGCCCAGCCCCGCGCGACAGCACTCTGGAAGCCGCCGCGGCAGGGAGCGGGCGGGCGGGGCAGGGTTTGTGAATGGAGCGACGGAGGGGGAGGGGAAGAAGGGGGAGGGGCGACGGGGGCGGTTCCCGGCTCTGGGCCTGTTCACTGGGGTCCAGGTGGAGACCGGGGTTCAGCGCTCTCTCTCTCTCTCTGTCTCTCTCTCTCTCTCTCTCTCTCTCACACACACACACACACACACACACACACCACTCCCCGCTAAGATCTCCCAAAGCCTAACATCTCAGGCCTCACCAACACACTTCTTCCGAGACCTCAGCCTTCTTGGAGGAAGTAGGTGTGAGTGAGGGAGATGGACCCCAGTCCTTGAAACCCAAGGTTGAGACCTCTATAAGCCTTGAGCCCCTGTTCACCACCAACCCCACCATCCAAGGTCTCCCAGAGCTTGAGTTCTCAGCAGGAATGCCCGGGATGCCTGAGTCCTGGTGGGCTCTCTTCACCCCTACCCCAACCTCAGAAGTGGGGGACAGCGATCATGCCCCTCCTGTGTCTCTTTCCTTCCCTCCCCACCCCAACGCAGAGCGTGGGCCTGGGCGTGGGCCTCCGTGCAGATGGCGTTCGAGCCCCAAAATAGCTCCACCCCACTTCTCCCTCCCTCCATTCGGCGCAAAGTGGGTGAGGTGAGGATGTCGGGAGGGGTGCAGGCCGGCACTGCACCCTCAAGGGGTCAGCTTCCAACGGGGGAAGCCGGTTAGGCGTTCTGGAGTGCTGGAGGGGGCAGGGAGTGGGGAGACCCTCAGGCGATTCCCCCAGCCCCCACTGGAGAGTCCAAAGAGTTAGCGGGGAAATGTGTCCCCAGACACCAATCACAAGCCTCTCAGGACCTACAGAAGGGTCTCCCTAGCCCCGACCCCGGCCTCTTCACACCCAAAGCTGAGGGATTCCTAGACGTCGCCTGGGCAAGCCCCCTTACTCAAATCTTACATGCTCAAGGCTTGGAGACCCCTCCCCTCTGCACTCCTTTTCGAATTCCGAGCCCAGCCCACGTCCCTGAGAACCCACAGCCCAGCCCACCGGCGCAAGACTCCCTCCAAGTACCCTACAGGATTCATTCGAACTACCCAGCCCAGCCCCTTCCACACTTAGTAACCTGGTCTACATAGACTCCCCATCTAGACTGTCTCCAGATAGAGCCCCGGATCCCGGCTGGCGTCCACGCGGGCCTCCGCATTCAGCCATGTCCGTACGACCCCCAGCAGCGGCCACTAGGACCCTCTGAGAACGCAGCTACCTGTACCTGGATCACCCTCTCCGGCTCCCTGACGCGTCTACAAGGGCCACCCTCTCAAAAGTCCAGTCTCGTGTACTCGGGTCACCCCCTCAGGAGTCCAGCCGCATCCACACGGACCCCGAGCCCGGTCCGGGTCCACACCGGTCCCCAGCCTCGCAGCCTCGCCTCCTACCTCCAACGCAAAGTAGAGACATGTCTCCGGGGTCGCCGGCGGGCCGGCTGTGTCAGGTGGAGCTTAGCGGCCACTGGGCTGGGGCATGGCCGGGGCTGCAGCCCGCGCTCAGCTCACGCCGGGGCCCGGCCTCCGCCGCCGGCCATCTTGGTTCAGCACCGGGGGTGCGGACAGCTCCTGACGTGGTGCTGATGTGGAGCTGGCGGGCGGAGCCCAGGGACGCCTGATGGGGCGGGGGCGCTGCAGGCTTGGGGGAGCTTTAAAGGGCCGGAGCCGGGTGGGGGCTCCCCGTCCCCAGGGCTTCCAGACCAGAGGGACACAGGGCAGCCCCATTCAGGTTCCCTACAGGTTCTGCGTGTTTTCGTCTCTGCTGGAGTCGCTTTGTGGGCTCTCTGTCTCTTGAGTCCTTTGCTGTCTCTGCTTTCCCTGAGTGTCTCTGTTCCTCTGTTTCTGTCTACGTCTGTCTCATTGCCGGCTTCTCTATTTCTTTCTCTCCCTGTGTCTCTCTGTTCCTCTTTTTGTCTCCCCATCTCTCGGTCGTGTGTCTCCCTCTGAGCATTTTTTCTGTTCAGTCTCTCTGCCTCTCCCTGTCTAGATCTCCCTCTGAGTCTCTGTTTCACTATTTAAGTCATTCAGGCTGTGGATCTTTGCATACACTCAGACTGGATCCTGTCCTTCACTCCCTTGTGTAACTGGCAAACTCCTAGTCATCGATCAACGCCCGGACTGAACATCCCCTCTTCCAGGAAGCCTTCACTGACTCCGCCACACTGGCCCTTTACTTACCTTCTGGACTCCCCCAGCTCCCAACTCTTCCCCTGGCTCAGGCCTGACCCCAACACATCTCTGCTCCCCGCCCTCCCCACTTATCTAGCTGGGCAGTTCCATATGGGTTCAACACAATGCTGCTGGTTTTCATCCACGTTTCTGCAAGTGTGACTGTAATACGTGCAGTTTTCACTATTCTACAGTATTCTCTTGATTTACTATACCTCTAGTTATCTATTTTCCATCTGATAGATCTTAAGATTGTTCCCACTTTGAGTTTATTTTTTTAAAAAAAACTTTTATAATCATTCTCAGAAATGTAGGCTGGTGCATGAGTAAGACTGCTGGATCATAGGACACCCACATGCTCTGCTTCACGAGATAACATCAACTTGTTTTTTCTGACGTAGCTCCAACTATTTCTATCACACCAGCACCATATAAGCATTCAGTTGCCCCACACCCTTGTCAACACTTGGAATACTCTCAGTTTTTGGATCATGCCAAAATGGAGGGGGAGAAGCGGTGCCTCATTTTGGTTTTGATTTGCTTTCTGATTGCTCATGAGGGGGACCTTTTCCTGTGAGTATTGGTTTCTTCTTAGGGTGAAATTCTTGCTCAAGTCTTTCATCCATTTTTAAAAATGTGACTGTCATTTCCTACTCGTGTAGTTCTTTATCCATATTAGACACAACCCCTTTGTTGGTTTAATGCGTGCTGTAAAACTTTTTTTAAAGATCTTCAGTTTTGTGGCTGGTTGCCATTCTATTTATGGTATCATTTTCTGAACAGAGGCTCTTAATTTTTTAAATAAACTTTTTATTTTGGAAAAATTTTGGACATACAGAAAAGTTGCAGAGGCACTGAGCTGTAAAAAGATACAGACTGTTTGTATATACTCTTTACCTAGTTTGCCCTAATGTTAACGTCTAACATGTGGTTACAGGGTTATACGTGTCAAAAGTAAAACATTTACATTGGTGCTTATTATTAACTAAATCGCAAACTTTATATTTCACCAGTTTTTCCAACTAATGTTCTCTTCCTAGGCAATGATCCAATCCAGGATCCTACACCGCATGTAGTGATCTTATCTCCTTGGTCTCCACCTAGCTGTGATTTCTTAGTCTTTCTTATTAGTCATGACCTCGACACATGTAAAGAGTACTTGTCAGGCATTTTGCAGAAAGTCACTTGATTTGTGTTTTTCTGATGCTTTCTCATTATGATACTGGGGTTATGGGCTTGAGGGGAAGATCACAGAGACGGGGGTCCTTCGTTGTCACGAGAGGTCCCTGATGCCCACATGACATCACAGGGACTGTTAACTTTGACCATCAGGGTTAGATGCTGTCTGCCACGCTCATCCACTGTCAACTTACAATTTTTCTCCTTCCCTGTTCTGTTCTTTGTAAGCAAATCACTAAGCTCAGCCCACCCTGAAGGGGAGGGAATTATACTCCAGCTTCTGGAGCAGGAGTATCTAGGGAGATCTTATTTTAAATTCCTTTTTTACTGCTGTAAAATACACATAACAAAATGTACCATTTTAACCATTTTAAAGTGTACAATTCAGGGGCCTTTTTTTACATTCACAAGGTTGTGCAACCACCACCTCTATCTAGTAATAACATATTTCTGTTACCCTAAAAAGAAACCCCATCCCCGTTGGCAGTCGCTCCTCACCCCCCTCTCCCAGCCCCTTGAAGCCACCAATCTGCTCTCTGTGTCTATGGATTTAATTTAAGATTCTTCAGCCTTAATCTTTTTCTTTGCAGTAAAGAAAATGCAAGACACTGTTATTTCCTCCTTACCAGTTCTTTATCTCTCATTTATTTTTCCTGCCTTATGGTGCAGACCGGTGCAATCTCAAGACATCATGGTAACTGACATCCTTGCCTTGTCTGCCCATCTTAAAGAGAACATTTCCATACTCACCACCAAATAGGATATCTGCTAGAAGTTTTTAATAGAAAATCAAGTTAAAGAGGTCGACTTCTATTTCCAGTGTGCTAAGACTTTTTTTTTTTTTTTTTTTTTTTTTGCTTTTACCACACACAGGTGGTGAATTTTAGCAATTAGATTTCCCAATCTTTACTGGGTGTATCTTAACTTTTTGCCTTTAATCCGTTCATGTGCAGTACCTTCTCTCTATATGGTTGATATGCATTGGTCTCTCCTGTTGTCTGTCTCTTTCATCCACACATCACCTCCTTCTATCTGCCAAAGCCTCTGATAAACTCATCATTCAGATCCAATTAATTTTAAGCCCCACCGTTCCATTTTGCTGCCGCCAACAGCTCTGCTAAGTCCAAAGCTATTTGAGCTATCTCATCCCTCCATTTAATCATACCATGCTGGGGCACCTGGGTAGCTCGGTCCGTTGAGCGTCCGACTCTTGATTTCAGTTCGGGTCATGATCCCAGGATCATGGGATCAAGCCCCGCCTCGGACTCCACACTGAGCATGGAGCCTGTTTGAGATTCTCTCTCTCTCCTTCTGCCCCTCTTCCCGGCTCGTGTTCTCTCTCTTAAAAGAAAAAAAAAATTATGCCATGCTGCCTCCATGTTTCTCTTGCTCTCTCTTCTCTGCAGCTCCCTCTTTCCCTGGCTCCTCTTACTAGGCATCTGCATTCAAGTCTTTGGCAAACTCATACTCACTCTCTGTCCTTCTATCCCTCTTCTCTTGGCTTCCGGTGTTTAACTCTCTTTACCATGCTATGAAGCCCACAGAGAAAAGTGATTCAAAGACAAATAACGGGAGATAGTACACAGACTGGTGAGAAGTACAACTCCTCCCCCTCATGCACACACACAGGAAAAGACCCACCTATCACCCAACATGCGTGTGTGTGTGTGCACACACACACACACACACACACACCTCCCAGGCAACGAGCTCCTGGCAATCCCCAGGGGCCCAAACTTGCTCATACCCTATGCCAAGAGCTTCTCCTGTAGCCCCAATCCAGGGGCAACCATGCCTGGTCTTCAAATAAATTCCCAGTCTTTACTGGGTATATCTGATGTCTCTCGTACTGTACAAAGCTCCACAGAGGGGAAAGATATGAATGGGATGTCAATCAATTTGTTAAGCAAGTGTTTGTTGGCACCTCCTAGATGCTGGGGACTACTCTTGTCATCAGGTTCCACCGAGTGACATGGCTCCTAGCATGAAAGTTGGCAACAAATAAGCCTTCACAGCAGGCATCAAGGAAAATTATGAGGAAAACAGGGAAAGTCCCATGATAGACAGGAATGGTGCAGGATGGGAAAAGTGCCATCTGGAGGAGTAACACATGAGCGGAGACCCAAAGGAAGAGAAGGACCCAGGCATGGGAAGAGATGGGGAAGGGACATTCAAGACAGCAGAGCAGATGCAAGGGCCCTGAGGTAGGCCCATGTCTGGTGTATTGTAGGAATACCAAGGAAGCTGGTGTGGCTGGAACAGAGTGAGAGAGAAGGGAGATGGGCAGGGGTAAAGACCACGTGGAGTTTCCTGGCTACGGGGAGGAGTGTGAGTTTTACTTGAAGGGTAATGAGAGCCATGAGATGGCTTTGAGCAGAGAAAGGACATGATCTGATTTATGATTTAAGAATCCCTGAGGCACCTGGGTGGCTGAGTCAGTTGAGCATCTGACTCTTGATTTCGGCTCAGGTCATGATCTCACATTTCATGGGATCAAGCCCCACGTCAGGCTCTGTGCTGACAGTGCGGAGCCTGCTTGGGATTCTCTCTCTCCCTCCCTCTCTTGCTCTCTTTCTCAAGATAAATAAATAAAAAGTTAAAAAAAAAAAAAAAGAATCCCTCTGAGACTGCCAGGGGAGCAGGGATGGTTGTGGCAAGAGTGTAGGTGACAGGAGGCCAGAGCAGCACCCAGGTGGCAGGTGACAGGGCCTATGGGAATGGAGGGATGGTTCAGGTTCATTCTGGAGTCTCAGTCTAAAGTACCAGCCAATGAACCGGACATGTGGAGGTAAGGGAAGAGAAGTGACAAGAATGGGTCCAGATTTGGGGTCTGGGAGGCTGGGTGATGGTGGAGACATCTGCCATACTGATGAAGAAGTGGAAGAAACTTCGGGGTAAGAAACTGAGACCTATGTGTTGGGCTTGCTGAGTTGGAAATGCCTGCAAGGCACCCAATGGGAATACCCAGTGCAGGTGACTATTTGAGTCTGAAACTCGGGGCTGGCGATACAAATGGGATAGACATCAACATGAGATGGGTGTGGCCACTTGGGCCCAGAGGGTAGAGAGAGGGTAAAGGACCCCTGGCTCCCAGGACCAGAACTAAGACTTCAAACCCAGGATCCACCTTCCATATGTTTGTCCATCCCCAGCTGTAGTCCCTGTGACCAGGGCAGCAAGCACTGGTAAGTGCAGGGAACATGGAACTCAGAGCCCCTGGGACTGCCATACAGTCTCATCTCCCCCCATCATTTCTATTGTCAACGGCCTTGGGTACTGGGGTGGGGTGGGAGTGGAGGAGTACTGAAGGAGATGAAGTGGATACAAGTAGGTGATCGTCCATTCAAGGTTCTCCTGAGTGGAGAGGGAAAGAGTATTCAGGCGGTTCCAGAAAGCCTACTGCGTGCTTGGCAATGTCCCGAAATGCCTGACAGATGCTATTTCCCTTAATCCTTTGCAGCCTAACGTGGGAGCAATAGTATGCTCATTTTATAGACAGGAAGATCGAGTTCCTGAGAGGTTGGGAGGGATGGGAATTGAAGCTGCACCAACTGTCAGAATAGGCCATTTCCGTAACACAGATGCTCATGTAATCATTCAGTCAATGAACACGGCATCCACGCAGGCATAGTGCCCAATCCGGGGTCCTATATGGTGACTGCGAGGGGGTGCGGGACAACAGGACCCAATCTCCAAGGTCAGAGGAGGGACAAAGGAAGGGAGAAGGGATTCTTGGGATGCTGCCAACAGCTTCCTGGAAGAGCAGAAACTGGAGAGTGAGGACATCTCACAGAGGACTGAGAATTAGAGGACGAGCGTTCCTTGGCAGAGGGCATGGTGAGTCAAACGTTCGGAGGCTGTACCACTTGCTGGGCCTACTCTGGGCCTTCAGGCCGGGGTCACAAAGAGAAACCGATGCGGGCAGTCTTGGTTTATCACGTATAAAACGGGGATTGAAAAGGTAACTGTGACCCAAAGAACTAACGAGAAGAGGGCAGCGCGGCCCTTTGCGAGTTCCCAGCCGCGACCTGCACGGCTCTGACAAGGGACTAACTCAAGGAAGCGAAGCACTGGATTGGCTTGCGGAGGGCGGACAATAAAAAGAGGACGATTGGATTGGTCAAGAGGATGAGGTGGCAAAAAGTGCGAAGAGAGGCGATAGGTCCAGGGGGAGTGGGGGTGTGGCTCCGGGCTCAGAGGCGGGGCTCAGCCTGAGGTCTCCCGAGTGACCAGCAGGTGGCAGTACTGGGCCAAAGAACGATCCCAAGGCCCGGCCCCGTCGCAGGCAGGAACCCTGTCCAGGAGAGCCAGACACTGCCCACTCGTTTAATCCCCTCAACTGAGTTTACCGACCGGGAAGCAGAACGAAAATGCAAGTCACGCGCCCAAGGTCCCACAGCCGGTGAGTGGCAGAGTTGGGATTCAAATCCAGGCAGCCCCTAGGGGCGCCTGGGTGGCGCTGTCGGTTAAGCGTCCGACTTCAGCCAGGTCACGATCTCGCGGTCTGTGGGTTCGAGCCCCGCGTCGGGCTCTGGGCTGATGGCTCAGAGCCTGGAGCCTGTTTCCGATTCTGTGTCTCCCTCTCTCTCTCTGCCCCTCCCCCATTCATGTTCTGTCTCTCTCTGTCCCAAAAATACATAAACGTTGAAAAAAAAAAATTCAAATCCAGGCAGCCCCTTGGGGCCCTTAACCCGTGATAGTTAAAACAACAACAAAGATTCCCTCTCAACAATTGCTGAGCTCTTCCTGTGTACCTTACACGCCATCCCCCAGATGGGTACATTCATCTCCATTTTGCAGATGAGGTTTTCCTCGTCTGAAAGCACCGAGGAGGGGCTCAGGGCACCAAGCGGGTTCTGTGTCTAACATGAGAATCCCAAGAGGATGTGAGGCTCGTCCACTGGTGGCCCTGGGTCCAGCTCAGGGGAGGGATTAGTAGGAACCTAAAGCCTCTGCCCTCTGCAGCCTCCAGCCCGCTGCTGCTGCCACTGTCCCCAACCAAGTCCCTCGCTGTGCCCCAGCCCAGGGCTGCACCCTCATTCATGCCACCCCTTCAGATCTTGCTTCCTCACTACAGATTGGCTGGAGATCGGTGCCCTTGCACCCAGACTTGGGGAGGGGGAGACGGGTGCCTAAGAACATTCGACAAGGGGCCTTGGTGATTGTCACTTTCACCAAGTGGGAAAACTGCAGATCGGAGACGCCAAAGCTGCAAGCTCTCATGCTTCTAGAACTACCATCAAGGTACTGTCAGGCAGGGCCCTGTCCACCCCTCGCTTCTGGAGCTCCCCAGTATTCCAGCGTTCTGTGAAAATGTTGAGACTCAGCTGCCCACGCACTGGTTCAGAATGCAAAAAACTGCCAGGTCCAAACAAATCGATGTTTAATTACGTTCAGGAACAGGATGTCAGCTTCACTGGGGTTAAGGTCGATGCATCAGAAAACAGGTCCGGGGTTGGATATGGTCTCCCTGGGAAGACCCCAGCTGGGTCACTGCCTCTCTTGAGTAGGCAGCTACCCGTGGCCGGTCGATTTCCGAAGCAAAATGATAAATTAACCAAGTGAGAGCTTAGCACGTGGATCATGCTCCATGTTGTAAATCATTTAATCTCCACAGAGACCCTCCTGGGCGGAAGTTATTATGATACGGTCTCAAGGAATGGGGAAACTGAGGCACGGGACAGTCACACAGCTGGAGAGGGACATAGTTGGAATTTGAACCCCATCAGGCTTGGGATATGCACCGTGACCCTCGTGCTGTCCTCAACCTTATGTTTCTCATTCGGTCATTAGCGGGATGGGAGATGCGGGTACAACTGTGACTTTTTTTTTTTACTTGGTTCGGGTCTGGATGTAAGGACATGGCTGGCGCTGCCTGGTGGGCCAGATGAGGCGGGGTGGGAAACCAGGTGGGGACCCATCTCTGTCCCCTCTAACCAGCTTCCGAGACTGCAAGCCACCCAGGCAGGTCACCTCCTGTTCTGGATCTGGACTCCTGAAATGAGCAGCTCCACCTCTGACTACAACCCCTGTGGCCGCGCTGATTGGACCAAGCCGGGGGTAATTGCTTAAAGCAGCTCTTCGTAGAACAGCGACCACCAGAGAGAAGGCTCGCTCCGCCCACAAGCTCCGCCCGCAAGCTCCGCCCGCAAGCTCCGCCCGCAAGCTCCGCCCACAAGGCTCTTCTGGCTTCAGTGATTCCGCCCCCTCCCGCCCCCAGCCTCCGCCTTGGCCTCCCGCATCTCTTACATCGTCCTCCAGACTTGGCCTCCCTGGGTGTCTTTAATTCCTCTGACACACCTCGCCTGCTGGCTTTTGCAAGCGCTGTTTCACCGCCACGAACCCCCCTTCCCCTCTCTTCTCCTGGGTAAACTGCTTTCTTTCCTGCTCTCAGTTGAAAAGCCTCCTCATCCTGAAAATCTTCCCTGACCCCCAAGACTGGCTGGAGAATTCCCTGTGTTCTCCTCATGCCAGTTTTCTTGTCTCTCTCCCAATCGGGTCAGCAAGCTCCTTAAAAGCCAGGATGGGATCTCGGAAAACGTCGTCTCCCCCATTGCCTGGTAGGTGCCGAGGTGCTCAAGAAACATATGTCAAGCGTAATAATTACTGATTTAATCTGGTATTAAAAATTAGGGAGCCCTTGGCCCTTCTGAGAACACTGAGCTAGGCGCTCTTGAGGGCAGGACGCTGCTGGCCCGGGACAGTCTGGCACACCGTGTGCACTCAACACTTGTGTGTGGGAGGAGGGAAGGGACGTACGTCATTTCTGAAGATGACGCGTGCTCAGTACTGGCTCGTAGCACCATTTCTTGGTCCTCTGCAACCCCCAGGGACCTAAACCGGTCCAACCAGTCACCTCCCTCCCACTCGCTCTCAATCTAGGGCCGGCCCTCAGGCGGGGTTGGGCGTGGCCTGAGGGAGAGGAAGGGGCGGGAACTTGTGTCCTAAGCCATCATTGGGTGGCCATGGCGTTGTCTCGTCCAATCCGCCTTGGGGGTGGAGTTTGGACAGGTCCAGGGCAGGTGGGAAGAGAGAGAAGGAAATCGCCATTTCTTTTTAAATGTGTGTGTGTGTGTGTGTGTGTGTGTGTGTTTTAACGTTTATTTATTTTTGAGAGACAGAGAGAGACAGAGCACAAGCGGGGGAGGGACAGAGAGAGAGGGAGACACAGCATCTGAAGCAGGTTCCAGGCTCTGAGCTGACAGCACAGAGCCCGATCCGGGGCTCGAACTCACGAACAGCGAGATCATGCCCTGAGTCAGATGCTCAACCAACTGAGCCACCCAGACGCTCGACCAACTGAGCCACCCAGGTGCCCCAGGAAATCGCCATTTCTGGCGGCGTCTTTGAGTTAATTGGGGAGGGAGCGGGAAGGGCTGAGAGTCCTCGTAGAGGACCGGATTATAAACAAACAAAATGCAGCCCCCTCCACGCACAACCCCCTTCCTTCCCGCGCGGCATCCTGGCGACTTTGCGGAACGAACTGATGGCAAGCGGGCCGCCACCTCCACCAGCCTACTCCCAGCTAAGTGTTTAAGAGCCCAGCTCCCAAAAGGGAGGGCATCTGGATTCAAATCCTGGGTCTGTCACATGCTGTCTGCGTGATATTGGGCATGTCACTTACTCTGTCTAGTCCTCAGTTTCCTTATCTGTACAGTGGGATGGGTAGTGACATGCGTTAATCTGTAAAATGCTTGGAACCAGCTCGCAGTTGTTTTTACAGTTCACGTTCCATGTCGCTTCTTCTCCCACACTCTCCTTGGCTCCTATGGCCCTCAGAGTAATCCACACACCTTCCTGTGACCAGGGGGCCCTGTGTGGCCCAATCCCCACCAGCCTCCCTGGCCACACCTTCCTGAATCTCCCTGTCACACCATACAGCCTCTCTGTGGTCTCTGAGTCTTCCCACACGCCCAGTCTCTTCTGGCCACAGGGCCTTTGCACATGCTGTTCTCCCCCACAGGAAGTGCTCTTCCTCCTCCAGGTGCTCCTTATGCTGTCCCGCAGTGTGCTCAACTCCTCCTCCTCCCTCAGGTCCTGACTCAAGTGCTGCTTCCCCCAGGAAGTCCTCCTAGATCTCTTCAGATCAGGTAAGGACCTCCCTGTTCTGGTCACAGGTCTCAAATGTCTCAAATGCATAGACCTCCATCAACAAGTCCTCCTCCATCACCATTACACCACCAGGCCCATAGGGAAAGGTTATATGTTTTTCCTCCCATATATCTCCCCTAGAGAGACATAAGTTCCACTGGTGGGAGGTGGCTTGGAGGAGGTCCAAGCATCTCTTTGAGGCAGAACCATGTCATCTTGGCCTCATTTAACCCAAGCAACATATTCCAAGGCAAAAACATTCAGCACCTGCTGCTTCTGCTCTGGAGGAGCAAATTGGAGCCACACCCTCCTCCTAGGAGACCCCTGTTGGGCCCCTGAAGAACACCCATGTTCCTTCCTTCCAGGGCATCTTTATGCTCTCCCTCTCCTTGCAGCTCATCCATGACCTTTAGGGAGTCTGTGTCTGGTTCTGACTCCCCCAGCCCGGGGACTCCTTGGGACCAGGCTGGGGTGAGATTGGCACAGAGGTTTTGGCCGGAGGTGTTTGCTGAATTAACGAATACACCTTCTGCCCGGTGAACTCCTATGCACTCTTCAAAAGCCTAGTTCCAATGTCCCTTTTTTGAGGACACCTTCCCTGTCTCCCTAGACAAAGCCCTCACTCCCCCTACTCCCAATTCTTCCAGCTCCTGGCCCCACCCTCCAGCCCAACCCTGACTCCACAGGGCTAGGGGACATCTGTGGACAGCTCTTCCTCCTGCAAACTGACGTCTCCTTGGGGACCAAGACTGAGACCTCTTAGGGGCACGGGAAAGTTGTCAGGAAGTATTTACTCAGCAGATCAATGAACACATGAATGAGTGAATGAATGAATAACTGTTTCAGGGCTTGGAGTCAGTTGTCCTGGGTTCGCATGCTGGCCAGGGTGCTGAACACTGAATCTGTCCCTTGACCCCTCTGAATCTCACTTCCCCATTTATTAAATGTGTTTACTCAGAGGCGCGCCTGGGTGGCTCAGTCGGTTAAGCATCTGACTTCGGCTCAGGTCATGATCTCACAGTCCTTGAGTTTGAGCCCCGTGTCGGGCTATGTGCTGACAGCTCGGAGCCTGGACCCTCCTTCAGATTCTGTGTCTACCTCTCTCTGACCCTCCCCCGTTCATGCTCTGTCTCAAAAACAAATAAACGTCAAAAAAAATTTTTTTTAATGTGTTTACTCAGAGACTTTGCCCCACGTTGCTGCAAGGATGAAATTAACAATACATAAAGCACACAGCCTCGGGGACCTTAGGCTTCCTCCAGTCCCAGCCCTGTGCACCCAGGACCAGCAGTTTTGTTCCCCTCCCCAGCGCCCAGAACTAGTGTCCTCGACAGGTACACTTAATGGATGCTGAAGTACAGGGTTGGTGAGAGGGGTAGAGGAAGGAGGGAAGACGGGCAAATATTACAAAGGCTGAAACCTGGAGTGCCTGGGTGGCTCAGTCGGTTAAGCGTCTGACTCTTGATTTCAGCTCAGGTCATGATCTCATGATTGTGAGATTGGGCCCCGCGTCAGGCTCTGTGCTAGGCATGGAGACTGCTTAAGATTCTCTCTCTCCCTTTCCCTCTGCCCCTGCGCCCTCGAGCTCTCTCTCCTTCTCTCAAGAAAATGCCTGAAACCTAAGGGTTGCTGAGGATGGAAGTGGCCTGGCCTCCCTCACGGACCACTTGGGCAAGCAGTCTGGCCATCTCTTACCCCATCTCCAAGCCATCCTTCCCCTAGGCATTTACTGGGAGAGAATGAGGTATAGTCACCGTAAGACAGGTACAAAAAAGGCTCAACACAGGTTTATCCGTGATAGCCCCAAACTGGAAACAACCCAAATGTCCACCAACAGGTGAAATGAACAATTAGTGAGGCAATGAAAGTTTTATGGAGCTAGTATTAAGTGAAGGTTATACCACACTGGGAACTAAATGTACTGTCATTGAATGACAGACTTTAAAATCCTTAAAATGATAGGTTATATGTTTTTTGTGTTTTGCCACAACGTTAAAAAATGGTACCCAAGAATACTCCAGAGCCATGAAAAGGAGCAACGCCAGCTTCTCACCGTAACATGGGGAAACAAGGGAAGCCAGATCCAAGAACAGATACCCCCTGTGATCCCCTTTAATGTGAAGTTCGAAACCAGGTAAAACTCACCTATCATGACAGAGGTCGGGGCAGGGGAGGGGAGAATCAACTGGAGAGCCCCAAGAACTGCCAGGAGCTGGGAATGTCCTAGATCCTGACTGGAGTGTCATTGCCCTTGTCAACCTCCACGTTTAACATTTGTGAACTTGACCATGTGTATGTTAAGCCTCAAGAAAAAAAAAATGTTAAAAAGAGAAAAGAATTGCCAGGGTGAGAAGACAAGAATGTCCATCAGTCCTGAGGGCTAAGGGTTCCATTTTCCCCACAAATGCTATTATCTGATCCCTCTAGGGACTGATGACCTAGAAACAGGCCTGGAGCTGGGTGGGGACAAAGGCAGGAGGGCAGTGACCTTAGTCTTGTGTCTGGGATTTCAGAAATGATCCCCAGATACTTCATCTCTGTGGAGTTGCTTCCCACATTCCCCATACGAGGGTCCCCAGTCTGGATGACATCATGAGACAGGAAATCCTCAGGACTCCAGAACACTCAGAACACCAGCCCCCAGAGTCCTTGGAGAGGACCTTTCCTCCCAAATCAGACACCCTGGTGAAGACACATTCTCACACTTCAGGGCCCTTTAAGACAAACTAGAATTAATTAGCAACAACCATAACTCACAGCCTCGGGCAGAAGGAAGAGCATAGACTTCAGTCAGAAGGTCCTGGGTTCAAGTCCTAACTTAATCACTACACGTGAAGGAATAAATGAATGGTGGAGAGATGGGCTTTTCATCCCCATTCCACAAGGCTTTATTATGCATTTCTAGGATGTTCAGCCTTGTCCTACAAAAGGCTGGGGGTCCAGAGAGGCCTCTGCCTGGCCTGGCCTCCAACGAGCTCCCAGCCTAGTAGGGGAGACGGAGCCTGACAGAGACACTCCCATTCCTATTATTGCTCAAAGCAATAATACAAGAAATCACAGGCAGCCAGGACACAGGGGAGGCAGCTAAGAAGGAGGGACTAGGGTAGAGGAAGTATGCTAGGGCCAAAAGAGAGAGAGGAAGTGGAGTACTAGAACATTAGACAGCACGTGGCCAGTGACTGTTACACACTGACCAGGGAGGAAGTTGGGCTGAACGACCCCAGATAATGAAGGGCAGCAGAAGGCCAATCCTGCTTCCCAGGCCTTTTCACTTCTGTCTTGATTTGTTTTGTATACCTCCAGAGATGGAGGCCTCAGTGCCAGGAGAGACGGCCCAGCCCTCCCTGGGCACGGGCAACTGTCAGCAAGTTTGGTGCAACATGATTTTTTTAAAGCAGTGACCACCATAGTTAAAAGGGCTGTGTGCGATTGTTTGGGGAGGAAGGGTTACTACCGACGTGAGGCAGGCAGTCGGCACCTGCTGCAGACTGGATTTAAAATCAGACTCCCCTGCATTCAGCTCTCTGCTCTCTACTTAAGGGGCTCATGACTTCATCTCTGCAAGCCTGCTTCTTCTCTGAAACGACCATGATAACATCACCTACCTCATAGGTTTATTCATTGAGCTAATGGAGTAAAATGCCTGACACATAGGTGCAAGCGTGTTACCCTGCGCCAGGGCCCAGAGTGCTCTGGAATGTGTCCCAACCACAAATGTGCTTTCCTACCTCTAAAGCGTTGCACATGCTCTAACTTGCCTCAAATGCTCTTGCCCCACCACTCATACCTAGCAAACTCCTACACATTCCTTAAAGCCCTAGCTGTAAGATACCTCTCTTTTCTCTGTTCAAGCCCTGACCCAGGGACCTAGGGGCATGTGGGCCTGGTTCTCACTGGGCCCACTCTTACGTGATGAGTTCCCGTGGTGGGCATGCAGTCAAAGCTTCTTGAATGAACGAATGGATGGATGGATGAATGAATGAATGATCATGTGGGAAGGGTGGCCAGAGCGGAGGCCCAAGAGCCTGTCAACCACTTCGGTGCCCACGTCCCCAGCTCCCAAGACCTGAAGGGGCCAGCGGTGGCACACGAGGGGCGAGGGGGCTTCCGGGCGGGGTCTTCGGGTCTTCCGGTACGGCCCCTTTAAGGGGCGGGGCCGGTGGGGTGGGCGCTCGGAGCGTCAGTGCGGCGCGAAGATGGCGGCGGCGGCGGCGGGCCCCGGGGCGACCCAGGCACCGAGCTCGCTGCTGCTCGTGGTGGGCGGCGAGTGCGGGTGCTCGGGGCTGCTTGCTTATGTGCTGGAGGAGCTCGAACGAGGTCGGGTTGGCCTGGGGCCACGGGGTGCGAGAGGCGGGCGCTGCCGCGCGTCTCGGCCCGAGGGTGGGGGGGGGGCGGCGGCCGGGCTGGGGGCGGGGAGGCGATGGGCGGCGGCGGGATCCTGGGGGCCCAGAGGCTCGGTCTTCCTCACGGTTAGGCTTACGGCGCGGGCAGAAGCCTTGGGCGCGCACGGAGGAAGCGGTACCCGGGCCTGGATTGGGCTGCCTCGCCCCGCCCCGCCTCGGGTGTAGCCCGGGGACGGGACGGGGGCCCGGGCTTTGGGACCCGCGCGATTGGGCAACACGGGCGACGGCTCGGCTTCCCGCCCAGTGGGCCCGCCGAGGGGAGGGTGGGGTCGCCTCGAAGCCCCGGGTCATAGCAGCTTGGATGTCCCGGAGGGAGGAGCTGGGATGGAGAGACTGGGCCTGGAGCCCCGGGGCCCACTTTCCGTTGCTCCACAAGGAGCGTGCTAATTGGGGTGTGGGCGGGCGCAGCCTGCCCAAGGGATTTGGCATCTGGGGAGATGAATCATGTAGGTGCACCTGCGAGGTTCACCTGCAGCCACTTGGCACAGGCGTCGTGCACCCCACACCGTGTTTGGAGGGCATTCATCCCCCCCCCCCCATTCAGATGGGCAGGGCCTTCGGTCTGGCTCCTGCAAAACGGAAAGGCAGCGCACATCTCTGCGTACTTGGGAATGTCGTCGTCTGTGCCCATATCCTCCCCCACCTCCACCCCGCCCCGTGCGCAGGGATAGTGTAGAAACCACAGGTTCAGCTCTGCCCTCACGGTGCTAATAGTCTGATAGGGTGCAGGATCCAAAATGGGTGAGGACAAGTTTGAAGCTCCCAGGCTGTCAGGAGTGCTCAGAAGGATGCAAAGCGCTGAGGGCCTAAAGGGTGGGTCAGGAGACAGAGGGAAGGACCTCCTGAGAGCGGGAAGAGCTGGTGCAAAGGCCAGGAGGTGGGAACATTCCTGGCAGGGCAGAAGGGGCTGTGCGACAGTGGTGGGGGTGGGGAGATGATGGAGGGGACCAGATGACTGTTCAGGAGGTGGGGGCTCTTTTGTTGATGTTGTGAATCTTCTCTGTGAAATGCCAAATTAACGCTTTGGGTCCCTTGGTGCGGATGCAGAGGGAACGCCAGAGGCACCTTAGGTGGTTCTGAGTCTCCAGGCTGTTGCGTACAGGGGCAGGTTGAGGGGAAGGGGCTGGGATGGCTCCCACCTGCCAGATGCTAGTTAACTGAAATATTGTGGGAGCTGGGGAGCCTAGTTGACTTCCTGCCTCACTTCTCCGGCCACCACCCCCCTTGCCCCCAACAGGCATCCGGTCCTGGGACATTGACCCTGGCATTTGCAGCCTTGATGAGCAGCTCAAGATTTTCGTGTCCCGGCACTCTGCCACCTTCTCCAGCATCGTGAAAGGTGAGACTGGAGACCCCCCATGTCCCAGCCGCTCCCCTTCATTGGGCAAGTGTTCTCTGAGTGCCAGCTGTGTGCCAGGCATGGGGGAGGGTTCGGGTATGGCTGTAAACAACCACAGTAACAATACAGCCGAGATCTGTCAAGTTGGAGCAGGGCTGGGCCCCGACCAGCACTGCTAACTCCCTTGGTCATCAACTCCACACATGGCAGGAACTCGTATTTTTGTCCCCATTTTGCAGATGAGGCAGCTGAGGGGTGGAGGACAGGGAGACCTCCAGGAAGTGGGCTTTTTGGATGAGAGGCATCTGGGGGCTGATGTGTCAAGTGGAGGGAAGGGCCCAGGCAAGGTGAGAAGATATTTGGAAAGTGAGGGGCTGCTGAGTGGGCCTGGAGGGTAGAGTGTGGGCCCCGTGTGGCAGGGACTGTGTATGGTTTGTGGCTGTGACCCCTGTACGGTAGGTGCTCAGTGGATGGGGAGCTGGGAGAGGAGCAAGATTGAGGGAGGGGTTGGGACGCCTGGGCCAGCCCCACACGGCCCAGGAAGACCCACAGAACAGAGCAGCTAGTGGGCGGGTTCCGGGTATCACCGGCAGCCCCTCTTGCCTCAGCCAGCCCGTTGAGTCACCTCTAGGCCGCTGCAGGAGGGGAAGGAAGTGTCCTTCGCCTCATTGTCCCAGCGGTTCCTGGTGGCTTCCTGACCCCTCGCAGGATTTGGGGGTGGGAAGGGGCTGGAAATCCCATCGGTTCTGTGTGACCTTGGCGGCCATTTCCTCTCTCTGTGCCTTGGTTTCCCCACCGGAATGGGGCAATATCCGCACACGATGATAAGCGTGTGATAAACTGATAAAGGTTGACCAGTGCCGAAAGGTCCTTGCCTCTCTAGCCTTAGGCCTGGTGCTCCATTTCCGAAACCTCTGGGCTCTGAGGGACAGACGAGGGTTCAGATCCCGGAATCATCCCCACTCCCCTCTTCCCGGCCCATGAGGCCTCCCTGGCCCCATGCTCCCCGATGCTCCCCTCGCTCTAGCCTCTCCCGCCACTTCCTGATCCTCACTTGGAGCCCAGTCCTGCCTCAGAGCCCTTGCCCGTGTCTTGCCCTCCTCCTGGTGTACCTCGTTGGCCCTCCCTGGGCTCAGGCTCCTTACCTGTATGGGGTGACAGTGACGTCCCCCATAGGGCTGACTGCTGTGAATTGGGGCCTGTAAGCAGGGATGGCCTTGTTGTCACTGTTTCCAATGTGAGGCCTGCCAACGCTGGTTTCCTGTTCCGGCCTCATCCTGACCCGCGGCTCTACCACGTGCCTGTTGATTCTCAGATGACCCCCTGGCTGGGGTTTCCCGGAAGCAGAGTCCCGGAGGGGCTTGTGGCTGCCTGGGGTCACACAGGGAGGCAGGGCTCGACACCGGGACCGCCTGACCCTGTGCGCAAGGCCCAGCCCCAAACTCACAGAGCCCAATACCCCCACAGGCCAGCGGAGCCTGCACCACCGCGGAGACACCCTGGAGACACTGGTCCTCCTGAATCCATCAGACAAGTCCCTGTGCGACGAGGTAGGGAACAGTCATCCGCAGGGGGCAGGCTGTCGGGACCGGCACCATCCCAAGTCCTGACTTCCTGTGTCCCTGACTTTGTGCTGTTTGAAATTCTCTTGACACTCAGCAGCCTCACCCCCTCCTTCAGGAAGTCTCCCTGGATGGCCTCGGCTTCAGCTTGTCACCCCCTCGGAGGTGACGGTGGGAGGAACAGGTGAAGTCAGGAAAGACTGGAGTTTGCGAGGAAGGTCTGGAGGCAGGAAGGCAGGACTCGGCTGACGTTTGCATCTTGTGCCTCTCTGGCTAGCTGGGCCCCCCAGGAGTTGTCTGAATTGACTTTTTTTTTTGTTTTCTTTGTTTGTTTTTTAGTTTATTTATTTATTTTGAGAGAGAAAGTGCGTGAGAGCACAGAAGGGGCAGAGAGGGGGAGAGAGAGAATGCCAAGCAGGCTCTGTGCCGTCAGCTAAGACGAAGAGTCGGACGCTTAACAGACTGAGCCACCCTGGAGCCCCCGAATTGACTTCCTAGTCCTTCTAATTCATGGACATCTTATGCCCTTCTCCTAGTTACCCATAGGAAAAATGAACAGGATGAAGCCCAGGGCGCCCCTCTAGAGACCCCGGTATAGGTGGATTCCTCTGATCAAAAATGCTCCGTTTTGTTCCCTCAAGGAGCTCTGAAGGAGATAGAGCCAGACAGAGATACACTCTTCTCCATGGCCTTGAGGCTGGGCCAGAGAGAGAGTGGGCTCCAGGGAATCCGGAAAGGGTATGGTGGGCTTCTAGGAAGAGGAGGCCCCGGAGCCTGGCTTTGTAGGAAGAGCAGCAGGAATTTGTTGGGGGAAGGGTGTTGGGCTCAGCAGGAGGCCCGGAGGGTACCCTTCCAGCTTCTAGTTGAGTACTGGGGCGGGGACAGGGATTCGGGCGGTTGTGTGTAGATTTGGGGCTGGGAGCCGTCTCAAAGCAGGGTGTGGGCCTTGTCACGGCACAGAGTGGGGCCTTTAACAGTCTCCCCCTTGCTCAGCTCCGGAACCTTCTGCTGGACCCTGCCGCTCATAAGCTGCTGGTATTGGCTGGGCCCTGCCTGGAAGGGACAGGGGAGCTGCTGCTCCAGACGGGGGGCTTCTCGCCCCGCCACTTCCTCCAGGTCCTAGGGGACAAAGAGGTAAGCCACCTCCTCCTCGTCTTGCTTCCCCTGGCTCTGAGTCCGGGCTGTGTGGCCCTAGTGACCTGTCCCTCTCTGCACCCCATCCCTTCCTCTGTGGAGCAGCAGCAGTGACACATGTCCCTCCCATTGTCGGGCCCCAGTTCCCTCACCCACGACGGTGTGTGGTTCGAGGCCAGGCCTGTAGATCAGCAGACGTCCCAGAGACCTCGAGTGGCACCCCAGCTTCCAGGTCCCAGCTGGGTAGGGCCCTTTCTAAAGTCCTTCGTCCGGGTGTGGCAAATGAACAAAGCCGGCCGATAAACCACCTTTTTCCGTTGTAGAGAGTGAGGTGACGACGGTGAGCTAAAAAGCAGAGGTGGGGAGCATGGAAGGTGTCCCTGGAGGGAGCTGTGATGTAGAGAACAGCAAGTGCAGAGGCCTTGGGGCGGGGGGGGGGGGGGGGGGGGGGGGAGGGGAGGGGAGGGAAGCAGGTGGTGAGTCAGGAGCATGTGTCTCTGCGGACCGGGGGGATGGCTGGGTTTTGTCGTAATGGTGACGAGGGTCGGCCAAAGGACTCTCCCAGCCCCAGGAATCAAGACGGAGGGGCCCTTGCCCACTTTTCCCGAGGCGCTGGGTGTTGCCCGGCTCCAGGGGGCTTCTTAACCGTCACCCCCGCCCCTCTGTAGATCCGGGATCTTCTGGCGTCCACACCCCCACCTGCAGACCTGCCGAAGCTCACCATCATCTGCCCAACCTTCGGTGACTGGGCCCAGCTGGCACCTGAGGTGCTGGGCCTCCGGGGCGCGCTCCGGGTGCAGTGGAACCCACCCGTGCAGCTGCCGGCTTCCGAGGGCCTGCGCCAGTTCCTGGAGTACGTGGCTGAGTCGCTGGAGGCCCCGTCTCCCTTTGAGCTGCTCGAGCCGCCAGCGTCCGTGGGCTTCCTCAGGCTCGCCCGGCCTTGCTGCTACATCTTCCCCGGCGGCCTCGGCGACGCCGCCTTCTTCGCCGTCAATGGCTTCACCGTGCTGGTCAACGGTGGCTCCAACCCCAAGTCGAGCTTTTGGAAGCTGGTGCGGCACCTGGACCGGGTGGACGCCGTGCTGGTGACCCACGCCGGCGCCGACAGCCTCCCGGGCCTCAACAGTCTTCTGCGGCGCAAGCTGGCCGAGCGAGATGAGGCGGCGGCCGGCGGGGGCTCCGGGGACGACAGGCTCCGCAGGCTCATCTCCCCCAACCTGGGGGTCGTGTTCCTCAACGCCCGCGTGGCCATCTCGCGTCTGGTGAGCGGCGAGGACGAGGCGGAGCTGGCCCTGAGCCTCTTGGCCCGGCTAGGCATCGCGCCCCTGACTCTGAACCGCGGGCCGCTCCCGGCCGAGCCCACCGTGCTCTTTCAGAAGATGGGCGTGGGCCGGCTGGACATGTATGTGCTGCACCCGCCCGCGGCTGGTGCTGACCGCTCGTCGGCCTCCGTGTGCGCCCTGCTAGTGTGGCACCCCGCGGGCCCCACCGAGAAGGTGGTGCGCGTGCTGTTTCCCGGCTGCACACCTCCCGCCCGCCTCCTGGATGGCCTGGTCCGCCTGCAGCACCTGGGGTTCTTGCGAGAGCCTGTGGTGACCCCCCAGGACCTAGTGGGGCCTCGGCGAGCTGAGAGCAAGGAAAGCGTGGGCTCCCGGGACAGCTTAAGAAGAGAAGGCCGGACAACGGCACCGGCCAGGCCTGCCCCGGAGCGCCCTGTGGGGGCCCGGAAGGACCCGCCTCGAGTCGAGGCCCCCCGCAGGGCTGAGAAAGAAGCCAGGCTCCCCCGGGAGGTGAAGAAGGACCCCAAGCCAAGCGTCCCTCGGACCCAGCCCCAGGAGGCGCGCCGGGCAGCCTCCGCTTCGGTCAGCGTGAAGAAGGCGGGTGCCCAGGCCGCCCCCAGGCCCCGCAGGGCACCCAATATCCCCCGCCCGGGCGTCCCGCCGGCGGAGAACGGGCCCCACAGCCCCCCCAGCTTCCGCTGTGGAGAGGCCAGCCCGCCGCCGCCAGAGGCCTGCGGCTCCCCCGCCCCCCAGCTGGTGGCCACCCCCAGCCAGGAGAGCAGCCTGGAGCTGGGGCTGAGCCCGGCCGGGGAGGACGGCGGCACCTTGGAGGAGAAGACGCTGGAGCTGCTTTTGGGTGCCAGCACCCCCCGGCCGCGTACACCCTCGCCTACTGGAGCCCACCAGGGCCCGGCGGAGGGCAGCGGGCGGCTGTCGCTGAGCCCGCTGCGGGGCGGGGAGGCTGGGCCGGATGCCTCGCCCACGGTGACCACGCCGTCACTGCCTGCCGAGGTGGGATCCCCGCACTCCACGGAGGTGGACGAGTCCCTGTCCGTCTCCTTCGAGCAGGTGCTGCCGCCGCCGCCTGCCACCGCGGGCGAGGCTGGGCTGAGCCTCCCCCTCCGTGGCCCCCGGGTACGGCGATCGGCCTCCCCGCACGACGTGGACCTGTGCCTGGTGTCACCCTGTGAGTTTGAGCACCGGAAGGCTGTGCCCGTGGCGCCCGCGCCCGCGTCCCCGGGCAGCTCTGATAGCAGTGCCCGGTCCCAGGAGCGGGCGGGGGCCCCGGGAGCTGAGGAGACCCCACCCACCTCCGTCAGCGAGTCCCTGCCCACCCTGTCTGACTCGGACCCCCTGCCTGCCGCCCCCGGCATCGCGGACTCGGATGAAGACATGGAGGGCGCAGGGGTCCCTCGCCGTGACCCGCTGCCCGAGCCCCTCAAGTTCCCCCCGCCGCTGCCCACCCCGCCCAGCATCTGCATGGTGGACCCCGAGGTGCTGCCCCCTGAGCAGGCCCGGCTGACGGAGGGCCACGGCCGCACCCGGAAGTCCGGGGTTCGCCCTCACCCCAGCATTGCCGCCTCCAAAGCCACTCCCGCGACCACTGCCAAAACCAAGGGACTGGCCGGTGGAGACCGGGCCGGTCGGCCCCTCGGCACCCGGAGCGAGCCCAGTGACAAGGGAGGTCGGGCACCCCTGTCCAGAAAGTCCTCGGTCCCCAAGACGACCACTCGGGGCCCATCCGGTAAGTACCCAGGGGCTGGGGTGCTACAGCAGGGTTACCGGCCCAAGTCTTTGTTCCCTGTTTGCTGTGTGGCCTCAGCCATGCCTGCCACCCTCTCTGGGCGTCAGTTTCTCCTACAAAATGGAAGCTCTGGCTCGCTTGTAATTCCCGAGGCATTCAAGCAGTGCCACCCGCGGAAGCATAACGTGAGCACATCTGTCATCGTGAGGTCGCTAGCGCCACAGCGAGTAGAAACGGGTGAAATTAATTTTAATAGTATATTTAACCTGTTTGCGTAGAGATTCCCAAGCCCCCCACCACCAGGCTCAGTGTTGCAGTCAGGACTCGGGATGCAGTCCTACTCCTGTCTCAGCTGTGTTGGAGCAAAAGGATACAGAACGGAATCGGCAAAGAGAAGGGGCACGGGGAGGGGAGGGGCAGGCACAGGCTTGTAGAGTCGTCTCCCAGTGTGGTCCCACCGTGTGCTTAATGCCCGAGCAGCGTGCCATGGTGACCCATACGAGGTGGTGTCCACCAGGGATGCTCGTTAGAGACTGAGCGCCCAGGGTGTTGCTGGTCGCGTTGGCACCCTCTGCCTGACATGTGCCAACATCCCAGACTCCTCAGCAAGGGTGAAGCAGGCGTTCAGCCTGAGCCACGCTGCTGCAGAGCAAACAGGCGCGGTGAGCCACTCTTGTCGCTTAGGGGTGGGAACCTTTCTGAAATCCAGGCTCCCCAGACTCCAGCCAGGGCCACCCCGTAAGCAGACCTATCTAAGGATAGCAGTTTTAGGTACGCTGCGGTAACTTTTCTTCCCGGTTTTCCTTAGTTGTGATGAGGTCTCTTAACAGGACATTTAGCACCTTAGCCATTGCTAAGTGCACAATTCCGTAGCGTTAAGTACGTTCGCATTGCTGTGCAACCAGCCCCACCAATTGGTCTCCAGGGCTCCTTTTTCTCTTGCAAAACTGAAACTCTGTCCCCATTAAAAACTAATTCCCACTCCTCCTCTCCCAATCCCTGGCACCCTCTGGTTCTGCTTTCTGTTTCTATGAATCTGACTCCTCTCGGGACCTCCTGCAAGTGAAATCATACTATATTTATCTTTTGTGACTGGTTTATTTCACTTAGTATCATGTCTCCATGGTCCATTCACGTTGTAGCCTGTGTCATAATTCTCTTCCCCTTTTTTTCGTTTTTAAGAATTTCCTTCCTTTTTAAGGCTGAATAATACCGTGTTGCACGGATGGACCAAATTTTGTTTATCCGTTCACCCACTGATGGAGTCTTGGGTTACTTCTGCCTTTTGGCTACTGTTGAATAATGCTGGTATGAACGTGACTGGACAAATATCTCGTGGAGACCTTACTTTCAACTCTTTGGGGCATATTCGCAGAAGTGGGATTGCTGGATCACACAGTAATTCCATTTTTGAGTTTTTAAGCAACCACTGTGCTGTTTTCGACAATGGCTGCACCGTTTTACATTGCCACCAGCCGTGCAAAAAAGGTTCCAGTTTCTCCACATCCTCGCCAGCACTTGTTATTTTTTGAGTAGCCACCTGATGAGTGTGAGGTGACACCTCGTGGTGGTTTCGATTTACCTTTCCCGAATTAATGATGTTGAGCATCTTTTCGTGTGCTGTCGGCCATTTATATACCTTTTTTTGGAGAAATGTCTGTTCAGGTCTTTTGCCCCTTTTTGAATCGGGTAGTCTTTTTGTTGTTGGGTTATGAGAGTTCTGTATATATTGTGGATATTAACCCTTTGTCAGGTATAGGATCTGCAAATATTTTTTTCCCATTCTGTGGGGTTGCCTTTTTATTCTGTTGATCGTGTTCTTCGCACAGAAGTTTGTAATCGTCATGAAACCAGTTGGCTTTTTTTTCTGCCTGTGCTTTTGTTGTCACATCCAAAAAATCATTGCTAAATCCAGTCGGGTGAAGCTTTTGCTTTGTTCTAAGAGTTTTATGGTTTTAGCTCTCACATTTTGTTCCAGGATAAATTGAGTTGATTTTTGTCTGTGGTGCTGAATAAGGGTTCAATTTCATTGTTTTGTACGTAGACCTCCGATTTTCCCAGCACCGTTGGTTGAAAAGACGGTCCTTTCTCCTCTGATGGTCTTGGCATCGTTGTCAGAAATCATCTCATCACATACGTGAGGGTTTATTTCCGGGCTTTCTGTTCCATTGGCCTATCATGTGTCTGTCTTTTTTTTTTTTTTTTTTTTAATGTTTATTTACTTTTTAGAGAGAGAGAGAGAGAGAGAGAGAGAGAGAGAGAGAGGGAGAGAGAGGGAGGAAGGGCCAGAGAGAGAGGGAGACACAGAATCCGAAACAGGCTCCAGGCTCTGAGGTGTCAGCCCAGAGCCTGACGCGGGGCTCAAACTCACGAACCGCAAGATCATGACCTGAGCCGAAGTCAGACGCTTAACCGACTAAGCCACCCAGGCGCCCCTATCATGTGTCTGTCTTTATGTCAACACCACACTGTCTTGATTACTGTCCCTTTACCATAAGTTTACAGATCAGGAAGTGTGAGTCCTCCAACTTTGTTCTTCAACATTGTCTTGCCTTCTGGAATCCGTTGAGATTCCATATGAATTTTAGGATGGTTTTTCTATTTCTGCAAAAAGCCATCGCTGGCACTTTGATCGTGACAGCACCGAATCTGTAGTTTGCCTCAGGTAGTGCCAACGGCTCGGCGGATATTAAGTCTCCTAATCCACAAATATGGGATGTCCTTTCTGTGAATTTTTATGTTTTCATTTCTTTCAGCGGTGTTTTTTAGTTTTCGTATATTTTGTTTTCTTGGCTAACTTAATCCCTAAGTATTTTATTCTATGTTAATACTATTGTAAAGACAGTTGTTTTCTTAGTTTCCTTTTCAAATCGTTCACCATTAGCATATAGAAGCATAATTGGTTTGTGTGTGTGTTGGTTTTGTGTCCAGCTACTTTGCCGAATACATCTATCTAACAGCTTTTGTGTGTGTGTGTGCGCGCGCGCATCATCTTAGAGTTTTCTACACGTAAGAGCGTGTCATCTGTGATCAGAGATAACTAATTTTTTTTCTTTTTTTTTTTAATTTTTTTTAACGTTTATTTATTTTTGAGACAGAGAGAGACAGAGCATGAATGGGGGAGGATCAGAGAGAGAGGGAGACACAGAATCCGAAACAGGCTCCAGGCTCTGAGCTGTCAGCACAGAGCCCGATGCGGGGGGCTTGAACTCACAGACCACGAGATCATGACCTGAGCCGCAGTCGGACGCTTAACCGACTGAGCCACCCAGGCGCCCCTAATTTTTTCTTTTCTAACGTAGATATCTTTTCTTTTTCTTGCCTGATTGCTCTGGCTAGCACTCCTAGTACTGTGTTGACTCTAAGTGGCAAAAGCCAACATTCTTGCCTTGTTCCTGCTCTTAGAAAAAAAGCTGATAGTCTTTCACCATTGGGTATGATGTGAGCTGTGAGTTTTTCATACATGGCTCGTGTTATGTTGAGGCAGTTTCATGCTATTCATAGTTTGTTGAGGGTTTTTTATCATGAAAGAGTGTTGAATTTTGTCAAATGCCTTTCTGCAACAGTTGAAATGATTGCGTTGTGTTATTCATTCTGTTAACGTGGCCTATTATATTGATTTTTCTTTTCCTTTTAAGACTTTATTTTTAAGTAACCTCTACACCCAACGTGGGGCTCAAACTCACGACCCTGAGATCAAGAGTCGCATGCTCTACCTACCAAGCCAGCTAGGCAGCCCATATATGTGTGTGTGTGTGTGTGTGTGTGTGTGTGTGTGTGTGTGTGTGTGTACGTACACATACATATTTTTTTTTTTTTTTTTTTTTTTTTTTTTTAAGATTTCATTTTTTGGAGTGTCTGGGTGGCTCAGTCAGTTAGGTGTCCAACCATGAGGTCATGATCTCATGGTCCGGGAGTTCAAGCCCCACACCAGGCTCTGTGTGACAGCTGGGAGCCTGGAGCCTGTTTCGGATTCTGTGTCTCCCTCTCTCTCTCTGCCCCTCTCCTGCTTGCACTCTGTCTCTGTCTCTCAAAAATAAATAAACATTAAAAAAATGGTTTTTAATTTCATTTTTAAGTAATCTCTACACCAAACGTGTGGCTATGTTGATTTTTCCTATGTGGAACCATCGCTGCATCCCAGGGATTCCCACTTGACCAGTGTCTGATCCTTTTAATATGCTGCTGGATTTGGCTCGCTAATATTTGTTGAAGATTTTTGCATCAAGGTTCATAAGGGATATCGGTCTGTAGTTTTCTTTTCTTCATAGTGTCTTTGTCTGACCTTGGTATCAGGGCAACACTGGCCTCCTAGAATGAGTTAGGACGTGTTCCCTGCTCTTCAGTATTTTTGGAAAAGTCAGAGAGGGATCGATGTTAGTTCTTTAAATGTTTGGTAGAAACAGGCTCAGGAGGATTTTGATTACTGATTCAATCTCCTTACTAATGATAGATCTGTTTAGCTTTTCTGTTTCTTTGTGATTCAGTCTTTGGTAGGTTTTGTGTTTCTAGGCATTTGTATGTTTCTTCTTGGCTATGCAGTTTCTTGGTTGTACAGCTGTTCAGAGTACTCTCATCATGCTTTTTATGTCTGTAGAGTAGGTAGTAGTGTCCCCCTCTTATTTCTGAGCTTATCAATTTGAGTCTTCTCGCTTTTTTCTTAGTCTAGCTAAAAGGCTGTCAGTTTTGTTAATCTTTTTTTTTTTTATTTTTATTTTTTAACGTTTATTTATTTTTGAGACAGAGAGAGAGACAGAACATGAATGGGAGAGGGTCAGAGAGAGAGACACACACACAGAATCCGAAACAGGCTCCAGGCTCTGAGCTGTCAGCACAGAGCCCGACGCGGGGCTCGAACTCACTGACCGCGAGATCGTGACCTGAGCCGAAGTCAGACGCTCAACCGACTGAGCCACCCAGGCGCCCCCAGTTTTGTTAATCTCTTTGAAGGACCAACTCGTGGTTTTGTTGGTTATCTTTTGTGTTTTTCATTCTCAATTAAAAAAAAAAATGTTTTTTAACGCTTATTCATTTTTGAGAGACAGAGCATGAGCAGGGAAGGGACAGAGAGTGAGGGAGACACAGAATCCAAAGCAGACTCCAGGCTCTGAGCTGTCAGCACAGAGCCCGATGCGGGGCTCGAACTCAAGAACTGCGAGATCATGACCTAAGCCAAAGTCGGACGCTCAACTGACTGAGCCACCCAGGCACCCCTCTATTCTCAATTTTTAAAATCTCTGCTCTAATCTTTATCATTTCCTCTCCTCTATTAGCTTCAGATTTACTTTTGTTCTTTTCTGGTTCCTTAGGTTAATAGTTAGGTTGTTGCATGGAGATCTTCTTTTTTAATATAAACATTTATACACAGAAACTTGCCTTTTATCTCTGCTGTCTCTCAAAGAGATTCTCTTTCAGCAGTTGGACTATTCGTGTGTCTCAATGTGTGTCATCCTACTTGGAATTTGTTGAGCTTCTTGGACGTTTACTAACGCCATTCATCAAACATGGGAAGCGTGGGGCCATTATTTCTTCAAATAATCATTCTGCCCCTTTCCTCCTGGGACTCCACATGTGTATGTCGGCCCTCTCGATGGTGTCTCACAAATCCCTCACGCTGCCGTTCACTTTCTTCGGTCCTTATTTCTCCCTGTTCCTCGAACTTGATAATTGCTGTTGTCCTATCAGAAATCACTGTTCACATCATGAGTTAAATTCCTCTGGTGAATTTTTCATTTCGGTTATTGTACTTTTTAGCTGCAGGATCTTCTTTTGGTTTATTGTTAAATTTTCTCTGCCCTTAGTGATGTTTCTGTTTTTATTCACACAACGTTTTCTTGCATGTCTTCCTTTCTGTGAGCATTTTTAAGTTGGTTTAAAGTCTTTGTTCAGTAAGCCCACCATCTGGCCTTTCTCAGGAGTGGTTTCTGTTGATTTTTTTTTCTTTTTTTTTTTTTTTTTTTACCTTGGGCTATACTTTTCCTGTTTCTTTGTTCGCCTTGTGATTTTTGCTGTTGTTGAAAACTGGACATTTGCGTTTAATAATGTGTTAACTCCGGAGATCCAAATCTCCCCCTTCCCCAGGGGGAAGGTTTGTGTGGCTTCTTTGTTTAATTTTTTTTTTTTTTAATGTTTGTTTATTTTTGAGAGAGACAGAGTGTGAGCGGGGGAGGGGCAGAGAGCGAGAGGAAGACACCAAATCGGAAGCAGGTTCCAGGCTCGGAGCTGTCAGCCCAGAGCCCGACGCGGGGCTCGAACCCACAAGCCGCGAGATCATGACCTGAGCCGAAGTCGGACGCTTAACCGACTGAGCCACCCAGGCGCCTTTTCTTTGTTTAATTATCATGTGCTGTTTCTGTTTTCATGAGCCTGCACCTTTCTGGGTGTGTGTGGTGATTTTCCCAAATCTCCCATATATACAGTGGCTTTTTTTTTTTTATTATTAAGTTTTTAATTTTAATTCCAGTATAGTTAACAGCTATGTGAGTTTCAGGCGTAGAGGATAACGATTCCAGGCGGTGGCTTTTGAATGGCTTAGTCCTTACGTGTCTGGCTCCTTAAAAGGGGAAAAAGTGAAAAATGAAGTGGGGAGGGGTAGATGGGAGAAAAGGAGAAAAAAATGTTCCCGTTCTCTCGATCTCCTGGAAGTCAGGGAGAGGCTGCCAGCACGACTCTTGTCTGGAAGGGGAGACGGATTCCCGGTGCTTCCCAGCTGCACCGTCATCCCCTGGGTCCTCCTGCCGAGTTCATACTCTGTACGCGTGCTATGATCGCAGAATATTCCAACATGCCATCGGTATGAAAGATGACTAGCTAATTCCCCTTCTCGTGGCCACGCTGAGTCTTGGGTGCCTGGTGTGTGCTTTGCACCGAACCCCAGCTCGTGTCAGCTCGTCCCTGCCACGTTCCGGTGCTCAGTGACCACGGCGGAGGGCGCTGCGGGCCTGGAAGTACCGGGGGTGGTGGGAAAGCAGCGGTGATGACTTGAGCTGGTGTCCCCGAGTGCTTGCTCACCGGTTGCAGGTGCCTTGGTGGCCCTGCCCTCCGGAAGCTGACCGATGTCCCAGGCTTCTCTCGCCCTGTGGCTTGTCATTAGTTCCCAGCCTCGGTGCCCCCCTGAGGTGCCCCCTCTTATCCTCGTTGGGCACTTTCCGGGGGAGACACCTGATGGGCCCCTGTGAGCTTTAGCAGCTCAGGGGTCCCCAGCCCAGAGTGGCTACCCAGGCCTGTGGCCGAGGCTGGCACCTGGAGGCTGGGAGTCATCCGAGCCCCTGTGTGCCTGGGCGTTTGGCCCCTTGAGGGTCTCCTTCTCCCACTGCCTCGGACAGACTGACCCTCTGCTAGTGTCAGCAGACTGTGTCTTAGAAGGGCCAGAGGGCAAACGTTGCCAGCTTTGCAGGCCAGGCGGTCTCTGTCCCAACAACTCGACTCCGTGCCGCGGCAGAACAGCAGCTTCGTATGGAACCCAAAGGGCGTTCCGGTAAAACTGTGTTTACGAAAGCAGGCGCTGCTGTAGTTGGCCGGTCCCTGCCCCACCCCGTCCTCCTGTCCTGCGGCCTCTGCCCGTGTTCCCCTTGTCTGGCTGTTCCGCCTCTGCTGCTTCTGTCTCCCTTGGGCTCGTCACGGCCATGGCGGCTTTCTCTTCTGGAGACTTAAGATCCTCACCGCCACTGTTCCCAGCTATGAGTGAGGGATGCCGCCTGCCCAAAGCTAGGGGATTCACTCACCCCGCAGATGCCGCGGCAGCCCTCTGGGCCCACGCCCTGAGCCAGGCAGTGTTCACGCCCTGAGCCAGTCCAAAGATGTCAAGCATCTGGCCAGTTTCCCGTGCCTCAGATCCCGATTTGTCCTCAATTGATTATGATTATGAGACACTCGCCTGGGACCGGTGGCCTCATTCCCCTTTGCGTAAGCTCTAGGTTCAGGGCCACGGATGAGGCTCTGAAAGCAATGCCACGTCCAGTCTCCCTCTTGCAATTCTGTCCTTCCCACACCCACTCTGTCTCCCCATTGCCCTTGGGGGCAGGGATTTTTGTCTGTCTGGGTCACTGGCACGTCCCCAGTGCCTAATGCCCGGGAGGACTTGATAAATGCCCTTTGAGTAATTGAGCAGATGGATGCCGCAGAAGCAGCAGATTGTTCTAGATACTGGCTGCCTTGGGAGCTTAAGCTCTAAAACCCCGTCTTTCTGGAAGCCCTCCCTGATTGCCTCCTCCTACCCTCCTTACCTCTGGCCCTGGGTATGTCTGTGTCCAGGGACCAGCCAGGGAGGGTCCAAGCACTGAGGATATGGCCAGGGGTCTTCGCAGAGTTCGTTGAGTAACTTCCCATGCCAAGGAGAGCTTTAAGATAGTGAGATCAGGCCTCCTCCTTGAGGAGGGAGCCACTCAGAGAGATGTAGACAGAGGCGGGAGCCCCTTCCCAGGCCCTGGGTCCCGGGAGCTCAGGTCTGACCCCGTCCTTCTTGCCCGCAGGGTCAGCTGGCAGCCGGCCAGGTGGGTCAGCAGCCCCTCCCGGCTCCCCCGTCTACCTCGACCTGGCCTACCTGCCCAGCGGGAGCAGCGCCCGGCTGGTGGACGAGGAATTCTTCCGAAGGGTGCGTGCACTCTGTTACGTCATCAGCGGCCAGGACCAGCGCAAGGAAGAGGGCATGAGGGCTGTCCTGGACGCACTGCTGGCCGGCAAGCAGCAATGGGACCGTGACCTCCAGGTGCGTGACCACCCCGGGGCCCCAGACAGTCTTGGCACGAGGTCGGGCCGCACACCTCCTGGCGTGTTCCTGTTGAACTTAGTCCTGGGAGGTCTGTGTGACCTTCACCCGCCCACAGAAGAGGGAGTGGGGCTCAGAGAGCCCGAGCTGTGTCCCCAAGGCCACGGAAATGAAGGCAGGTTCACGGGTCCCACCAGCTCTCAGGACTCTGTTCCCGTTGTCCCCTCCGTCTGGAGCAGCCTGGATGAGGGTGCAGGACGGGCCCGGTTTGATCCGCTTCCCTGACTCCTGGGCTCTTAACCATCCCAGTCACGAGAATTGGCCAGGAGGAATAGGCGAGGTGTCCACGTAGCTGCGAAAGTTGAGAATTGATCCTGTGGGCTGGGGCTGTCCCCCAAGGAAGCCTTGAAGCACATCCTTGAAGGGTGACGCAAGTCTGGCTTGAAGGTGCCTGGCCACCCATCCGGCGTGTGAGGTGCCGACGCCCAGCCTCTCAGGGAGCATGCGCAGCCCCTGTCCCCCCCCCCCCCCCCGCGCCCCCTCCCACCGCACAGCTTGTCGGGAGCCAGGACGGAGGGTTCCGGGCACCGGGCGGAGGTAGGGCAAACTTGGTGTGTGCGAGGGAGGAGCCGGAGAGGGGCCCGGGTCCTTTGGGTGCCGTGGGGACAGGAAAGGACCTCAGGGACGGGCGGGTGCAGACATCCGGGCGAGAGCTAAGGGAAGCAGAGCAACTGTGGTCAGAGAAGAAGGGTCTCAGATGTCGGGGGTGGAGCAGGGGCCTGGGCCCAGAGGTCACAGGTGCTCCCCCTCACCGTCAGCCCGTCTGTCCCACCCACAGGTGACCCTGATCCCCACCTTCGATTCCGCGGCCATGCACGAGTGGTACGAGGAGACACATGCCCGGCACCAGGCGCTGGGCATCACCGTGCTGGGCAGCAACAGCACCGTGTCCATGCAGGACGAGGCCTTCCCCGCCTGCAAGGTCGAGTTCTAGCTCGGCGCCTGACACCCGCCCCCGCGGCCCGGCATCCGCCCCGACCCTGAGATTCACCTGCGTCACAAATAAACCAGGTACTCCACCCGGCTGTGGCCTCAGTTCCTTCCGCTGGCGGGAGACTTGGCAGCCTCCGGGACGGTCATCGCCGCCGTGTCGGCCCCCAGGTCGGGCGTGCTCCGGCCTCCGTGTCGCAGGCCGGAAAAGCCAGGCCCGGGGAGGGGGTGTGCCTTTCCGGTAGTGACCGCCGGCAGCCGGTGCCCGCCGCTGACCGCGGCCCTCCGGCCCGACCCGGCAAGCGTGAGAGGCCGATTTGTACTGGCGGGGAAGCTGGAACCCCTGAGGGCAGCCGGACTCCACTCTGCCACACAAACCGGCCAGGGACGGGGTGAGACTGGAACCCCAGGCTCTGTGCTCCGAAGCGATAGAACAGGTCACTCTCCGTTCCTAGAGATACCTCATGCTCGTGGCAGGAGAGTCACATGCCACAGGGAGGTCTTAGAGGAGAACCTGAAACCCAGAGATTACAAAACATCCATTCCCGAAGAACCCCTTGCCTGCTCTCTGCACGCGTGGAGATAACCTAGCTAGAACGTTAGACGAGGTGCCCTGCGTCCTGGCTTGAACGGCGACCCGAAAAGCGTACGTCTGAGCCCTGACACCTGGTATCTGTGAGTGTGACTGTGTCTGGAGAAAGGGATTTTCAGATGCAGTTAAGTGAAGGCTCTTGAGATTCTCTGGATGGGCCCTAAATCCAATGACGCGTGTCCTTATAAGAGACAGAGGAGGTGACACAGAGGGGAAGAGCACGCGGAGATGGAGGCAGAGACTGGGGTGATGGGGTGATGGGGCCACAGCCGAGGAATGCTGCAGCCCCAGAAGCTGGTGAGGAGTGATTCTCCCCTAGAACTTTCTGAAGGAACCGACCCTGTGCACACCTTGATTTCAGAGCTGGGCCTCCAGAACTGCAAGAATGAACTGTTGTGTGTGGGACCTTGTGACGGTCCCGGGAGATGTTCTGAGCCGGTCGGCACACGGCTCGCTTCCCCGGACACGGCGGCCTGAGTCCCTGTGCGTGGCCGCGTAGGCGTCCTGGTACAGACTCCTTCCTCCGGCCGTCTCGGGCCCCGGCTCGGCGCCTCCAGGCTGCTGTGGCACAATACCAGGCAGCTTCCCCGACAGACGCTTCCTTCCCGCAGCTCCGGAGGCTGGACGGTTGAGACCAGGGTGCATCAGGGTGCCAGGGGTCGGCCGAGGGCGGGCCCTCCGGCTTCCAGATGGCTGCCTTCTGGCTGTGTCCCCGCGTGGACAGGGAGGGGGCGTGGGGGCACATCCTCTCACGGCCCCTCCTTCGGCAGCACCAACCCCGGGATGGGACCCCACCCCCCTGACCTCCACGACCTAACGATCTCCCGAAGCGCCCCCCTCCAGACACCATCACGAAGGGGAGTGGGGCTCACGCATAGGAAATGAGGGGGTGTTTTGCACTAGTTAGGGCTCAGCTGATCGATGACTAGTGTCGTCGTTGGACTGGCCTTTGTGGTTCTGCTTACAAGACGCCCTTCCGCAGACACCCATTGGGAAAAAAATAAAGGTTTCTCACTTACCAGACCTGGAGATCACCCAGAGCCCCCAGGGCCACATAGTGAGAGGGGAAAGGGGGGACTGAGACAGAGCTGCTTGTTCACTGGCTGGGCCTCTGCTCTTATTGGGTCCAGGATGGGAGCCCAGGGTTTCCAGGGCCCATTGTTTCTTGGTAAACTTAAAACCTCCCAGTGGGAATTTAAAGCGATGGGAGGGAGCAAAAACAAAACAAAACGAGTGGCCCGAAAGGCCAGTTACCAAAATCAACCAAGACCTCTAAAACAAGGAGCCACGGTCGGGGCAGGCGGCCTCTTTCTCTAGAGGCGTGGCTGGCGAGTAGGTTCATTCCAGCTACCATCTTTGAAGAGGATGCCTGGGCAATCAAAGCTTACGTCCCGCACTCGCATCACAAGAAGGAAACAAACTGGCCTTACCCCACAGGGGGCACACAATTCCGTCTGGAGCTGGCAGGGCCGCAGCAGCCAGGGACACATCTTGCCTACCAAGGGTTGGTTTGTGGGACCTGACTGCTTCGTGTGGGAGCCACCGAACCGGCGTCTGGCGGTCTTCCTGTGGGATGTCAGGACTTGGCAAGGCCGGGCATCAGGAAGGGCAGGTGGACGCCAAGGGAACCTGCGTGGGCGCCCACAGGGACAGGGCCCACAAGGGCACCGTCGGTGAGGCCGCGACCAAGGTCAATGCGCACCCAGCCGGGGACAGGTGCGGCAGCCGCCTGGGGAGCTCCCCAGCGCCTGGGACCTGGGTCTGTGACCCTGCGCCCTCTGTCCGTTGACCGGGAAAGCGGAAGTGCTGGGATCCGAGCGCCCCCCACCAGGCGTGTCCTTCGCAAAGCCGCGCATGCGGGTTAGGGTTACGGCCCTTTGTCTTGCCTTTTCCTGTTGCGGGTAAGGGTGGGCTTCTTCGCTCAGGGCCTGGGGGCGGGCCGCTGTTTATAACACTGCCCGAGGTGATATTTTGGCCAGACTGCCCTGTGGCAGGTGCTGCCTCCCATTCTCCATTTCGTTTATCACCAGGGAGGGTTTCGCATTGGTATTAATTGTTTAATTAGCTGCTTCCACTGTTTTATTATAGGTGTTTCTTCTCACTGATACGTCACAACTCTACTTTTTCAAGAAACGTGAGAAGGTTTTTAATTGTGCTAAAAAACACATAAGATTTACCATCTTAACCATTAAGCTCTTGTGCGGTGAGTTTGTTTCCCCCCCCCACATCTTTCCACTTTATGAACAGTTTTTCTGTAAGCATTTTGTTTTCATGGTTTTCAAACCACAATCTTTAAAGGTCTTTCTTTTGTGCTCTGAGAGGCCTTCCTCGCGGCTGGCACAAGTTCTCCCATGGTTTTTTCTCTGTGTTTCTCATGTTAACTTTTATTTTTATCCGTCTAGGACTTATTTGGGGATGAAGAGAGATGGAGGGGTTGCCCCAGCCCCAAGGGCCAGCCGATTGTCCCAGGCCTGGTGCAGATTTGAAACGCTCCCTCCTCCCTGACTAAGACCCCAGTGGGTTTGCGTCTGTTTCTACATCTGCTCTAATCCATCACCAACTTTTCTGGCCCTCTCCCCGCTATTTTCACTGGCATATAGTCTGGTGTCTCTTAATAGCTCCTTAGCAGGTTCTTTCTCCTTAATTTTATTTTTTCCCTTCTTAAATTCCCAGCTGTTTTCACATGCTCCTTCCTCTTGGGAGTTCTAGAATCTGCACAGAGGGGGCCCAAACACATGTATGAGAAATGTCACAGGGGCGCCTGGCTGGCTCCTCTGGTAAAGAATGTGACTCTTGATCTTGGGGTTGTGAGTTCTAGCCCCACGCTGGGTGTTGAGATGACTTAAAAAATAAAAATCTTTTAAAAAGAAAGAAAGAAGGAAGGGATGAAAGAAAAGAAAAGAGAAAAAAAAAAAAGAAAAGAAATGGTATAAACTTCTGCTTTTGACCACGTCGTAGACTAGATTCTCAAGCCGATCTTCCAAGAAAAACAGTGAAAACTGCCGAGTAAAAAGAGTTAAATCTTGATGAACGCGTCCGTGGGCAAACAGAGGCGAAGGAGCAGTCAGAGGCCAGAATGTCCACAGAGGCGGGAGGCAGCTTTTGCGTTAGGCTGGGTTTGGTCTTTCGTTTTCACGGACCTTCACGATGGTGGGTCTGTTAAGTCAAGACCTCAAAGGGTGAAGTCACAGTCGAAATAAGATCTTCCCAGGAATGGAAAGGAAACTCGGTTATCTCCAGCCTGTCTGTTGGGAGGAAGAGGGGGGGTAGAATCTAGTCCAGTGATTGGTGACCTCGCTTGAGTTTGCAGCTCTAGCGGTATCTGGGTGTCCAGAGGCCTCCAGTAGACAAAGCAGTTTAAAGTCATCCAGGGTGGTGGTGACCCTGAAGGTTTGCGGTTTGAGCCTCCAACCCCAGCCTTCGAGAACTCCCCCAGTCATGGGGCACCTGGGTGGCTCAGTCGGTTAAGCTTCTGACTTCAGCTCAGGTCGTGATCTCGTGGTCTGTGAGTTCAAGCCCCGTGTTTGCTCTGCGCTGACAGCTCAGAGCCTGGAGCCTGCTTCAGAGTCTGTGTCTCCCTCTCTCTCTGCCCCTCCCCCACTTGTGCTCTGTCTCTGTCCAAAATAAACAAACATTCAAAAAACTCCCCCAGTCACATCCCAGGAACTGCGTATGAACTGCTATCGAAACTCAACCTGTCCACATGGCGGGGGAGCCAGCGGTCCTGAAGGCAGCAGAGACTTCCAGCTCAGCATCATTAGACCCAGAATTAGTGTGTTTAATCCTGAAGTGTGGAACAAAGGGCAAGACATATGGAGAAGAGCCAAAAATAACTAGGAAATTAGCAAATAATGGAGGTCTCAAACACTGGATGCGGCTAACCATGGATTTGAGCTCTCCGAAGAGAAAACTGATGAGTTAGAAGATGGAGCAGAGTGTGTTTCCCAAATACGGGAAGAAAAGGGAGGGTAAGAGAGAAAGAGCAGAGGCAAACTCTGAAGAGGATGAAGCCAGAGAATTTTCCAGAACGAATGCGAGACATCAATTCACCAGTATTCAGAAAGCCAACTGCGTCCCAAGCAGGGTGTATAAAAAGACACGGCCGATTCAGCGCAGAAAATCCAAGTCAGCAAGAAAAAGCGAGCCCGAGGATGGAAAGCCAGCTTCTCCGACCCAGAGCCTGGAACTCAGGACCCAGAGGGGCACCACATTCAAGGCTCTGAGAGAAAGCAGCAGCCCAGAAATGGTAGAGAAGTGAAGATCCCCGCTGGAACAAATTCTGAGGGAACTGTTCCAGGCAGAAAGAAAATGAGCCAGGTGGAAGGGCTGACACGCAGGAGGAGACAGCAGAAAAGGTGGGAAATGCCTGAGCAGAGGTGAAGAAACATCACCTTCGTTAGCAAGGATTAAAATGTCCAATGGGTACGATTAAAGTCTAAATTAGACAACAATGGCAAAACACAGCCGATTGGAGTCAGGCTTTAAAATCTTTATATCTAGCAATTTTTACGAGCTGAAGGTTTGGAGCAGCCCTGTGTTGAGCAAGTCTGTCAGTGCCGTTTTTCCAACAGCATCTTCCATTTTGTCACATTTTGGTAACGCTTGGTAGTATTTCAGACTCTTATATTTGTTATGGTGACCTGTGATCAGTGATTATTTAAGGTGTGTGCATTTTCTTAGACATAATGCTATTGCACGCTGAATAGACTACAGTACAGTGTAACTATAACTTTTATATGCACTAGGAAACCACAAAATTTGATTGACTTTATTGGAATATTTGCTTTATTGTGGTCATGGTCTAGAACGCAACCCACAATATCTCTGAGGTATGCCTGTATTGTTTGAGGAGAGTGTGACATATTACCCGGTTGAGTGGAGTAGGAACATTAATGGTTGTGGTAAATAATACGAGACTAGAACTAGTCTATAACTTCCAAACTAGGAAGGAGCAAAAATTAGAATGAAAAGGAAATAATCCAAAATAATCTTTCCATAGGGAAGGAGGGACAGATAGCCCAAAATAAAATAATGGAAATGCATAAAATTTACTAGCGATTACAATAAATGTAAATGGTCAAGATAAAAGACAAAAAAGATGGTCAGACTGTTAACTTTTTTTTCTTCAAGTGTATTCATTTATTTTGAAAGAGACAGAGGGAGAGAGAATCCCCAGCAGGCACTGCATTGTCAGCACAGAGCCGGACCCAGGGCTTGAACTCACGAACTGTGAGACCATGACCTGAGCCAAAATCAAGAGTCAGATGCTTAACTGACTGAGGCACCCAGGTGCCCCAGACTGTTATCTTTTTTTTTAATTCAAGTTTTTAAGCCATCCATAAGAAGTATCTTAACATTTATGCTTAGATGCTGAAAATTTTAAAGGTAGGGAAAAAAATAAACCTGGCAAATACTAAAGAAAGAAAGCTCACATACATTAGTAAAGTTATATTTTTGTGTATTTTTAGAAATAAGGAATATCAATAAGGAATATCATATCAGAACTTTTAATTCACTGGGAAGATGTCACCATTCTGAACTTTTATGCACCTAACAATGGAGCCTCAAAATAACCCCTGGAGGGGATCATAAGTTTACCTTTTTTTTTTTCTTTTTACCCTGTTAGTAGGTTTTCTAACACTGATCTATCCTCACATTCCTAGGAATAACTCCACTTTGTGTTTTTATTTTAATAAACTGGGAAGGGGGCGGGGCCAGGGGCGGGATCTGGGCTTTTGCCCTCAGTCCTTGGTGTATCTTTCCCTACCCTTCAGATTTCTGATGTTGGCTCATCACCCTCACTGAGCCCAGCATTACAGGACTCTTACTGCCTAGAATATCAGGTGGCAAGGCGGGAAAGGAACACGGTGAGTCAGGGCTTCCTACCAGAAAGTGACAATCCCACTTGTCATTTCGTTGGTGGAAGTGGGTCACATGACTCTGCCTGATTCTGGGGCCGAAGGGAACACTCCTCCCTGGATGGAGGAGAATCAGAAACAGTGGTGAAAATCAACTGATTACTGACAGGTCCCTCTTGCAAAGACAGAGTTTTGTCTTGGCCAGGGGCTGGCAAACTTTCCGTAGAACCAGTTAGTAAATTTTTTCAGTGTTTCGGGCCATACGGTCTCTGTTCAGACAACTCAACTCTGCTGTTGTAGCTGAACAGATGGAAATGACTGCATTAAAAACCTCAATGAAACTTCACAAAGAGGGGACGGGGCGCCTGGGTGGCTCAATCGGTTAAGCGTCTGACTTCAACTCGGGTCATGATCTCATGATTGGTGTGTTTGAGCCCTACGTCAGGCTCTCTGCGGTCAGCCAGACCCCGCTTCAGATCCTTTGTCCCCCTCTCCCTGTGCCCCTCCCCTGCTCTCTCTCAATACATTAATAATAAAAATAAATTAAAAAAAACTACACAAAGAGGCTGTGGACTAGAGTTGGGCTCTGGGCTGTGGCTTGCCAGCTCCTGGTCTGGGGCATCTGACTCTCTCCCATCTATAGCTAGAAGGGGTTGGGGCCTGGGGTCTCACCCCTCCATTTCCCTCTTTCTCCCCTCTCTCTCTTTTCTCTGTGTCTATCTTCTTCCTCCCTCTCCCCACAAGCCGTCCTGACAGCTGTCTGGCCCAGCCTCTGCCAGAGTGTGCACTAAAAATATCCCGGCAGCAGCCAAAGCACCTGGGGGCCCTGGAGCATGCGCCAGGAGCCGGATGTGCGACCTTGGCCCGGGCACTCTCAGCACAGCCTGCTCACGGGCAGCCCCTCCCTGCTTCCCTGAGCCTGGGCCACAACTGCCCCCTGATTTCTCCATGTTCCTTCAGCATCCAGGTCAGACCTCCGGGCCTCTGCACCCATGCTGTCCTCTCTGGGAGGCCACCATCCAGCCATTCATCAGTCAACAAATACTGGGTCCTCACGGGGAACAGTGTCCAGTGGGAGACTCAGACACGTAGGGCGATACAAGCACCCGCGGTATCCGGGGCGGGGGGGCGGGTAGCACGGGGCCAGAGGAGGACCCACGTGCCCCTTGGGGATGAGAGAAAACCTTGGGAGGAAGCGGAGAATTAAACCACTTTAGGGGAAGAGGAGGAGCGCACCTGGCAGAGGGACCACAGAGGCCCAGGCTCGGTCTCTTAAAGGAATGGGGGGGTGGGGGGGGAAGACTGGTGGTGTTGAAGCTCCCCAGGGGGAGGCTGCTGCGGGGCAGGGTGGGCCCTACGGCTGCCCGGACACCCCCCACCCCAAACACTTGGGGCTTCTGCTTCAAGGGGCTCGGGGGAGCAGGGTGGGGCTGGGAATCTGGGGCATTTTTCTGGGAAGAAGTGGGCTTTTAGGAGGTGGTTATGAAGGAGGGGATGGCTGCCTCTCCTGGGAACAGCAGTGCAGTAAGCTCTCGTCTTCCAAGCCCCACCTGCTAGGACCTCTCCTCCAGGAAGCCCTCCCTGTTCTCCCTCTGGTTCTGTCCTTCCCCACTCCAGGCCCTCCTCTGGCTCTTCCCGACCCACTCCCTTTAAATGCCAAGCTGTCCACCAGAAGTCACCCTCCTCTGTTTCCTTCTCATCTGTAGCCTGGGTTGCAGCCAGGACAGGACAAGGTGGGCACCCATGTACACACGATATGTGCCTTTACCCTGCCTGGCACATAGTAGGTGCTCAGGAAATGTTGATTGCACTGCTGGTGACCTTGGGGACATTACTTAACCTCCCTGTGGGCCCCTGCCCCCACCTCTCCTTATCTTAGAAGGAAGAAAATTGGCCTGAATTTCAAGGTGGCCTCAGGGCTTGAGGCCTCCCCCCCACCCCCACCCCCAGGGCTTCCTTCCCCAACAGACAGTTCTGCATCCTGTCCTTCCCATCCCCACAGCATCGGTTTTTAGGATCCAAGGTCAGAGCCGGTGAGAGCTTTGGCACCAGTGCACCCGAGTCAAGTCTTGCCTCTGACCTGTCTTCGGAGTGGGACTTCAAAAGAGTAGCTTCTTGTCCTGGAGCCTCAGAGCCTCAGTCCTGTAACATAAGAATCACCACCTCCTTTCCCCTGGCCCGGGGCGGGGGGGTGGGGGGCTGTTCAGCATTGGGCCGGAAAGAAGCCTGGCCAGGGCTTCTGTGTAGGAACCAAGAGCTAAGTCACCAGGTCAGATGTAGAGCTGGGAGGAGAGCACTGCAGGCGAGGGAAGAGCAGGGGCAAAGGCCCTGAGGTGGGACTGGTTTTGTTAGGGCAGCAGTGAATAGGCCGGGAGAAATGAGGACAAGGAGGTGCACAGGGCCCTCCTGCATAGGCCTGGAAGGTTGTGGGGAGGGTGTGGGGGTCTTTACTAAGGGTGCTGACCCCTCAGGAGAGGGCTTGGAGCTGGAAAGGAAGGTGATCTGTCTCTGTCTGGAAACTCCGCCCAGACCCAGGGGCACATGTAAACATCCTGAAACCACCGTGCACACACTGGAATGGGGCACTTAAGCAGAGGGTGGGGGCCAGGTTCTCACTGTCGGAGACGCATGTTATAGACAGGCAAGGGGAGGAGACTAGAAGGATCCGTCTGCTAACGGATTAGGTGTGGAGACATCTGCATGAGTTCATGTGTAACTTAATATAGACACAGTTACATATGGAGGTATTTACAGATCTGTGTATATACACAGTCAATAGACACATTTTGGGTCCTTGCTCCGTCAGCTATGAGGGCCTAGAAGCAATGACACCCTGGTGGCAGGCCACACACACACCTGCCCAGATCTTGGTTTATATTAATACAGCACCGCGCCCTTTATCTGTGGGGAATACATTCCAAGATCCCCGGTGGATGCCTGAAACCACAGATAGTAATGAACTGTATATCTATCCTATGTTTTCTCCTCTCCATCCATACCTATGATAGAGTTTAATTTCTAAATTAGGCACACGATAACCATTTACTGCGGTCTGTCTCTCAGATTAGCATCTTGTACTGTACTCGCTCTTTTCGCTCTTCTCGTGGTGATGTGAGATGATAAAATGCCTATGTGAGGAGATGAAGTGAATCGAATGACGCAGGCGTTGTGATGTAGCACCGGGCTACCGTTGACCTTCTGACCATCTGCTTCTGGACTGCGGTTGATCACAGACCACTGACACTGTGCAAAAGGGGAGACTATTTGTACTCTCCAGCAAAAGGCATCACGGCTGCTCCTTGGAGAAAAGGCCGACGGTCAGAGGGGGGCAGGAAATACACAAGAGGAGCATGAAGTATTTCGTAGGGACAAAGTAAGGAGGTACTAAGAGGGGGAAACCATGGGTGTCATGGGGGCATGTCAAAGAGCCCTGGGAGCCAACTGAATGAGCTTCCAATGGCCAAAGCTGACACAAATTTGAGCAAGAAAATCAATAAAGTAGTATTGGGTTTTAACCCAAAGTAGGAAATAAATATCCATGACTCCATACCGATGTGAATGATTGAAGAGATAAATAAACAGGGAGAAGAGAGGAACTCAAAATAATTTGTGCAGGGGGAAACTTGACTCCCCACCCCTCAGGTGTGGGCTGCACACCCCGACTTCCTTCCACGGGGCACAGCGCCAAAAGAGGGAAGAGAGTAACTTCACAGTGGAGACACTTGAGAGATGCCACTTCCGGCAGGTGAGCAAGGTCAACGTCACAGTGAAGAGTCACGCTCGTGGCATGTTCTGTGGACTTGGTGTGACAAGAAGGGCACTTCACCTCTGTGGTCTTCCCCAGAGCTGTCACCACCCCCCCCCCAGGCCAACCATGAAAAAACACCAGACAAATCACGGCTCAGGGATTTCCCACAATACACTTGACCAGTTCTCAAAACTGGCAAAGACATCAAAAACCAGAAAGCCCAAGGGGCTCCTGGGTGACTCAGTCAGTTAAACCTCCGACTTCAGCTCAGGTCATGATCTCCTAGTTCGTGAGTTCGAGACCCCCATCGAGCTCCCTGCAGCCAGCTCAGAGCCCGCTTCGGATCCTCTGTCCCTCTCTCTCTCTGCCCCTTCCCTGCATGTTCTCTCTCTCCCCAAAATAAATAATAAACATTAAACAGCTACAAGGAAGTCCAAGAAACTGTCTAAGCCTAAGGAGACCTGAAGACGAAGTGAAACATGGAGTCCTGAGACAGAGAAAGGATATTAGGGAAAGTGGAGAAAATCTGAATAATATACGGACTTTAGTTATTAGTAATGTCTTGGTATTCAGTTCACAATTGTGACAAATATACCGGATTAATGTAAGGTGTTAATAATCGGGGAAATTGGGCATGGGGTACACAGGAACTCTGTACTATTTTCACCATAATTCTGGAAACCATAAACTAAAATAAACTGCGTATTTTTTATTTTATTTTTTTTTTTTTAGAGAGAGTGTGAGAGGCGGGGAGCAGAGGGGGAAAGAGAGAGAGGTAATCTTAGTCAGGCTCCATGCTCACCACCCTGGGATCATGACCTGAGCCAACATCAAGAGTCAGGCTGTTTCGAAGGGACACATGCACCCCCATGTTTATAGCAGCACTATCGACCATAGCCAAAGTATGGAAAGAGCCCAAATGTCCATCGATGGGTGAATGGATAAAGAAGATGTGGCCGAGGGAGTATTACTCGGCAATCAAAAAGAATGAACTCTTGGGGCGCCTGGGTGGCTCAGTCGGTTGAGCGTCCGACTTCGGCTCAGGTCACAATCTCGCAGTTCGTGAGTTCAAGCCCCACATCGGGCTCTGTGCTGACAGCTCGGAGCCTGCGGCCTGCTTCGAATTCTGTGTCTCCCTCTCTCTCTGCCCCTCCCTTGCTCATACTCTGCCTCTCTCTGTCTCTCAAAAATAAATAAATGTTAAAAAAATAAATAAAAAAAAAAGAACTCTTGCCATTTGCAACTATGTGGATGGAACTGGAGGGTATTATGCTAAGTGAAATTAGTCAGAGAAAGACAAATATATGACTTCACTCATATGAAGACTTTAAGACACAGAACAGATTAACATAAGGGAAGGGATGCAAAAATAATATAAAAACAGGGAGGGGGGCAAAACAGAAGAGACCCTTCAATGTGGAAAACAAACAGAGGGTTACTGGAGGGGTTGTGGGAGGGGGGATGGGCTAAATGGGCAAGGGACATTAGGGAATCTACTGAAATCATTGTTGCACAATATGCTAACTCCTTTGGATATAAATTTAAAAAATAAAAAAAATGTTTTAAATAATTAATTAATTAATTTAAAAAATAAATAAATAAATGGGGAAAGAAAGAGTCAGGAACTCTACCAACTAAGCCACCCAGGCGCCCCTAAAATAAATCGTGTATAAAAGAAAAAACAGAACAAAACAAAAACCCTACAGTTGCCATGGGAACAGGGACTGTTCTGGGCAGGGGTGGAGGCAACCAGAGGCCCAAGTAGGAAGCCAAGGCAGCATCCAGGCTGGAGATGACTCGGCCTGACCTTGAGCCACGGGGTGAGGAGTTACAGGAAAATGGACAAATTGGGGTGTTTCAGAAACACAGGGCCAGCAGGACCAACGTGGATGACAGGAAGAAAAGACTATGGGACTCGGGGCGCATGCTCTTCGGCTACCCTTACTGAGCTAGGGGAGCAGGCCTGGGGCCGGGAGATCATCCTAGTGTTCCAATGGAGGGCTGAATGACAGGTGCATTGTATAAATCTCATTTTATGAGGGCCCAGGTGAGGGGGGCGGAAGCCTTTCTGATTTGTGACATGACAGCATTCTTGGGGATAGTTCTTCCCAGTCCTGGGGCCAAGGATGCGGACTTGCTCTGTGTGGCCTCCGAGGGAGTTCTTCCCTTCTGAGTCTCATTTTCTCCATCTATAAACTGAGAATCAATAAGGTCCGATAAGGTTCCGCCCACAAGCTTGTCGGTGGGGGACATCAAATAGCTCTGTTCAGTACCTGGCACACAGTGGGCCCTCAATAAACTATGGTCACCCCGTCCCTCTCCCCCTGGGTCTCAGGTGGCGAGAGAGGCGTCTGTTGCTTTAACTTATGCAAATAAACTGCGGGTGGTGGAAGGGGGGGGTGATAAAAAAAAAAAAAAAGGAGCCGCTCCTCTGGATCAGCCAATCAGCTCGCCGGACCGACGGAGCCAGCCGCCTGAATGGCCCAATGGCGGACCGCGCGGACTCCAAGCCCGCCCCTGCCCCCGGGCGCCGTCGGGTGGGTGGGGACTCTCTACGCCACGCCCCGGGGGCGGAGCCAGGCGGCTGCCGCGCCGCAACCGCGGAGGTAGGGGCGGGGCGGGCTCGGGTGTCAGAGACCGAGCCGCAGGTGGCGGCGGGCGCGGGGCTCGGCCAGAGCTCGGGAGGTGAGTGCAGTCCTCGGGACCCCTCGAATCCCCTGGCCCGCGCACTCCCTCATGCGTACCGCGCCCAGTAGCCCAGGAAGCCACTGGGGGCAAAGGCGCGGCAGGGCATGAGGGATGGCGAAATTGGGGGTTGGGGGCTGCGCGGTGGGCGCCCGGCCTCCCAGCGGCCATAATCGGGGGTCTTTGGAGGGAGATAGGGACCCTTCTCCAATTCCCCCGTCTCCTGGCCTAGAATCGGAGCGTGCAGGAGGGCGGCTATCACGTGAGACCCCTCCCCAAATCTCTTTATTCTAAGCCTGGATTTGGGTGCAGGTTCCAGGGCTGCAAAGATGGGGGCGCCGCTCTCCCTCCAGCCTGGGACCCAGGACAGCCGAAGTGGAGACCACTCTCAATTTCCCTCTTCCCAGCTCTGGTCTGCAGACCCCTGAGGACAGAAATGAAGAACCCCCTTCCCTTTTTTCTCCACTGTGAACCCTGATCTGCCTGGAGGAGGAGCTGGGGGTGGGGGGTGGTCCCCGGGCCCCTCCCCTGGACTGTTCTATCCCAGCCCTCCACCGCAAGGATGAGGTGGGGGGCGTTTCACGGGCATCCTCTGCAGGGACCCCCCCCAAAGTTGGAATTCTGGGGAGGGGTCAGCATGGGGACTGGCCAGGCAAGGCCTGGAAGGGCCTGGAGCACGGACTTGGGGGTGGTCCCTGTCTCAGTGGGGGGTGGGCAGCCAGCATCTGTTCTGGAGATTAAAATAAATCGAGGTAAATTAGGATCTTGCCGGAGGCTGACTGCGAGTGGGGTGCGGAGGAGGGTTGTGGGGTGGGCGGCCCCTCCATCTGCCTCAAATCTGGGAGTTGCCTGCCCCAGCCGCAGTGGGGACCAGGAGGCAGCTTTGATGGACCTGCCTCACTGGTGACCTTGGGCAGGTGACAGCACCTCCCTGAGCCTTGGTTTTCTCCTTTGAAAATGGGGCTGAGGGCTTCAGAGGCTGTATTCCACAGATTCTGAAACCCACACACTCCATCATTAGCCAAACTAGAACTTCCCCTTTTGCTTAAGATGTCAGTGGTTTGGGGGTGAGAGGGCAGTGGGTTGGGAGACCCCCTGACATGCCTTGCCGGCCTCTGAGCCTCAGTTTACTGCACCGCAAAATGGATTCGTGGTCACTCTGGCATTGCCGGAAGGGCTATTCTGCCGGACGGTAAAATATATTACCAAGCTGCGATCATTAGAACAGGGGCTCCACCACCCTGGTCTTACCGGTGGGACTGCCTGGGGCACACCCTGACCCACATATTGTCACCCACGCCAGGGGTAAGCCAGTTCCTGGGTGGGGTCCTGGGTAGGAGGAGGTGGGAGGCACCAGGCCAGCCCATCTCTTGTCTCTGCAGTGGACACAGGGGTGAGTGTGGGCCTGGGAGTCCAACACCCCCAGGTTTAAATTCGATTCTCCCCCCCCCACCGCCCCGGGACTTGGCGTGTTCTTCTGTGAAATGGGCTGAATCCCCCTTGGAAGATCATAAGAGACGTGGGAAGATGGGAGCGCTGTAAATACAGACATGGTCATTATAATACTATTACAAAATTAGTGACCATAAATGGGGTCACAGCTGCCTGGGAGCAGGGAGGAGAGAGGAGAGTCTTCAAGGGTGTTGCTGCTGTGTCTCTAGAGCCCGGCAGCCAGGTACACAGTTGGTGCTCAATAGGTGTTTGCCAAATAGATGACAAAGAGGGAAGAGACTAGTGGGGAGGACTGAAAACTTCCTGAGCCTGACAGTTTGGGCGCCGTATGACATGGGGCGTGTGCCTCAGTTTCCCCAGCGGGGTAATGGCCACGCTGAGACACCGCCTTGAAGCGAGAATCAACCCGGATTGTGCAAAGGTCACTGGTGGCTGGGCCTGGAAGGGAGGAAGTTCCTGACAGAAGATGGTCATTGAAACAGCAGGGCCAAGAGGCCAGTCACAGGAAAGGAAGAGAAAAACCCCAAACGGGCCCTACTGGGTACAGAACTGGAGTCTGCGGGGAGCAAAATGTCAGAGCCTCTTCCATAGGACCCTGGAGGCCCAGAGGTCAGGGTAGGCCCAAGGTCACAGCAGGAGGTCAGGGGCTTTGGACAGGTGGCTTAGAGTTAGTGAGCCCTGCCTTCTTTGCTGACTCTATTCCTGTCTTTTTTTATCTGCTCCTGGGTCTACTCACGTGCTCGACCCAGTGCAGAGCCCCAGGTTTTGGGGGGAATTGGTGCTGGCAGCTCCTGGGGCAGGCGTCAGACAGGCTCTGTTCTCTCCTCCAGGCAGCCAGAGGATGGGGGCATCCCGGTCAACTGACAGCCTGCTGTGTGACCTTGGGCAAGTCCCTGTCCATCTTTGGGCTTTGCCCTGGTGCTATGGACCTCTTTTCTCCATCAGATACAGAGGCCACCGTGTCTCAGACACGATACTTTGAGAGGTCCGTGGAAGTGTCTTAACCTCTTTCAAAATCAGAAGGGAAGAAGATGAGCTTTGGGGTCAAAGAAGACATTTTAACATGTAATATTAATATATGCATTTCTGTGCCAATGCAATCGTAACATGTAGTTTAAATTCTTTTTTTTTTTTGCTAGAGGAAGGGGCCCGTGAAAGTTTTCACGCAGCCCTGCGTTTGAGCCTCGGCTGTACAAACACGAGCATGTGGTCTCCCAGCCTCTCTGAGCCTTGGTTTCCCCTCTGCAAAGCAGGCATCATTAGCCCACCTCAGGATGGGGAGATGTGGAAAGCTTAGCCCAGGACAGATGCAATTTAGGGCATGCTGTTATTTCACAATTGTTGTCATGATTGTTATTTGTTGGGTAATAACAGCCCCAGCCTTTGGGCCCCAGGTTCAGGTACCTCAGTTTACCCGTCCTCGGCCGGCCCAGTTCCAGGGAGGTCCCAGGGGTGCTGGTCTGATGGGGGAGGTGAGGTGGCAGTTGGGAGGTAGGCGGGGCAGGGTAAGCTTCCTGTCCCCCACGCACACAGGCCTCCTTGGGGCTTGGTGCTGACTGACGGAAGTGGCAGGGGCCCGCGTGGCTATCTCCTGGTGCCCACCCTGTCTGTCGGGGGGCCCCCAGCTCCGCTCGCTGCCCTGTCTGGTGAGTTCGAGCCCTGCCGGGAGGTCCCCATTGCCCCCCTCAGGAACAGAAGTTGGGTGGGGGGGGCTCTGCCTGGCCTGGGGTTTCTGGAGAAGCAGCAGGTGTCACTTCCTGGGCCGGGCAGGAGCTTGCGTGGCGGCCACCTTTCGCTCTGCCCCTCTGTCCCCCATTACGGTTCGGAGTGGTGGGCCTGGCTGTGGGGCAGTAGGGGGGACCACGGACCCCCAGAGCAGCATGCGGTGGTTCCAAACGAGAGTTCTTTGGCAGGCAGGCCAGGGACAAAATCACAGGGACCTCGGGACAGTGAGTTCTTTCTCTGTGGCTCAGTTTCCTCATCTGTAAAGCTGGGGTGGAGCCTCATGGTGTGGCTGTGAAGGCTGAATGAACGGGTACCTGTCGGGGGGAGCTGGGTACCGACCCACAAACATACTGGCTCTCGTCGCGTTGTGGGGGGGAGGGGCAATCTAATCCGAGCTGTGAAAACAGTTGAGATTCTCGGTTTCTGAGGAACTTGGGCCCGGGGGCTCCTAGGATCCTCTAAGCAGCATCTTCTAGCAGAACTTTCTCTCTCTGTGCTGTCCGATATGGTGGCCACCAGCCCTGGAAGCAAGGTTGGCTCCAAGGAGCTGGGATGGGGGGGGGGGGACGGGGGGGGGCGTTTATTGTATTTCATTGCACTTCGTTTAAAATTCAGTTGCCACGTGAGGTTAGTACTCCCATATCACTCAGCTCAGCCCTAAGGGATCTGGAGATACTCCGGGTCCAAATCGTGGTCAGGAATGAAGAAATGAGATGGGAATTTAGGGCTTTTCCCCCTTGGGAGGTCAGTCTAGCTCCGGACCAGACTGGGTTTCCTCTGGGAGGGCACAGTGACTAGGATTTCTCAAGGTCCCCAGCATCACCCGGCACAGGGTGGTTATTGGAAGTAAATATTTTTTTAATACACGTATTTTTAAGTTGACTTATTTATTTTGAGAGAGACAGAGACAGCATGAGCGGGGGAGGGGCAGAGAGAAACAGAGAGAGAGAGAGAGAGAGAGAGAGAGAGAGAGAGAGAATCCCAAGCAGGCACAGAGCCCAATAGGGGGCTCGAACCCACCAAGCCGCGAAGATCGTGACCTAAGCCAAAACCAAGAGTCCGACGCTTAACCAACTGAGCCACCCAGGCGCCCCGGGAGTATTTGCTGAATGGAATAATTTTTTGCCTGGTGAACTCCTATCCATGCTTTAACCTCCCACCTCCCATTCCCCCCTCCTTCAGTCCAGGCTCCTACAGTCCCTTCTAACGTTTGGCCCAGCCCTGATCCTGCAGGACTGGTGCGTCTGCGTCTGGCTCTACACCCCTAGGCTGGGGGTTCCTCAGGGACCAGACCCAGGACCCAGACCTCGGGTCCCTCTCGTGGACCCTTGCATTGCCCTGACCACATGGGTACATGGTAGGTGCTTGGTGACTTAGAGAAGTCAAAGGACCTGGGGCTCGATGACAATGGTTCAAATTAAACTCACTTTTAAGGTTAGCTAAACTGAGGCTCAATGAAGGCAGCCTTGTCCAAGGTCCTTGCTTGGTCCTTTCCCAGTGAGGCCCAAGGAGCTTTCCCTTTTGCGGTCACCAGCCCTGTCCCTGCTGCCACTGTGCCTCCTAGGCTCCCAGCTGCTGCTGAGCTGCCCGAGGGGTCATGAATTATGGATGAGGCCTGCGGGCTCCTGTGACAAGCCCAGCGTCGAGAACGTGCCAAGGACACCAAGTGTCCCTCCTTTGCCAGGCAGCTTGGCCCAGCCCCCCTCTGCGGGGAGGCCTGGGTTCCCCCAACAAGACCCCTTCTAGGCATTCCCTCTTGTTTTGCAGATGGGGAAACTGAGGCACAGAGCTGGATAGTGACTCAGACACCAGGTGAACAGTGGCTTCTGGGAGTCGGGCTTGGGACTCATGGGGGCCCCCACTGCCGGCTGGGTCATCATGGTGAGGGGTGAGCTCTCCATTCCAGAGCGTGCATGAGATGCGGACTGGTGTAGAGGGATTTGGGAGACCCCCAGGGGTCCTTGGGGACACTTCAGGGACCCCAGCCCCCCTGTGGCTGATCACAGTCCCAGTGTCCATTTCTCAGCAGACCCTTTCCAACAGGAGCTGCCCAGCGTGGAGCTGAGTGCTCAGGTCTCGATTCAGCTGGCCCAGGGTGAAAATCTGTCATTTCCTGGCTGTGTGACCTTGGCAAGTGGCTTCCCTCTGCAGGGGGCGGGGGGGGGGTGGGGGGCTCAGTTTTTCCATCTGTGAAATGGCCCTGAGGTTTTCTGCTCAGGCTGAGGGGCTCATCCAGTATTCCAGCCCCCCAGTGAACTCCTATTTGTGCTTAAAAACCCCTACTCTTGTGCCTTTCCCTCTAGACCAAGCTCCCCAGCCCCTACCCTTCTATCTAGTCCAGCTCTGACTGCACAGGACTTGGGACATCTATATCCTGATCTGTCCCCGCTAGAATGGGGGCTACTTTGGGCCAGGCCTGGGGATGAATCATCTCAGGGGCCCTGGCATGCCAGCCTTGGGGCTTTTGGTTCCTCCTCCATCCTTTCTCTTCCTCTTCCACAGGGAGGATAGTTGGAATTTCCCCTCTTAGGCCCAAGCTGGCCATGGCTTTGTAGCTCAAATTTGCCTCTCTTTGGACAGGCACTAAACAGGAACCTGCGGGGGTCTCCACAGAGGCCATCAGGATGTCGTATTTTGGGGAGCACTTTTGGGTAAGTAAGATGCACTTTTATTTTGATGGGGGCTCCTGGAAGGGCTGTGGGGACTTTTACAGAGCTGGGGGTATGTGGCGGCCTATGGGCAGAGCCTTGGACAGGTGGAGGGTCTGCAAGGTGTCGAAGTTAATGTGGGAGGAGTCAGGCTGGATATGAATCTATACCCTCAGACCTCATGGACCTTGTGACCTTGGACAAGTCCCAGCTTCAACAGGGAGACTAAGGCCCAGAGTAGGATTCTCTTTCCTAAAGTTGCCTAGTGAGAAAGTGCAGAGTCGGGGCTCAAACCCAGCGCCGGACTGAACTTCCAGGATCCAGGGTCATTTCAGCCAGGGAATTTCCACGTCTTTCCCACCCTGGAGAGTTGGGGGGTTTCTTGACTTGGCCCCTAGTGGCCCCCCTCAGCCCTGTGCCTTCCGGGCTGGGGACCACATACTGTGACCCAAGGGGGCCAGTGAGACAAAGTTGTTTTCATTCATTCATTTGCTCCCTCCCTCCCTTCCATCATTACTCTACACCCAACCTACTGTGGAACCTGAGGAGGCCCCCAAGGGGCTTCATCCTGGCTCTGACCCCAAGAAGCCCCCAGTCTGGGAATCATAGAGCCAGCCAGAGATCCGCAGCCCTGCAGGGTCACGGCTGGGCCCCCCGACTTGGGGGCAACCAGAGGAGGGCTGAGAGCCATGTTTCCCCTGGGCTTGGAGGGCTGAGATTTTCCAGGATGTAAGAAAGGCATTCCAGGCAGGGGGAACAGCCTGAGCAAAAGCCCAGAAGCGTGACAAGGTTGACTAGTTGAGGGCACAAGGACTCCTCTTCCAGGGCCGGGCTACTGGGAAGCCACAGGGAATGTATGAACAGAAGAATCTAGGAAGGACCGGGGCAGAAAGCCCCTTCCCCAGTTGCACGCTGCCCTGAGCTTGCCAGAGGAAGCTTGTTGCTAGGTAACTGGTTGCCCCTGGCAACAGGCCTTCTCCCTCCCTTTCCCCTCCCCAGCTGGGGCTCCTCTTACTGCCACTTGCTTTCTTAAAGGGGCCTCACCCCCTTGCCACCTGCTGGGAGGGAGTGGGGGGAGGGGGCAGAGGGGGGAGGGGGCCTGACCTCCACCGACTCCCCAAGGGTCAGATTCCCGGGATTTGTCTCTGAATAGCTATGTGACCCCAGCAAGGGGCCCCGCTCCTCTCTGAGCCCCTGTTGGTGCCTCTGTGTAAGGAGGTTGACCGTTTGCTGATCAGTTGTTGCCCACGTTTTGGAACCCTGACAGCGGCACCTACATTTATTTTAAATTCCACTTAATGGCATGAGGCACCTACATTTATTTTAAATTCTTTTTTAATTGCATGAGGCATGCAAGCTTGCTGCAGAAAATCCAGATCAGCAGAGAGAAAATAGAAGCCACCCCCGATGCACTCCCCACCCAAAGATAGCCTGGTGCAGAGTGGATAAGGGCTTTGAGTTCAGGATTTGATCCGGGGCTCTGCTGGGAGCCCTTGGGCAAGTGACTTTGTGTCTCCAGGCTTCAGCTTTCCCATCTGGGAAAGGGGATATAATTCCTGCCTCCCAAGAGGACTCAGGGAGTACCGTGGGATGTCTTTCACTGGCAAGGTTTCTTTTAATCAATTGTCTGTATTGGTGGCTCTTTGCTGGGTGTCGCTGGCCTGAAGGAGGCTCCTCCAGTCAGGGGAGATCAAGCCAGAGAGGGAAGCCCTGGTCCCACTGGGCCAAGGCAGGGCTGGAGGCAGAGAGGGCACTGGGGAGCCATGAGGGAAGTGTGAGCAGGAGAGGGACATCATCAAGCTGTGTTAGAGAGATCCCTCTGGGGTTGGCCTGGGGGCAAGACTGGAGTCCGGAGAGGTTCTGATAAGAGACACAGGCCCAAGACACCCCCTCCTAGGACCCTCACTGCCAGCACAGCCTGAGAGGGGCAGATACCACTGGGGGCCTTGCCAGGTCTGGGAAACGGGCCAGTGGTTGGCTGCAAGTCAGCCCCAGATGCTGGCCTGGGCAGCGGTGCCTGGTGCAGCCTTACTCGAGGATCCCCTGGGTGGGGCAGGCGGGGGTGGGGGTGGGGGCTGCTGGGCCTGTTTGCTGAGCCCTCCCCACCGTGCAGGAAGCCCTGTGTTCAGCACGCTGCGAGCCTCATCCCACCGAGACCCGTGGGAGGTGGGTGCTGTCCTTGTCCCCATTTGTCAGATGAGGAAACGGAGGCCCAGGGAGGTGAAGTTACTAGCTCAGAGCGACCCAGGGCGCAAAAGGAGGCTCTGAGACATCCCTGGGAAGCAGGAGGGAGCACCACTGAACATTCAGGGAAGTGAGCGTCTGAAGAGGGTGGGCCTGGAACGGATCCTTGACAGGTGGAAGGATTTGGATGGATGGGAAGAGAGGCACCCTGGTGGGCTGGAACAGCCCAGGCAAAGGGACAGTGGTAGGAAGGCACGATATGTCTTTGCACTGTTTGCCATTTTTCTGGCGAGGCCAAGAGGAAGAAGCTGGGGGACGAGATTGGAAAGCCAATTTTGAGGGGCGCCTGAGTGGCTCCGTCGGTCAAGCGTCCAACTCTTGGTTTCAGCTCAGGTCATGATCTCACCGTTCACGGGCTCAAGTCCCGCGTTGGGCTTCGTGCTGACAGTGTGGAGCCTGCTTGGGATTCTCTTACTCTCCCTCTCTCTCTCTGCCCCCGCCCCTCTCTCTCAAAATAAATAAATAAACTTTAAAAAATGAGGGGCACCTGGGTGGCTCAGTCGGTTAGGCTTCTGACTTCAGCTCAGGTCATGATCTCGTGGTTCGTGAGTTCGAGCCCCACACTGGGCCCTCTGCTGTCAGTACAGAACCCGCTCCGGATCCTCCGATCCTCTGTCTCCCTCCCTCCCTCTCTCTCTCTGCCCCTCCTCTACTTGTTCGTTCTCTCTCTTTCTCTCCCTCTCTCTCTTTCTCTCAAGGCCCCCAAGGGGATAGACAGCAGGCTGATTGGCTCAGGCCTGAAGCAATCCCCGCCGCCAAGGGGTTGGGCTTCCGCTGGTTGGCTCCTCCGGCCACGCCCCCGTTGCTAGGCAACCTTTGATGCCTCCTCCACCCCTTTTCTCAGTCTCCACGTCCATCCCCTGCAGGGTGAAAAGAACCATGGCTTTGAGGTCCTGTACCACAGCGTGAAGCAGGGGCCCATCTCCACCAAGGAGCTGGCCGACTTCATCCGGGAGAGGTGAGGATCCCTAGGCTCGGTCCGCACCTGGCCACGCCCCGCAGCCCAGTCAGCCCCGCCTGCCTCGTGGCCCCGCCCTGGCTCCGCCCCACCTCTCCCCGGCCCGTCCCACCGCCTCCACTCCACACCCTGCCCAACCTGCTCGAACGCCCTGGAAACCAGCGGTTCTCAACACTGTCAGCCCTGTGCCCGCTTGTCAACAATTCCCAGGTTTCTGACGCCTCCTCCTGAAGAGACGGTGATATGACCTACTTACAAGGGGAATTCTGAAAACTCAGTCTCATGCCCTGAATATGATAAAACACACGTATGAGGAAATAATCGACATTTCGGCATGGAAATGCTCGTGCTCCGACATCTATATCCCAGAAAACATAATACATTGAAATTGCAAGGCAGCCTTCTGCCCCCCGGCCACTCGCTAGCTGAATGCGCGTTGAATCCGGGCAGAGTTCAAAAGATTATAACCAGGTTTTTCTCTTTGTGGCCGTCTAGCGAGACCTGTCTGCGCTGTCTAGGACAGGGGCCACTATTTAGAGAGCCCTCCCGGACCCATCCACGATTGCCCGTGGTACCCTCTGGGTGCCTCTATCAAAAAATGAGCCCATGGGTAGTTGGTTTTCACGGGGCATATTGTGGCCCCAAACAAAATCGAGGTTCTGTTAACCTGGACAAAAATGTGAGTGGAGATTAGGTAGGCATTAGCGGTGTCTGTCCAGAGGGAAAAAGGTAATAGAAGTTCGTCTCCCGCAGTTAAACAAGACGAAGCATATAAAGCATTTGTAGTATGTGCTCAAAAATTTTTTTATCTGATGCTGTTACTGCTGTTACTCCTGCTGTCGTTAGTAAAGCATATTACTTAACCTCGCCCGTGACTTTCCAAAATGCCTCCTCCCAGCAGGGGACTATACCATCCTCCTTGAGAGCTACTGCTCAGCTGTCTGAATGAGGAAACTGAGGCCCAAGGGGATGGAGCGTCTCCCAAGGGTGCCCAGAACCTTCTGCATCTTTTCTCCATTCTATTCAGGGCCACCATCGAGGAGACCTACTCAAAGGCGATGGCAAAACTTTCCAAGCTGGCCAGTAACGGGACCCCCGTGGGGTGAGTGGGCCTTGGCTGAGGCAGGGGTCGCCAAGGATATAGGGTCCTGGGGTATCAGGGGCCTACTCTTGGGTGGACATCTCTTCACACAAGTGATATGTAGAATAGGGAGTCAACTCTCCCCCACGCAAGGGGCTAATTGGACAGGAGAATATAAATCATTCATTCGGTTCCTCCTCATTCATTCATTCAACACATATTTATCTGTTGTGTGCCAGGCACCATTCTAGGTACTGGAGGCCCAGGAGCGATCAAGAGAGATAAAACCCCAGTCACCTGCATGCCACGTTCATGTAGGGCGTGCGGCAAGATAGATGTTAACTACAAACATGAACAAAGTCCCTTCCTGGGGTGAACAGCTCTAGGAAGGGGATGAAATGGGAGTGTGAGACAGGTGCTTCCTCTGCGGGGGGCTTGGTTCCGTGAGCTGAGACCTTGATAGCGGCGTGGAGCCAGCTACAGGGGTGTCTGGGTCAGAGACCCAGGCGGGCAGCTGAGCCAGTGCAAAGGTCCTGAGGCAACCATGGGTTTTGCATGTTCAAGGAAGAGCAAAGAGGCTGGCTGCAGGGTCTGGGTGAGGGACAGATGAGACAGGAGGTTGGACAAGGGGGGGGGGGGCGGTGCACGCCCGATTCACAGGTGACGTGGTCCCATTGGCATCTGCAGGATTTCCTGGGGCTGCTCTGGGGCAAAGGTTCTGGGGGGGGGGCAAAGAGGTCTTCTGCCGATGTAGCCCTGTGAACTTGATTTGGGCAAGTTGAGCCTTAGCTGCCCTTGAGTATCAGCTGGGGCCTGGAGTCCAGAGTGAGGATGCTGGGGCCTCAGAGCCTGGGTTTCAATTTCCTAAGGAGCCTTGGGTGAATTGTGGAGTCTCCTATGCCTCAGTTTCCCCATCTGTCACAGACCTGCCTCCTAGTTGTGGTGCAGCTGCCTCAGCAGGGCCTGGGGCGCGCGGTGGGTGCTGGCAGTGCTGTTTGAGGGGAGCCCCTGGGGGGTGGGCCCCGCCGGACCCTGGGTGTGTGTGACCTGTTTCCAGGACCTTCGCCCCGCTGTGGGAGGTCTTCCGCGTCTCCTCAGACAAGCTGGCGCTCTGTCACCTAGAGCTGACACGGAAACTACAGGACCTCATCAAGGACGTGCTCCGCTATGGCGAGGAGCAGCTCAAGATACACAAAAAGGTGTGTGTGTCGGCGCGGGGCGGGTGGTGACAGTGGCAGGAAGGACCCCAGAACTTAGGGGGCCTTTGAACCTCCAGCTCCTGGCGTGTGTTCCTCCGCGAATTCAGTCGATTCCACCACGTCAAACCCAGAGTCCCACAGACCTGACCCCGGTCAAATTTCAGGCTCAAAATTCTAGACCAGGGGTCTGCACGCTATGGGACACCGACCAGATCCAGCCTGGTTTTGCACAGCCTGAGAGCTAAGAATGGATTTTGCGTGCTTTTTTTTTTTTTTTTAATTTTATTTGTTTGTTTGTTTAGCTCTGATTTATTTTTGAGAGAGAGAGAAAGAGACAGGCAGTGAGTGGGGGAGGGGCAGAGAGAGAGGGAGGCACAGAATCCGAAGCGGGCTCCAGGCTCCGAGCTGTCAGCACAGAGCCCGACGGGGGGCTCGAACTCATGAACCGGGAGACCGCGACCTGAGCTGAAGTCAGATGCCCAACCGACTAAGCCAGCCAGGCGCCCCTGGTTTTTACATTCTTAAATGGTGAGGGCGGGGGAGTCAAAAGAAGAATATTTCATAATAGGTGAAAACTCTATGACCCTTAGATTTCAGTGCCAGTAAATAAAGCTTTATTGGCCTAGAGCCGCATCTATTCCTGTCCAAAGAGGGAGTTGGGGGGCTGCCTGGGTGGCTCAGTCAGTTAAACGTCTGACTTCAGCTCAGATCATGCTCTCGTGGTCCGTGGGTTTGAGCCCCACATCGGGCTCTGTGCTGACAATGTGGAGCCTGCTTGCAATTCTCTCTCTCTCTCCCTCTCTCTTTGCTCCTCCCCTGCTCTCTCTCTCTCCAAAGAAAGAAATAAATGCCCCCCCCAAAAGAAATGTTTTTTTAAAAATGGCTAACATGATAGATTTTATGTTATGTGTGTGTTACCCTGATTTTTTTTTTTTTTTTCTTTCTTTCTTTTTTTTTTTTTTTTTTTTTTTTGGAACTGGGGGACAAGGAAGTTTTCTGCGGGCTAATACAGAATAACCTTGGGAATAGATTATTAAGCTGAATAAGCTGTGACTTAAACAGAGGTTGCCCCTACTTGTCATTAAAAAATGGCCTAGAGGGGCGCCTGGGTGGCGCAGTCGGTTAAGCGTCCGACTTTAGCCAGGTCATGATCTCGCGGTCCGTGAGTTCGAGCCCCGCGTCGGGCTCTGGGCTGATGGCTCAGAGCCTGGAGCCTGTTTCCGATTCTGTGTCTCCCTCTCTCTCTGCCCCCTTCCCCCGTTCATGCTCTGTCTCTCTCTGTCCCAAAAATAAATAAACGTTGAAAAAAAAATTAAAAAAAAAATGGCCTAGAACAAACACATCTGCTTGTCTATGTGCTGATTATTTCTGGAGACAGATCTACTCCTAGGCAGAGGCTGGGGATCAGGGAGGGGTAGGTTTTGCCCTGAGCTCACCCCGTGAAACTTTCTGAGATAGGAACTATGTGTAACTCTCCCCTATTTTAAAACGTTAAAACTTTTGAAAGCAATAGAATACTCAGAAAAAAGTAATCGGTGGAACCTGGGTTTAAGAGCCGGGAATTTCCCAGTGGACACCTGCTGGGGGCTTCAGGGCCTACCCATGCTCCCCCTGCCCCCGCCCCCTGCAGTGCAAAGAGGACGCGGTGGGCACCCTGGACGCCGTGCAGGTCCTGGCAGGTGTCAGCCAGCTCCTGCCCAAGTCCCGCGAGAACTACCTGAACCGCTGCATGGACCAGGAGCGGCTGCGGAGGGAGAGCACCAGCCAGAAGGAGATGGACAAGGTGGGCCTTCGGCTGCGGGTCCCCGGCTGCCGTCGGCCCTCTGCAGACCCAGGGGATGCTTGTCCCCTCCCGACCTCATCCCCTCCCTGTGCCTCCTAGGCAGAGACCAAGACGAAGAAGGCGGCAGAGAGCCTGAGGCGCTCGGTGGAAAAATACAACTCAGCCCGCGCAGACTTTGAGCAGAAGATGCTGGATTCGGCTGTGGTAAGAAGCAGGCATCGGTGCCTTGGAGACCCACACATCCCCTGGCCCAGGATCTATGGGCGTCGGAAGTCCAGAACCTCTGAAACCCTCTCCTCCCGGGAGCCTTAGAATCACAGGTTTAAAGGCATAGAATTCTAGAGACTGTTAGCTGTTGCGGTGGTGGTTGTTGTTGTTGGCATTATTATTTCAAAAGCCAAATCCTTTTTGTGCCTCGGGTTCCCCATCTGTAAAATGGGAACAGTAACGGTACCTGCCTCATGGAGTTTTTGTGAAGATTAAATGAGCCACTCTATGTGATGTTTTCAGACTCGTACTGGGTGCATGGACACCTCTCTAGAAGGGATTACAATTTCTACCGTTACGGATGAGGGTTTTGAACAGGGCAGGGCAGGGTTTAGAAGCCAAGAGCCTACTGATGGTTCATGGTGGCTGAAAGACCTGGGTTCCGCCCCAGTCTCCATTCTTCACCAGCTATGTAACCTTTTTTTTTTTTAATTTTTTTTAGAACGTTTATTTATTTTTGAGACAGAGAGAGAGAGCATGAACAGGGGAGAGGCAGAGAGAGAGGGAGACACAGAATCTGAAACAGGCTTCAGGCTCTGAGCTGTCAGCACAGAGCCCGACGCGGGGCTCAAACTCACGGACCGCGAGATCATGACCTGAGCTGAAGTCGGCCGCTTAACCGACTGAGCCACCCAGGCGCCCCTATGTAACCTTTTTATAAGACGCTATGCCTCTCTGGAACTACTCAAATGTGTGAAAAGCAGATTGGAATGTCAGGATTAGGAATCGGAATTTTTTTTTTTTTCTGACTTTCTATCTGCAAGTGATAGAAAGTTGCAAATGATAGAAACCTTCATTCAAACTGACAAGGAAGATTAAAGGCTCAGGGGACTGAAAAGTTTGCAGGGAGAGCTTCAGGCATGGCTAGATCCAGGTACTCAACTGGTGTTAAAGTTGTGCCTCTCTGCTTTTTGAGTCTGTTTTTCTCCCTGGGGACTTCACTCCCAAGCAGAGATGCCCCTCCTGGGTGTGCGTGGGTGTGTGTGTTTGTTGCGGGGGGACGGGGGGGGGGGGCAGTGGCGCACGCTCGCAGCAAAGTGGCCACCTGCAGCCTCCACATGGATCCCACCATCTCATTGACTCAGGGTATGAAAGTGTCTCTTTTCCCATAGTTTTAGCCAAAGTCCCAGGGAAGACTCTCATTGGCTCTTCCCCGCCCAGTCACTGAAGCCAGGGGGGTTGGAACATTCTGATTGGTCAGGCTGGGTCACCTGGCCGCTCCTCGTGGCCTCCACCTTCCTGTTTGCCCCTCCCCTCCCGGCTCAGCGTTTCCAAGCCATGGAGGAGACCCACCTGCGGCACATGAAGGCACTGCTAGGCTCCTACGCCCACTCCGTGGAGGACACCCATGTGCAGATCGGGCAGGTGAGTGGCCCCAGGGGTGGGAAGCGAAGCAAAGGGTGCCAGGCAGGAGGGCCCCGGCCGTGCCTGGTTACACGCTTCATCCGCCTGGCCCAGGTGCACGAGGAGTTTAAGCAGAACATAGAGAACGTCAGTGTGGAGATGCTGCTGAAGAAGTTTGCAGAGAGCAAGGGCACAGGCCGGGAGAAGCCTGGTGAGTTGGGACATCGTGGGGGTTGGGCTCTGGGGCCACAACTACAGGGAAGGAACAGGACTCAAGAGGCAGGAGACTGAACCTCCCTGCACCTCGGTTTCCTCATCAGAAAAACGGGCCGATGACAAATCTAACTCCCCAGCCCACATAGGAACAGTATTTGATGCCCCATCTTTTTATTATTATTATTATTATTATTATTATTTATTTATTTAAGCAATCTACACCCAGGGGTGCCTGGGTGGCTCAGTCGGTTGAGCGTTGGATATGGGGCTTGAACTCACAAACCGTGAGATCATGACCTGAGCTGAAGTCAGATGCTTAATTGACTGAGCCACCCAGGCACCCCTTCATGGCCCATCTTATGTGTAAATCTCTTACAACCAGATAACAGAGGGACCTTGAAGGCCAGGCCCAGCCTTTCATACTTTACCCTGAGGGCCCAAGGGAGCCATTGAGGACTGTTGAGCAAAGGACCAATTTGAAAAAACAATGTCCAAATGAGAGGTCAGGGAGGAGTTGAAGAGCAAAAGTGTTGGGGTCAGATCTGGGTTTGTGTCTGTTCCTCACTACTTGCTATGTGACCTTGGATGTCTGTCTTGACTTCTCTGAGCCTCAGTCCCCTGTACAGACTCACGGTCCATCCCCTGACCCACTCAAGTGCCTGTGAGCAATGCCGGAAGTAGAAAAAGTAACTTGGGCATCGCTCCATCCAGTGCATCCCCAAGGGGGACCTGAACCCCTGGCCCATCCCACTCATGACCATCTCTGGGGCTGGCTCAGCCCCTTGGCTTGCGCACTGGATGCCCGCTGGCCTCGAGCTCCGATGCAGGTGCCATTGTGAGCCCGCGGGTGCTTCGCTGCCCTTCCCCGGGCCGGGTCTCCCAGCCAGGCTGAGTTTCTCCGTCTCTTCCATCCCAGGGCCTTTGGATTTTGAGGCATACAGTGCAGCCGCCCTGCAGGAAGGCAAGTACGTCTGGGCCTGGATGCCCAGGCTGGACGGACGCTGGGGGTGCGGGAGGCAGATCTGAATGGGAAGGGGGCACCCCCAGGGCTCAGCTGCACCCCCTCATCTGTTCTCAGCAATGAAACGTTTGCGGGGAGCCAAGGCCTTTCGCCTCCCAGGACTGAGCCGGCGGGAACGGGAGCCCCCTGCAGCTGTGTGAGGAAGCACCCCTGCCCAGCCCTGGCCCAGGCTAGCCCGGGATCCCTTCCCCCTTCCCAGGCTATCCCAGAAGTCCCCTGCTGAGGGTAGCCCCAGGAGAATTCCTGTCCCAGGCTATCCCGGAACCTCTGTCCCCCAGCTAGCTCAATTTGCCACTCCCCAACCTAATCCCAAATCCTTCCTCTTGTCAAGGTCAGTCCTGGTGGTTCCCTGCCAAGGCTAGCCCCTCCATTCCCGACCTCCTGGAGCCAACCCCTCAGAGTAGCTCCAGGTTCCTCCCCTGCCAAGCTGTTTGTGGAGACCTTGTGCTCAGCCAACTCCAGACTCACTGCCCCCAGCCCCAGGCAAACCCCTGGGTCCTATCACCGGGAGGACCAGCTCAGGACATCGTGGCCCAGGGGCCACCCCCAGGCGCCATGTCTAGTGCTGGGGGGGGGGGGGTCGGGAGCATGCAGGTGAGGTGGGAGAGCTGACATCAGTATCTCTTTCTCCATCCCCAGAGATTCCCTGGAGCCCGATTCAGGGGTGAGTACCGGGCTGCAAGTGCGAGGGGTTCAATCCCACCTTGGGCCCCAAGCCTGGAGCTCATGGGGCTAAATCTCATCCCGGCTGCGTGTGGAGCCATGTGGGAGGGACTGATGTCCCCACTTAGCTTCAAGGTGCCCCTCAGTCTTACCGCCATGGCGTACTCTGTTCCCTCAAGCCCCTGCTTGCACCAGGGAAGACTGTTACTGCCACTGGGACTGCTTTTAGGTCCGAATCCGGGCCCAGAGGTGGGAGGGGCCGTGGCAGGGAGAGACTGGAGGGAGGTTCGGTAGCGGGGAGCCTGACTCCCTGCCTGTCCCCGCAGACGTGTCCAGAGGTGGATGAAGAAGGTTTCACTGTCCGGCCTGATGTGACCCAGAACAATATCCTCCTGGTGCCCCCTGGCGGCAACTGTGGGCACAGCAAGGACAAAGCGCTGTGGGGCAGTGATCCCTCCGCGAATAGCGACCCTCTCTGCGTACATCCTGGGGGGGTGGGGGGGTGGGGAGGGCCCTTCAGGGTAGACAAAGCAGATTGAAACGAAGAATCCTCAGGGCTGAGGAAGAGAGGCAGGGCGAGAGCCAAGGGGGCTTCCTGGAGGAGAGGGCACCGGTGTTGGGGTTTAGCATCTGACCAAGAGTTTGCTGGTTAGGGCCGGGCGTGCTTGTGCAGACTTGGGGGCAAAACCGTGGTGTCGAGGCCGGGGTGGCAAGTGGTGACAGACCGGATTGTGCAGGGCCTTGAAGGGTTTGAGCAGGAAGGGGTGGGTGACCCCCGTGTCGGGATCCGCTTGGCCCCTTGACTGCGGTGCACGCACGGCGGAGCCCTCCCGCTTTTCCTCCAGCGACTCGGACTTCGATGATGAGGAACCCCGCAAGTTCTACGTGCACATCAAGCCCGCCCCTGCCCGCGCCCCGGCCTGCAGCCCCGAGGCAGCTGCGGCGCAACTCAGGGCCACGGCTGGCAGCCTCATCCTTCCTCCCGGCCCAGGGGTGAGGCGTAGGAGGGGTGTTCGCGGGTGGGGCCGGTGGGGCTGGCTGGCTGCGCCCGACCTGACGCCACCCACTTTGTCCACAGGGCACCATGAAACGCCACTCTTCACGTGAGCAGCCTCCGAAGGGGTCTCGGGTGTGGGGAGGAGCACGAAGAGGGGAGGCTGGGCCTGGAGTATGAGTGTGGCTTTGAATCCCAGCCCTGCCGTGTAAGCAGGCCGCTTACCCCTTCTGACCCTCAGTCTCTTCTTCTATGAAATGGGGTCATTGCGAGAGTTAAATGAGAGCTGAGACAGGTTGGCTCGGGCGCAAAGCCCTCTCTGCCCGACTTGCTGATCACCTTGGACAGCTGGCTGGACAGGCCCAAGCCTTAGTCTCTTGGTCTGTGACAGAGGGGGCACTGGAGGCAGGGTGACAGGAAGGCTCAAGGTGGTGTATCTCTCATAGGGGACGCTGCTGGAAAACCACAGAGGCCTCGATCTGCCCCAAGAGCCAGCAGGTGGGTCCTATAGGCGGGGGGGAGGGGGGGCGTTTGATGGGGACACACTGGGCCAACATGAATGAGCAGGTGGGGGCTGTCCCTGACTCCTCTCCCCTCTTCCCCTGCTGCCTCCCTGTGTCTCTGCCTCCCCTCCTCTCACCCTGGCAGGGAGTTGAGGGCATGCTGTATTTGAGGAACCACTTAGTCGTTCATTTGACGAGCATTTATTTATTTATTTATTTTTAATTTTTTTTTCCAACGTTTATTTATTTTTGAGACAGAGAGAGACAGAGAATGAACAGGGGAGGGGCAGAGAGAGAGGGAGACACAGAATCTGAAACAGGCTGCAGGCTCTGAGCGGTCAGCACAGAGCCCGATGCGGGGCTCGAACTCACGGGCCGTGAGATCATGACCTGAGCCGAAGTCGGACACCCAACCGACCAAGCCACCCAGGCACCCCTCATTTGACGAGCATTTATTGAGCACTCGCTGTGTACTCCTTCTATTCTGGGTTCAGAGACATATGCCCAAGATAGGTCTTCCTTCTCGGATTCACATTCTCGTGGCCCGGGTTTTTTTTGTTTTTGTTTTTGTTTTTAAGCGTTTATTTATTATTGAGAGACAGAGAGACACAGAGCATGAGCAGGGGAGGGGCAGAGAGAGGGGGAGATACAGAATCAGAAGCAGGCTCCGGGCTCCGAGCTGTCAGCGCAGAGCCCGACGCGGGGCCGGAACTCACGAACCGTGAGATCATGACCTGAGCCCAAGTCAGTCGCTTAACCCACTGAGCCACCCAGGCGCCCCATCGTGGCTCGGGTTTGAAGAACAGCAAACAAGTTAGAGCACGTTGGATACTTCCAGATGCTGTGAAGAAACTAAAGCAGGCAGTGTGGTGGGAGATACCAGCGGGCAGCTTTAGTTGAGGCCCGGGAGGCTGCTCTGGGATGGGGGTGGGAGGTTTTGAGCCCAGCCTTGAAGACGGGAGGATGTGGCCTCAGGGAGGGCTGGGGACACAGAGCTCGGGACCAGGAACGGTCTGTGCACGGGCCCTGAGGAGGGGAGGATAGAAACCATCCCTGTGTTCCGCTTGGTCCACAGCTGTGCGGAGAAGCTGCAGTCAGATGAGCAGTTTTCCAAGAACCTCTTTGGGCCGCCCCTAGAGTCGGCCTTTGACCACGAAGACTTTACAGGTGATGGGGGTGGGGACTTCGGGGCCACAGGCTTGGCTAGCGAGATGGGTGGGTCCATTGCCAGGGCAGGTTTGGCGGGGGACAGGCTGGAGGGAGCATTTGGGGGTCCTGTGTAGGCAACTGAGAAGATAGACTTGGCAGTGAGATGGTGGGCGGGGCCGACGAGAAGGCGGGTAGTGTAGGTGACAATGGGCAGATGGGCGGAGCATCGGTGGAGATGGAACTGACCGGAGGGCCTGGCCTGAGGGGGGTGGGCCCCTCCTCGGCGTGGGCGTGGCCTGCAGGAGGAAGGAAAGGGCCTCCGTGTGGGCGGGGTCTGGAGCTGGCGCCCCACCCCCCCAACCCCCCCTCTAGGCTCCAGCAGCCTCGGCTTCACCTCCAGCCCCTCACCTTTCTCCTCCTCGTCGCCCGAGAATGTGGAGGACTCCGGCCTGGATTCGCCATCCCACGTGGCGCCTGGCCCCTCCCCGGATTCCTGGGTCCCCCGCCCCGGCACCCCGCAGAGCCCACCTAGCTATAGGGCACCGGCCTCCGAGTCGAGGGGGACACGGCCCCTGCCAGCATCGGACTCGCCGCAGCCCCTCGCCCCATCCCCGGGTCCCTGGGGGCTGGAGGCTGTGGCTGGAGGAGGTGAGTCCAGGAGTCTGAGAGTCATCAGAGCCCTGGGTGGGGAAGACTGAGCGCCTACTGTGGCCAGGGCCTGAATGGGCGGCCGGGGTCACAGCCCAGAACCTTCACCCTGGCAGGGACAATAATGAGATAGACATTTAACAAAGTGGAGGTGGCAGGTGCCTGGTGAGGGCTCAGAAGGTTGGAACCTCCCTGAGGAGGTGACATTTGAGCTGAGATTTGTTGGAGGTGAGGAAGGAGCCATTGGGATGTGGTGGAGGGTGGGGGGGGGGTGCTTCCCAGCAGAGGGCGCATCCTGTACAAAGGCCTTGTGGTGGGTAGCTGCCTGGGCCCTCTGAGGAACAGCTCGGGGGCTGGGGGGTGGGCCGTGAGGCCGGAACAGAGCGATGACCCGGAAGCGGAGGGAGAGGAGGGAGTGATGTCAGCAGGGAGATGGGCCCGTGCGGGGTCTGGGACCTGATGGGAGTGATGTGAGCTTTGCTCCTAGCAAGGTCTGGGCCACAGAGGGGCCGTGAGCGGAGGAGTAGCGGCACCTGACTCAGATCGCAGGCTCCCTCTGTCCACCTGGGGGGCGAGGGTGGGAGCTGGAGACCGGGGACGGGAGTCCAGGGAGGTGGCGAGACGCGGGCGCGAGGGCACAGGGCTGAGACAGCAGAAGGGTCAGGGAGGAGGGCTTGGGGGCAGCTGGCCGTTCTTCCAGGAAGGGACAGGAGGGGCAGGGAATGTGGGACGGAAGCAGCCCGGGGCGTGTTGGGACTGGGCCTTTAGATGTCAGGCGGACCGTGGGCCCTGAGTTCGGGGGAGTCCAGCTTGGGGCACCCCAGGCACAGCTGTGTGAAGCGGGAGGGGAGGCCACCCGGGAGAGGGCAGGGCCTAGTGCTACAGGTCGGAGGAAGAGGCAAGTGAAGGGGGTGGGGGATGGGCTCTCCTGGGGGCCTGAGTCAGGGGGCTGTGGGCTTCGACCCCATGAGGTCCCCAGAAGTGGTGACAGGGGTGCTTGGCACCATCCTTGAATAGAGAAAAGAGCCGGTTGGGAGCTGGGTCAAGGAAGGGCCCAGGAGAGTGAGTGTAGACCACGGTGTAGACTAGTCCAGTTGAGTTGTCTGAGCGGCACTATGCAATTAGGGCTCTCAACCAAGCCTGTTCTGCCCCCTGGGGGACACTTGGCAGTGTCACCCGCGATATTAGACTGTCACCGCTAGGGGGGGTGGGATACTAGGGACATCTGCGGTGGGTGGAGGCCAGGGAGGCTGGTCAGCGCCCCACGGTGCCCAGGACGGTCCCCCCGGAGAATGCTCCAGCCCCAGGCGTCAGCAGCGCCGCTGAGCAGCCCTGGGGAAGAGAGGAGCACGTCCCCGGGGGGTGGGTGGCAGGGACACCGAGGAAGCAGGGAAATGAGAGGAAGCTGAGTTTTATGCAGTCACTAGTTAATCTTAACGGGTGAGACTCGGACAGAGGCCAGGGTGGGAGGCTACCTCATCCTCACGGAGAGGATGAAGGTCACGGAACTGCTGATGTTGGATGAAAACGCCTGCCGCGTCCCCCCCGTCCCCCCCCCCCCCCCCCCCCGGACTGTGCATCCAGTCCTTGCTTGCGCGCTCCCAGTCACCTCCCGTCGGGCTGGTGTCTGGGAGGCTGGGGGTTGTGGATGGCCTCTGCAGTCCTGTCCGGCAATTCCCTCCGCGGCCCCGAGACCTCAGACCCAAGGGGTGTCCCCAGAATAAGCCCGACTCCCAGTCTGGGGCCGAGTCCCTTCTCTGGGGCGGCCCGAGAGGCCCACGGCAGCATCTGAGCTCTGTCTGTCTAACGCTCGCTCCCCAGACCTGATGCCTGTCCCTGCTGACCTTACAGCCAGAGACGGTCTGGCAGCCCCGCCCCGGAGACCCCGCACCAGGAAGGTGTCCTGCCCCCTCACGCGCAGCAACGGGGACCTGGTAGGGTGAGGGGGCGCGCGGCAGGAGTGGGGCTGGGGGCGCCTCTGGTGGGGGCACGGGCAGCCCCAGGGCACTGCTCCTGGGTGATCGCAGCCCGGCCTGTCTCCTTCCCCAGTCCCGGTCTCTGAGCCCCTCCCCGCTGGGCTCCTCGTCCGCCAGCACCATCTCAGAACGGCCTAGCTTCTCGTCGCAGGCAGGACACGGTATGGGGGGCGGCCCTGGGCCCTTCTCGGGCATCACTAAGTGATGCGTCGGAGGCCCGGCGGGCAGAGGGTGGGTTCTGGAGCCTGGGACCTGTGCCCACTCTGTCTGTCCCTGTCCCCTCCCCTCCTCCACCAGGAGTCTCCCGGGGACCCAGCCCTGTGGTCTTGGGCTCCCAGGATGCCCTACCTGTGGCTACAGCTTTCACCGAATACGTCCACGCCTACTTTCGAGGCCATAGCCCCAGGTACGCAGTCGTCGGGGAGAGTACAGACAGTGACAGGGACAAACAGGACTCTCTGGGGCCTATGCGTCTAGGGTCCAGGAGAAACAGCCTTCCGGTGTGTTTCCTGACCTGCTTTACCACAGAAGGGCCTTGAACTCTGGGGCCAAGCAACCAGGCCCCTGTCCCGAGGGCAGTGGGAACCACAGAGGCTGTTTGAGCAGGGCCCGGGCCTTGCTGTAACCACAGTTGAGAGCAAGTCCCCTAAGGCTGCTGTGCGCATCACACTGAAGGGAGCAAGGCCCTTGGCGGGGTGGGTTAAGGGTGAGTTGAGGGGCCGGGAATAATCTGGGAGCAGTGCTCAGCAGGAAAGATCAGACCACACATAGGAGAGAGTATTAGGCCTGAAACCCAAGCTGAGGACCGTATTATAACTGTTTTGCTTTGAGCTTCCTGGCGGCCTAGAGGAAAAGAGAACTAGGGAAAGGGGATGTTTCTGCCTTCTTCAGCCCAGTGTGGTTTCTTCCCGGTGCCTGGATGGCTGTCCAGGCAAGGACACAAGGAGGGGAGGCTGGGAGTGAGGATGCCGGGCACGGTCAGGGCCTTGCTTCTTCTGGGGAGCCTGGGGGGCCACAAGCCGCAGCAGAGCCAGGAGAGAGGGGAGGACGAGGTACCCGGCAGAGCCCTGAGCCAACACGCAGTCTCCTCACCCCCCCCCCCACCTCAGCTGCCTGGCTCGAGTAACTGGGGAACTGACCATGACCTTCCCTGCTGGCATCGTGCGTGTGTTCAGCGGGACCCCACCCCCACCTGTCCTCAGCTTCCGCCTCGTGCACACGTCCGCCATTGAGCACTTCCAGCCCAATGCTGACCTGCTCTTTAGGTACTATAGGAGTGGGGGGGTCAGAGGCAGGGGGGCCCAGGAGCTCCCCGGCGGTGAATTCCTGCTCTGCCTCCTGGGATTTGCTGTGTGGCCCTGGGCAAATCACTGTCCCTTCTGAACCTCATTTTCTTTTCTCCTTTGCTTCCCATCCCCCCCCACCCTCCCCCCAGGGGGTGGTGGGGGTCATGCTCTGCTGGCCCCAAGGTGAGCCAGGGAATCTGCATCTTTAGGAAGCCCTTGGGGTAGGTCAGATGCCGAGGACCTTGGGGAAGGGGCCTCCCAGGGGTTGGGGTGATTATTCCTGGTCTCTGTAGTGACCCCTCCCAGAGCGACCCTGAGACCAAAGACTTCTGGCTCAACATGGCGGCTCTGACTGAGGCCCTGCAGCACCAGGCAGAACAGAATCCAGCTGCCTCCTACTACAATGTGGTGTTGCTAAGATACCAGGTGGGCCGTGTGGATGGGCCCGGACGGAGGGAGCAGGGAGGGGCTGGGCTGGCAGGGAGAGCAAGCAGTGGCAATGGCGGTGGGGGGGGGAGGGGTAAAGAGAGCAGAGGGAGCAGGGGAGGGAGTCAGGGAGGGAGCCAATGAATGGTGGCTGGGTGGGCGTTTCATTATGGAAATTAGAAGAGGGCCTGTCCCAAGGGCCCTGCACCAGCACCTGCCCACCGCTCTGTCGAAACCGGGCGCTCTCTCGCCCTCTGCTGGAAACATGGCGTCACGCGGACCCCGATCTGCGGTGTCTCTGAGGGAGAAGGACTAGGCCCCACCGAGTGGTCTATGCAGCGGTGATGCTGAGCTGGGTCTGAGTTAGGTCCTGGTGGAACAGCACGTGCTGGGGCAGGACCAGAGGGCCTCAGCTGTGTGCTGTCTCCTGTTCTCGCCCCTTCTAGTTTTCCCGCCCGGGTCCCCAGTCTGTGCCTCTGCAGCTGAGCGCCCACTGGCAGTGCGGGGGGACCCTCACTCAGGTGTCGGTGGAGTACAGCTACCGGCCCGGCGCCACGGCCGTGCCCACGCCCCTCACCAACGTCCAGATCCTGCTGCCCGTGGGGGAGCCCGTGACCAACATCCGCCTACAGCCAGCCGCCACCTGGTGAGGGCGTGCGGGAGGGAGGCCGGAGAAGGCTCAGCACTGGCCCAGAACCCTCCCGGGCCTCCCCTCGATGCAGCAGCTAAAGGGTCCCCCGTGGGTCCAACCGTTCCGTGTGCACTCGCCTTGCTTAGAGCCGAGGACGACATGCTGAACCATAATAATGTTGGACACCAAGGGCTTCCTGTGTGTCAGGCGTGTTCCACGTGCTCCATACACGCTGACCGGCTCAGGGCTTCTAGCAACCCCTTGAGGTGCGGACTGCCGTCATTCCCACTTACGGAGGCAGAACTGAGGCACAGAGGGGCCGAGTCGCTTATCTGAGGTCATACCAGGATTTGAACCCAGACAGCCCCTCTCTGCCCTGGGCTATTTTTTTGGAAGCTTATTTCTTTTGAGAGAGAGCGCGCCCTGGGGTCCCCGGGGACCAGCTGCTCCATACCCCACACCCATTTTACAGATGGGGAAACTGAGGTGGGGGAGAGGGGACCTGGCTTGCCGGGGTCGTGTAGCTTGAGAGGTGACCAAGCTGGGACCCTGGGCTCCCCGTGTCCTCTCGGGGAGAGAGCTGACCAAGCTTTTTCTTGATGCCAGGAATCTGGAGGAGAAGCGGCTCCTTTGGAAGCTTCCAGATGTGTCTGAAGCAGGGGGTGAGTTATGGCTGTGCAGGAGATCGCGGGGGTCTCGGGTGGGAGGGGCTTATTGAAAATGGGGGAGAATTGGGGATGTGCTCGGGGTGGAGGAGCGTGGGCACGAAGGAAAGCTTGAAAGGGCTGTGACAAAGCTGTGAGGGAGGACATGGCGGGAGGCAGGCATAGCAGGTACAAAGGCCCTGAGGCAGAACTCCTCTGCAAATTACACATAGCCCCACGGGGCCAGAGGAGGGTACTGGGGCACAAGCGGAGGTCAGAAGGGGCAGACGGCGGCCACAGATCAAAAGGCCCGGGAAGAGCCCAGGTCACAGCAGGACTCGACTCGGGCTGAGGCCGGGGCACGGCTGACCTCAGGCCTCCCCAGGCTCTGGCCACCTGTCCGCCAGCTGGGAGCCCTGCTCGGGGCCCAGCACGCCCAGCCCTGTGGCCGCCCAGTTCACCAGCGAGGGGGCCACTCTGTCTGGCGTGGACCTGGAGTTGGTGGGCAGCGGCTACCGCATGTCGCTTGTAAAGAGGAGGTTTGCCACAGGTATGCCCCCCCCCCCACCCGCCATCCGGCTGCTGCGCGTCCCTGGAGCCGGGCCCCCTGCTTCTGCCAGGGCGCGGGGGGAGGGGGAGGAGTTGGGGCGTTTGGGAAGGTCGGTGGGCGTTGGGCCCTGGAGGCCCAGGTTGGTGGGCCCAAGTGGGGAGGGGTAGCAGGGCCCCAGTGGGAGGGGTCAGGAAGGGCCCCCGTAGGGTGTCCTCGCCAGGACCCAAGGCAGGAGGCCGGAAGCCCCACTGCCACGCGGCTCCCAGCCCATTCTCCTGCCGCCACAGGGGCTGCTGGGGCCCACGGGGCACCGGGAAGAGTGAATTACAGGGGTGCTTTGAGGAAGATTGGGAGGTCCCAGGGTAGGGGCAAGGGATCCCCCCTCTTCCTCCCTGCTCACGGTGCCACCCGCACAGGGATGTACCTGGTGAGCTGCTGAGCCCGCACAGGCCGACCGGCACCGCTGGCCCCAGCTCTGCACTGTCCTGGTGCTCGCTGACTGATCCCCGCCTTCCTGCCGGACCCTGGGCGCCCCCCCCCCCCGCCCCCCGACTCCGCGGAGAGGAGACCCACACCCAGCCTGGCTGAGCCTGAGGGTCACTCCTGCTCCAGCCAATTCTCACGCGGGTCCTCGGACTTTTAACGTTCTTTGAATAAACACTTTATTTTCTAATAAAATAAATAAGCCTTTTCCTGCTCCAGGAAATTTCCTTCACGTCGCCGGGAGAGGAGAGGGAGGGAAGATGGCTGGATGGGTGGGGAAGATATAAGAGCCCTAATGTTCCCTCCTCACCCCGCCCCCCGCACTATGCAAGGCGGCACCAGGGGGAGAAAAAGCCAGACACAGGCGCCCCGGGCTCCATGGACATCTGAGCTAGCAGAAGGGACTAGAGGAACCCAGAGGGGGATGTCAGATTCTTCCTAAGGAGAGGGCATTATAAATGGGGCTCTGACGTATGAATAAGAGTTTGCAAGATGGGGATGGGCATCCCAGGCAAAGGAATGGGGACTTGTGAGTCCTGAGAGAAATCAATTAGTCAATCCACAAACATTAATTGACTACCTACTGTATGCCAGGCTGTATGGGACGTGGCTGTGAGCAGGACAGCGCTCTTGGAAGCTATGAGGCTCTGAAGCCAAAAGGTCTGGGTTTAGAGCCTGCTTGGCCACCGGTGGCCGTGTGACTTTGTGCGAGTGACTTAACCTCCCTGGCCTCAAGTTTCCTCCCCCGGAACCCACCTCAGTGGGAGGCTGTAGGGAGGTTGCACACTTTGAAGACCACCTGACACGGAGTGAGCTCCCCCGCAGGGCTGGGCTGGCAGCTGTTGGGAGCCAGGGCGGAGGGCGGCGCACATGGGCAAGGGGTGTGGCCCGAGTGGGGCCCGGGTCAGTCCGGGTGGACACGTGAGGATCCTGAGCCCACACAGATCCCGAGGACCAAGCCGGGGCCAGACGGTCCTCCCACTTGGTCCTCCCAAGACACGAGGCACCGACCGTGTGTGGGCAGGGGGGGCGGGGGAGGTCTGGGTGTGCCTCGGTTTCCTCATCTGCAAAACGGGGGGAAAGCCTCTAGCCGGGAGACGTCTGGGGAGCATCAACCGCCCAGTGCATCATCGTCGGTGCCTGCATGGACGGCAGTTTACAGGAGTCGCTGTAACAAACGGGGGCGTTCCAGGCGGCGACGGCTCCAGGCTCCAGCGTGCTCCCTTTGTCGCCTCAAACAGGTACGGCGTTGAGACTTCAGAGCCAACTGGGGCGCCTGGGGTGAGGCGTCCGACCTCGGCGCAGGTCATGATCTCACGGTTTGCGGGTTCGAGCCCCGCGTCGGGCTCTGTGCTGATGGCTCACAGCCCGGAGCCTGCTTGGGATTCTGTGTCTCCCTCTCTCTCTGCCCCTCCCCTGCTTGTTCTCTCTCTCTCAAAGATACATAAACTTTTCTTAAGTGAACGATTCAGTGACGTGGCACAGCCACAACGTAGTACAACCATCACCTCTATCTAGTTCCAGAACATTTCCATCACCCCCCAAAAGGGGACCCCGTCCCCATCAGCTGTCACTTCCCCTCCCCCTCCCCCAGCCCGTGGCAACCACCAACCTGCTTGCCGTCTCTGCAGACCTACCTGTTGTGTACATTTCCTATGAATTGAGTCGCGCACTATGTGTGGCCTTTTGTGTCTGGCTTCTTTCACGCGCCGTGTTTTTGAGGTTCAGGCATGTCGTAGCGTGTCAGCGCTTTATTCCTTGTTATGGCTGAGGAATAGTCCATTGCAGGGGTTGCTAACCTTAAAAATAAGACAGCAAATATTTTACCAGCAAAATGGGTTTATTCGAGCTCAACAGAGGAACTGCAACTTGGGGTCACGAAAGCTACGGCAAAACCTAAGCATGTCCAAGAAACAAAGGAGAGGTATGTTGTTTCATAGAGGAGGAGGAAGCCGGGATGGGGTTGGACTAAAGTCCATCGGAGAGAAGTGGGAGTTGAGGGGACAATTTCTTGTAGGAGGTGCAATGCCCCTCCTTTCCTGTTGGGGTCGCTAGTTGCTGATTCTTTCCCCTCGAGGATTCTTCTGTCCGAGTCTGTAATTGACCGTCCTTCCCGTCACTGATGTTGAGGGGCAGGGCTCCCTCTCCCGCCACTTTTTGTTTGTTTTGGGTTTTTTGTTTCGTTTTGCTTTTGTTTCAAGGTTTCCTTTAAATTCTAGTTAGTTACCATATGGTGTAAATTTGCCCAGATCTGAGAGTAGCCAACTAAAAATATTTATTGGCACAGGGGCTCGGAGCGTGAGACTTTTGATCTCGGGGTTGTGAGTTGCAGCCCCATAGTGGGTGCGGAGATTACTGAAAAATAAAATCTTTAGGGCACCTGGGTGGCTCAGTTGGTTAAGCGTCCGACTCTTGGTTTCAGCTCAGGTCATGATCTCATGGTTCGTTGGTTCGAGCCCCACTTCGGGGCTCTGTGCTGACAGTGCGGAGCCTGCTTGGGATTCTGTCTCCCTCTCTCGGCCCCTCCCCTGCTCACTCTCTATCTTTCTCTCTCAAATATAAATAAACATTAGAAACAAAAGAATTTCTAAAAAATAAAATCTTAAAAAAAAATTTATCGCGGGGCGGGGGCGGGGGTGGCACCTGGGTGGCTCAGTCATTTAAACGACCGACTCTTGGTTTCCGCTCAGGTCATGATCTCATGGTTCGTGGGCTCAAGCCCCAACTTGGGCTCTACGCTGACAGTGTGGAGCCTGCTTGGGATTCTCTCTCTCTCTCCCTCTTTCTCTCTGGCCCTCTCCTGCTAGCACGCACTCGAGCTCTCTCTCTCTCTCTCTCAGAATAAATACACTTAAAAAATATTTTTTAATACAAATAATTTTAAAAATTAATGTATCGGCACCTATTCCAACAGGGGAGAAAAGTTCTCTCTATGGAGGCAACCCCAGAGTCGTGTATGCCTCCTGGAAGTCCCTGCTTAAAGCGGGCATGACAACAGAAGAGTGACTACGGCAGGAGTACGCTGAAGGAATTTACCAGCTGCATTTGGGAAGATACGGGCAGGCGACAGCTAGTGAACTTTTTGCAAAACAGCACAACTTCTAAGAAAAGGTATGCAGGCCCGCTCCGCGGACATCGTGGGGAAGTCGTCACGTCAGATGTCACCGGCTTCGGTTCTGGGAAGTCTTTACTTACGAGTCACCAGATGGTACGCAGGCCCAGCCAGGGTTAGACAGGTCACGTGAACCCAAGCCTGTTCTCTGTGGCGTCTGGTGGCACAAGGGTGGTTAGTGGTACCTGAGAAGGGCCTTCCCAGTGAGGCTGAAGACCGCCTCCCCGGAGGTGTCTCTTCCAAGAGGTGAAATCACCAGGTTGGCAAGGGGTGATGCTTAAGGTCGTCGGCCCCCGGGGAGCGGGCTGTGAAAAGATCTTCCTACCACAGCAGGGTTAGTTTCTCCTAGAAGCTATTAGGGTTTTACAGTTGTTTTTTTTTTTTTTTTTTTTTTTAACGTTTATTTATTTTTGAGACAGAGAGAGACAGAGCATGAACGGGGGAGGGTCAGAGAGAGAGGGAGACACAGAATCTGAAACAGGCTCCAGGCTCTGAGCTGTCAGCACAGAGCCCGACGCGGGGCTCGAACCCACGGACCGTGAGATCATGACCCGAGCCAAAGTCAGACGCTTCACTGATTGAGCCACCCAGGCACTTCCTTTTTATTATTTTTTTTAATGTTTGCTTATTTTTGAGAGACAGCAGGCACTGGAGAGGGGCAGAGAGAGAGAGGGAGACAGGGGACCTGAAGCAGGCTCTACACTGTCAACGCAGAGCCCGATGCAGGGCTTGAACCCACGAGCATTGGAAGCTGTATGAAATCCATTGTGCAAACAGGTTTCCCAGGATTGTATTTTGAACAGGTGAGACAAGCGAGACAGGCACTTTTGGTGGCTTTATTGCCATTCCCCACCAGCACTGGTTCATGGATGCTCTCATTTTGTCAAGAGACCAATGGCTTAGTGCCTATACAGTGGTAACTCGTGGGAATTTCAGGATTTCTGCTAGGGCCGAATTCCTTGGTCCAAACCAGAGTTCTCTCTTTTTATCAAACCGACAATTATTAGATTCCCAATATTGTTTTTTCCTTTTCTGGAGCCAATTATTAGATGTCTCTGGTCAGTCGTTTCCAAATTATCGTGTGGGAGAATGTCCCTTTGGACCCTGACAGAGGTTTAGCTATTGGCTTTCTGGAGAGCAGCATTTGGGGCAGAAACATCAGCGAGGTGGTTTATTTTGTCCTCCAGGGATTTGAGTCTGGAATGCCTGGCCATCTTTTTTTTTTTTTTTTTTAACGTTTTTATTTATTTTTGGGACAGAGAGAGACAGAGCATGAACGGGCGAGGGGCAGAGAGAGAGGGAGACACAGAATCGGAAACAGGCTCCAGGCTCCGAGCCATCAGCCCAGAGCCTGACGCGGGGCTCGAACTCACGGACCGCGAGATCGTGACCTGGCTGAAGTCGGACGCTTAACCGACTGCACCACCCAGGCGCCCCTGGCCATCTCAATAATAGCCTGAGAAACCAGCACATGTATGGCAGCTAATAAATTTTGGACACAGGAGCCATTTTTTTTTAATTAATTTTTTTAAAATGTTTATTTATTTTTGAGAGAGAGAGACAGAGTGCGGGCAGGGGAGGGGCGGGGAGAGAGGGAGACACAGGATCCGAAGCAGGCCCCAGGCTCTGAGCTGTCAGCATAGAGCCCGACGCGGGGCTCGAACTCACGAATCACGAGATCATGATCTGAGCCGAAGTCGGACGCTCAACCGACGGAGCCACCCGGGTGCCCCAGGCCTGTTGTTTTTAGTAACCCATATGGCAATTGAGCTTGAAGAGAGGAGTCTGGCACCCAGTTCTGCCAGTAGTCCTCCAGTCCAAGAAAGCCTCGTAATGGGCACTTATTTTCAGATTTGGGGAGATTCAGGATGCCTTGAAGGGACAGCAATTTTTCTTTGGAGGCTTTATGGCCCTTTAAGGTCACAAATGTTGACAGGTGGATGCTGTCTTTCTGTGAAGAGGTTTCAGAAGGGGAGCAGAGAGGCAACTCCTGGGCATATGGTAACAAAGCAGAACCTTCAGGAAAGGTTATGGTCATCCAAATCAGCTGCGAAGATTTGTGAAAAGTAAGAAGGACCCTCTGCGAAGCCGTAGGCGTTCCTGCCCAGGTATATTTCCATCCTTCCCAAGTGAAAGCAAAAAGGTATTGGCTTTCCTCGTCAATTGCAATACTCAAAAAACTCACTGAGGGATGCCTGGGTGGCTCAGTGGGTCAAGCATCTGACTTCAGCTCAGGGCATGGTCTCATGGTTCATGAGTTCGAGCCCCGCGTTGGGGCTCTGTGCTGACAGCTGAGAGCCTGGAGCCTGCTTCGGATTCTGTGTCTCCCTCTCTCTCTGCCCCTTCCCTGCTCTCTCTCAAAGATAAATAATAATAGGGATACAGGAGTGCTGAGGCATAGGGGCACTTGTACCCCAATGTTTCTAGCAGCACTTTCAACAGTAGCCAAACGATGGAAAGAGCCTAAATGTCCGTCAACTGATGAATGGATAGAAATTGTGGCTTATATACACAATGGAATCCTACGTGGCAATGAGAAAGAATGAAATCTGGCCTTTTGTAGCAACGTGGATGGAACTGGAGAGTGTGATGCTGAGTGAAGTAAGTCCTACAGAGAAAGACAGATACCATATGTTTTCACTCTTATGCGGATCCTGAGAAACTTAACAGAAGACCATGGGGGAAGGGAAGGAAAAAAAAAAAAGTTAGAGAGGGAGGGAGCCAACCCATAAGAGACTCTTAAACACTGAGAATAAACTGAGGGTGGATGGGGGGTGGGGGGGGCAGGTGATGGGCATTGAGGAGGGCACCTGTCTGGATGAGCCCTGGGTGTTGTATGGAAACCAATTTGACAATAAATGTCATATTAAAAAAATAATAAATAAATAAATAACAAAACATTAAAAAAATTCGACAACTCACTGAATAAATCAATTACAGAGGAAAACATTGGCTTTCAGTGGGAATGGGTGTCAGAGAACGGGAGCCACAGGGTGCTGAGGGGTGACAATGCTATTTATTGCTCGGAGGTCCCGGACAAACCTCCACCCTTGGCCTGTTGGGTTTTCTCCCAGGTAAAATAGGGGTGTTACAGGACGCGTGCAGCGGATAATGAGGCCATGAGCCTTGTAGTCCTCTATCGTGGGCCCGATGATAGGCTTATTATCATTATATATCATTATTTATAGGCTACTCATTAATTCCAGGGAGAACTTTTAAGGGAGCTATTTGAATCTCGCCGCGAGGGGCTGTGAGTTCGGCGGCCATCAGTTGAAGATCTGGCCCGGGGAAGAGGACGCAAGCTGTTCCCAAAGGGACAAGTGCTCAGTACCCGCAGACTCCACGGGTCGTGCTGTCAGACGCAGAGCAAATAAAAGATGTCAAAGCGTCCTCTGGTCCACCTGCTGGGGGACTTTGATTACCACTGTCAAATGCGAGAGTTATATCCCCCTGTTGGACGGAAGAAATCCCAGCGTGGTACTTTTCTGAGAAATCTCGGCCCAACACATGAATGGGAGCAGAGGAGCTAAGGAGAAAAGGGTGTGCGTCTCTCAAAGGGCGCAAAGGGGATAAGTTCAGAGACAGGAACATGTTGAAGGCTGTCAGAGCCCCGGACTACGTGAACTGCTCTCTAGTCCTCCCAGGCAGGGGCTGCTGGAGAGCAGCGGGGTTGAGCTCTGAGGGTGGCTCTGGTGTCCGTAAGGACACAGAGAGATTCATTCCCCAACTGGAGACAGGTTTCTCTGAGCCAGTTAAGAGGGAGGACTGGGAAGAACCCCGGTCCCTGAGAATTAGAAGGGCGTTGGAAAGGCTGGCTGGGGGCTGAAGGCGCCTGGGGCACTTAAATTGGTAACAATCTTTTTTTCCAATGTTCTAGCCCTTGGCAGTAATAGGGGAAAATGGCGGGGCGGGGGTGGCGGGGGAGGTTGGTGTGGGTTGGGGGCCTTCATTTGCTGGAGCTGAAAATTGAGAATTAGCAGGCTTTCCTCTGGCCGACTCATCTAGGATGCCAGAGAGGTGGTTTGCCAAATTAACTAAATCTGGAGCGGAGACAGATTTCTCCTTCCATCCTGGTCCTTTTAACTGGTTCAGCCCATTAATCAAACAAAGGGTTGGGGCGCCTGGGTGGCTCGGTCGGTTAAGCGTCTGACTTTGGCTCAGGTCATGATCTCGCGATTCATGAGTTCGAGCCCCGCATCAGGCTCTGTGCTGACAGCTCAGAGCCTGGAGTCCGTTTCAGATTCTGTGCCTCCCTCTCTCTCTGCCCCTCCCCTGCTCATGCTCTGTCTCTCTCTGTCTCAAAAATAAATAAAAACATTAAAAAAAATTTTTTTAAACAAAAAAACAAAGGGTTAAATGCTACCTGGGTGGATCCAACATCTAAAGGAAGACCAGAATTTTCTTTCAGGACAATTTAAGTGGCGCCTGGGTGGCTCGGTCGTGAAGTGTCTACCTTCAGCTCAAGTCATGATTTCACGGTCGTGGGTTCAAGCCCCACGTCGGGCTCCCCGCTATCAGGGCAGAGCCCACTTCACATCCTCTGTCCCCCACTCTCTCCGCCCCTCCCTTTCTAGCTCTCAAAAACAATATGTAAGTAAATAAATAATAAAAAAAAAATCAATTTGACATTGATTAAATGGCCCTGAACAGGTTCACCAGGCTTTTACGTACAAGCCTGAATTTTGTTCCAAAAGCTACTATAATTGCTCAGTGGAGATTTCCAGCGAGAATTCTAGCATCTTGCCAGAAGTTAGGGGTCTGTTTCTCCAAATCCCTTTCAGGATGTTCTCACCAGGCTAGTGTGTGTCATCCAGTGTTTGGCCTGGCCCTCACCACCGAGCATGTGGATTAATTGGTAAAAATCTCAGAAACCAGCTTGGTAAGTTTTGAATAACGAGGCTAAATTCCTCAGCAAACCTATGGGGGTCCTCGGTCACCTTGAGAAACCCTGACCCTGGGGGCGCCTGGGTGGCTCAGTCGGTTAAGTGAGTACCCGACTCTTGATTTTGGCTCAGGCTGTGATCTCACCATTTAGGGGTTTGAGCTCTCCCAGCAGACAGAGCCTGCTGGAGAATCTCCCTTTTTCCGACCCTCCCCTGCTCACTTGCTCTCTCTCTCTCTTTCTCTCAAAAAAAAAGGAAAAAAAATGGGGGGAACTCTTGCTCATAGTTCATACTTAATCCAGAGAACTGTAAGAAATTTGGGGTTTCTTTGGTTCCTCAAGTACTTACTTTCATTATTATTTTTAACGTTTTATTTACTTTCGAGAGAGAGAGAGAGAGAGAGAGAGAGAGACTGAGCAGGGAGGGGCAGAGAGAGAGAGGAAGACAGAATCGGAAGCGGGCTCCAGGCTCGGAGTTGCCAGCACACAGCAAGACACGGGGTTCGAACTCACGATCTGTCAGATCATGGCCTGAGACGAAGCTGGACGCTTAACCCACTCAGCCACCACCCAGGCGCCCCTATTTTATTTTCAAGTTTATTTATTTTTGAGAGAGAGAGAGAGAGAGAAAGCAAGTAACAGGCAGAGAGAGAGAGAGAAGTGCGGAGCCTGATGCAGGGCTTGAGTTCACCCAACGCGAGGCTCGAACTCACGATCCAGGAGATCAGACCGGAGCCGAAGAGAAGCCGGATGCTTAACCGACTCAGCCACCCAGGCGCCCCGGGACTGCACTTTCTAAACTTAAAACCGGCCGGGGTCCCAGTAAGGGGAGCTCACAGCATTTTGATGACTAAGATCCCATTTCTTAGAAGTTTCCTCTAGAGCAAGAAGAAAAACTCCTCAACAGCCCAGTTTCAACAGGAATAGCCCAGTTCCAGAAGGAATCGGAACAAAGGCCAGTACAGTTCCAATCGGAGCAGCTCAGTTCCGAAAAGGTGGCAGCCCAGAGGCGTCAGTTCCAATAGGAACAACCTGGTGCCCGAAAGGATACAGACCAAAGGCCAAATGAGTCCTCTCAGAAAAGACAAAGCCTTAAAACAGATCCTGAACGAAAACCCGGAGAGCTCAAAACACACAGACAGCAGAGCTTAAAATCCAGGAGAGACTTACCCTCCATGGTTGGGAAGAAAGTATTAGGGCTCCGTTGGCTCTGTGGGTTCTGGTACCTCTTTGCTTACCAGCCTCAGGATTGTTGGGGTGGGGGGGGTTCTTCTCTGGATCCCACTTGTGATCACCAAATAATGTTAATCTTAAAAATAGGGGCGCCTGGGTGATTCAGGTCGCTGAACATCGGCCTCTTGATCTCAGCTCACTTCATGACCACAGGGTCCTGGGAGCAAGTTCCGTGTTGGTCTCTGTGCTGAGCATGGAGACTGCTTAGAAGTCTCTCTCTTTCTCTCCCTGTCTCCCTCTGCCCTGCTCTCTCTCTCTCTTAAAAATAATAATTTTTAAAAATAAAATTAAAATTAAACAGCTGGTTAGTTTACCAGCAAAATGGATTTATTCGAGAACAGCAGAGAAATCCCAACTTGGGACAAGCAAGCTCTGGCATAACTATGGGCATGTCAAAAAACAAAGGAGAGGGGGAGCAGTTGTTTTATGGAGAAGGAGTTAGTTGGGAGGGGTTGTTTTGAACTAAAGCCCATTGGAGAAAAGCAGTTCAGGGTGATTGACGGCATTTACTGGCTGAGTTTGACACGTTTACTGGCTGAGGGCCAGGGGTAATTGATCTCTTACGGGGAAATGCAAAAGTCTACCTTTTCCCCTTTAGGGCCTGCCATTGATAATTCTTCCCTCTTGATGGCTCTTCTGTTGGATCTATAATTGACAATTCTTCCTGCAATTGACCAGTGGTATGGCTCCCCCTTCCTAAGTCGTCTTTAGCGAGGTTTCCCTTTATTAACTTTCACAGAATAGACACTGTGTCCATCCACTGGTCTGTTGATGGACTCTGGAGTTGTTTCCACCTTTTGGCTACCGTGAATAGCCCTTCTAGGGACATGCATGTACGAGGATTTGCTTGAACACCGGTTTGCAGTTCTCTTGGGTAGCTACCTACCAGGAGAACTGCTTGGGTGATGAGATACTTCCTTCTGGGTGCAACGTGAACCCAGGCCCTCCAGCACCCTCATCTGCCCGGGAAGATTATGGAGTCACTCCTGCTGTCTCCATACGTCTACCTTCAGACCTGGCAGGCCTCAGTTTCCTGCAGCCATTGGGGCTGGGCGTGCCTCAGCTGACTTCCTCCACCGTGACTCTGAACACAAGATTACACCTAAGTAAGTTTCCAGGGCAAGGGATGCAGGAAGTGTCTGTTGCAGAGGGGATGGGAGGGGCTGCTCCCTCCAGATCAGGCACCTGATGCCAGCTCCTTGTGGGGCCCATGAATTCAGAAAACCCAAGGGACCCCATAAGGTAAAAGCAAGGAACCTAAACTGAAACCTGAGCTGACGCTCCCCACCCCCAACCCCGGGGGAGGGGGGGGCGGGGAGAATTGACCTCAAAAGGCTCCAAAGTTACAGCATTTTTCCTAGCAAGAAAGTGTGGGTGGGCACCCAGTGCAGCATGAAATGCCCACGTTTGGTGCAGTGACATTTGATGCAATGGCCCTTCATACCCGCAGTGTATGGAGGTGACGCACGTGCTCTGTGTTGACCCTGCTCCCCAGACCTCTCCCAGCTAAAGGAGCCAGGGCTTAGTTCCTCCATTTTCCGCGGCAGGAAACTGAGGCACCCCCACCCAGGACGCCGCGCCCCCCTTTCCTCCTTGGGGCGGGGAGGCAGGCGGTGACCATCACCTGGTTCACACCTACGGAACTGGTTCTCCCCCAAACCAGAGCTCCCGACCCCAACGTGTCAAGACTAGAAATTTCAGACGCCGCGTGAGGCAGGATTCGGATCTTTACCAACCCCAACCGCAAGAACCTTCAAATCCGACTTCCAACTTCCAGAACCTCTCCCATCCCGAGGGCTGTGGGTTCAGGACAGGCTTTCGGGTTGCGGAGTCTTCAAACCCCTTGCAGAGATCCGAGGAGCCCCTGGGCTCAACCTGCTTTGCTGTCGCCCTTTCCATCATCTCTTCATCGAACACAGACAGGGTGGATCAACCCTGCACGGGGCCCCGTGCCAGGGGCTGGGAAGGCGCTGCTTGCACACCCCCGGGCCGCGGGGAGCTCACTCTCTGGCTGGCGGGGGCGGGTTGGGGGGAGGGCGGGACCCAATTGGGGTTGAGAGCCCCGAGGGGGCGCGCAGGAGGTGGTAGAGGAAGGTTGAGGTGGGAGCCGGCGGGCAGAGGTGAAGGGGCGGGGTCGGGAGGGGAAGAAGGGAGGGGCCGGCGGGGTGAATTTCTACTGGGCTATTAAGCAGCTCGGCCAGGCGCGGAGTGGGGAGCCTGGAGGGAGGTGAGGCTGGGAGGAGGCAGGAAGGAATTAAACCTGGGGGGGGCGGACGGAGGAAGGTATAGGCGGAGGCTCGCGCGCAGGTGAAGCTCTCCCTCCTGCTCGCAGCGCAGAGGAGCCAAGAGGTCAGAGGCTGGACCGTGGTCCGGGGTGAGTGTTGGGGGCCCCTGAGGACCTGGCGGACCTCCGGGGTGGGGAGAGGAGAAGTCGGGGCTCTAGGGAAGCCCAGGCAGGTCCCTGGGGTCGGGTCTCCACCGCGCTTACCCTCAAGATGCCGGGAGATCCCGGAGCCCCAGGTCTCAATGACACCGTGGCCCTCACCCATCAGTGATAGTCGTCGCCGGCATCTCCAAGACCGGCTCGAGCCTGGCGGGCAAGGAAGCCTCTCCTGGCACTGTCCCGTCGCAGCTCTGGACATAGGGAGGCGTCCCTGGACCCCTGTCCCCACTCCCCAACGCCCACTTCCCAGGAAAGGGCTGAATCAGAATGGAGAAGTGGAGGGCGCTCTTCAGGCTCCAGCTGTTACTCTTAACTGTCGTCGTTTGTGTCGAGATTGTTGGCGCACTGCTAGGGTGTGGCAGAAACAGCACCCTGGTGCCCAGGCTGGGGTTTTTATTGTTTCTTGAGGGAACTACCGCTGACCGCCAGCCTTCCCAGGCGCTGGGGACCTCAGCTCACGGCTCCCTCTGGGGTTCCCAACCCTCCCTGTTCGGCCAATGCCTGGCTCGGTGGCCTGGGCAGGGTGCCCCTGGTTTTTGAACGCACCTCAGTGTCACCTCCCTGACTGACTAGGACAATGACTCAGCTTGCATTTGGTTGCCCGAGATGTCCGGCCAGCGGCAGTTTTTACGACGGGGGCCCCCTGACCCCTCGGGGACCTCAAGGGAGTGACTTTGGGTCTCTGAGTTTCCGTTCCCCTGTGTGTCAAGGTGGGGCGGGTTGGAGGGGACTGTGGGGAGGGTCAAGTACGTGGGCTCGCACTGCAGCCGTGGAGTGAGTGGACATCCAGGGGAAGCCAGCTGTCACTATATTAAGTATTACTGTATCAATAGCCACCCTTCCAGGTTCCCCGGGGGTGCGAGTTTTTTTATGGCCATTTTTCAGATGGGGAAACTGAGCTCTCCCACTTCCCCCCGCCCCCCAGAGCCTCCTGTAGTCCAGCTTTGGGGCCAGCCCTGGGGCTACGGCCTCCTCGCACCGCCCTGCGGGTTCCTAAGGCGGCCACCCGGCCAGGCACGAGCTGAGGAGTCTTGAGAAAGAGGTGTGGACCCTGCGTCGGGCAGCGGGGGCCCCACTCAACCCAAGTGAGAGGATTGTTCGTCCAACCCAGATGGGTACTTTTCCCTTTCTCCCTCACCCGTCGGGTGTGGCAATTCCCTCCAGGTGCCCTGGGTGTGGGGGAACCAAGGAGGGGCCTCGAAACGTCCCTTCTCCAGGCCAGAGCTTGAGGGATTCAGACAGGCTTCCTTGGCCCAGGAACCCCAGGGCTGGGCTAGGTGAGCCTTGGAGGAGGAGGGAAGGTGTTACTGGACGCCTTCTCTTCCTGCCACTGCCTCTGAGGCCCAGAGTGGGACAGTGACTTGTCCCCCCACCCCCCCATGAATCAAGAAGGCTACCCACTGTGATCCGGCCCCCTGATGGGAGTGTGGCTCAGCTTGATCCCCGTCATGGGGAGCTCACTACCAGCACAGCAAACTAAAGGAAGCCTCATCAGGCAGGGATTGAGGTCCCACGTGACCTTCCTTGGATGAGGGCTCTGTGCCTCAGTTTCCCTATCCATAAAAAACCAGGCCAACAAAGCCCTCCCTGCCAGTCGCAGGTGTGGTGGGTGGAGAGCAGGTGGTCCAAATGGGACCACACACAGGGCTTAAGAGGTGTTAACAGGTATTAACTCTAATCCTGACTGAAGGAGGACATGAAGGTGTGGGGGGCTTTCGGGAGGCCCCCAGAGGAAGGTCCCATGAGACCTCGATTCCTCCATCTAGGAAACAAGTCCAAGGATGTCCTTTGAGGCTCGGCTGGGGCAGGGCCGGCATTTAGTTCGAGGCCACAGGTCCCCACCTGGCCCATCCCATGTACCCTGAGCAGTTTCTGAGGTGGGCTCTCCCAGGTCACCTCCTCCACGGAGCCATCCTGGACGAGCCCTTTTTTCCTGCCCAACCCCCCCGCCTTCTGCTTACAAAAATAGCTTTTACTTCTTGCAAAAAGGGACCGGTCCATCATTACTGGGAGGCCTAGCTGGTATGAAATCAGTGATCAGGGTCCAGCGGATCAGGGTTCAAATCCTAGCAACCACTCTTGGCCTTGGTTGGATGTGTGACCTCTGGTGGGGGGCGGGGGGTGAGCGCTCCCTTTCTGGGCCCAGCTCAATCACCTGGGAACTGGAGATTAGGTCTGCCTGGAAGGTAGTTCACGGGCTTCACAAGGACAAGGACAGTCACAGGGATCACGCCCAGGCCGGGGCCTCACACCCTCTCCTGCAAATACCCTGAGTCCCACCCTTGAGTCTCTTCCAGGAACTTCTCTAGAAAGCTGTCGCATTCACTGCCTTTCTGCCCCTGATTCACACATCAGCTCCGTGAACACGGGCGTTTCTTGCAGTCATCTTGGCCGCGTGCCCAGAACGTATACCAAGGGCATGGCACACACTAGGTGCTCGGCGGTGGCTCAGCAGTCACAGCGTGTATGTGACAACGGTCACCGACGCTGAGGTTAACTGGTCCTTGTTGGCGCTTCCTAAATGTGTGGTTTGGCTTACAGCCTGTCTCAGGACCCCGGTCGCCGTGCGCACAACTGGGGTTCTCCTGTCACCACCACCCCCCCCCCGCCCCTCCCCTTGCCTTCTGGAAGTCCCAGAACGTTCCATGCCCTTTTCAGAATCCCAGCTGAGCCTTGTCAAGTTAAGTACAGCATGAGGAAGACCCCAGTGAGGCCGGTATTCATTCATCTGCGGGAAGTGAGCCATGGGTTAGCAGCTGACAGCATCCGGCTTTGCAGATGAGGTCCAGAAGGGACCCACTACCGGCCCAGGGTCCACAGCCGACTTCGGGGGCTGTCGGTCTTCGCGGCTGCTGGGCGAGGGTTTTAGCCCTCACTTCTCTGATTCAGAAACTGAGACCCAGCGACTGGGGCAGGGAGTGTGTCTGACGGGCCCGGAGAGCGGTCCAGGACTCACCCTCTCCGGGCCTCAGTTTCGTCATCTGGAAAGTGGGAGCATCACACGGGGAATCCCCTTGATTTGATGGGACCCTCCAAGCCCGTGTCAGGCGGGCCCGCCATGGTCTCACAGGAGCAGGCGTCCTGAACGAACGAACGAACGAACGAATGAATGAATTCTGCTGAGTGGTCAGCCCCTTCTGTACTTCCCGTACCTCATCAATATTCAGTGAATCCTTAGTATTTAGTGCTGCGCATTTGCGACGAATCGTGGCCACCCAGCGACTGTATATTTTAGTCTCAGGACCCTTCAGTGGCTGGTTCATGTTCATTGTCATTTGTGTTCATGTTCACTCATGCATCACGAATGCGAACGTGTTCCGTCGTATATTAGAACTCCTGGGTGCTTCCCGCGTATTTAGCCGGTCATTAACAGTTACGAACGTCGGGGTTCTTGCTCATTAAACGTATCATGAATATTTCAGCGCTGCGGAGATTTGGCTCTTTAGTGCGTTAGTACCTCTTGGTCCTGTCTCTGCTCTACGGGCACTTGCTAACTCACCGTGACTGAATCGCCGTCGTCCCCCAAGGCCTGTAGGGCAGACGGGGCCGTGGCACCTGTCACGTGCAGCGGGCTTTGGGCTGAAATGAGGCATGAGGAAATTGTTGACATGTGGGCCGTTGTCTTTTTCCCCCGTTCAACAAACAGCCAGTGAGCGTCACATGGGGTCACAGCTGTCGGGGGCGAGACACCTGGCCCCACCTCTGGGGCTCCAGGCCGGTTGGGGAGATAAACAGGAGAGAAGCGACTAGATTTCCCACGTGCAGTGGTGGTGAGAGCGGCAGAGAGAATCAGAGCTGGGGGCAGGGTGTGTTAGCTGGGAGGTTGAGGCCCTTCTGAAAAGGCAACATTGAGGGCACCTGGGTGGCTCAGTTAGTTAAGCGTCCCACTTCGGCTCGGGTCATGATCTCGCGGTTTGTGAGTTCAAGCTCCGTATCGGGCTTTGCAGTGACAGCGAGGAACCTGCCTTGGATCCTCTGTTTCCCTGTCTCTCTCTGTACTCGCACGCATGCTCTCGCTCTCTCTCTCTCTCTCTCTCTCTCAAAGATAAACAAAAAAAAATTAGAAGGCAGCATTGGGCTGAGCCTAAAGATCAATGGGGAAAGAGCAGAAGTCAAGCAGGTGCAAAGGCCCTGTGGCAGGGCTGAAAGCTGACAAGGCTGGTGCAGCTGGAGCAGACCAGGAGGCAATGGTCGTTAGGGGCGGGGGAACGGGAGCTGAGAGGTCCCATACCTGGCAGCCACACCCCAGAGGGAGGCTCTTGGATCTTGAAAACGTTGAAACAAGTGGCTTTTCCGTGTACACTAGAAGACGCAGGCTCTGGGTGATGGCGAAATCGCACCAGTGTCTGGAAGGCAAACAGCCAGGAGCAGGATCAGCTGGTCTGGCAGTGAGGGTCCCTGAGAGTCAGCCCAGACGTCACTGCTGCGACTCTGTCCGCAGCCGCTGTGTCTGATCTGCAGGGAAGAAGCATGAAGGAGGCCTTGCCGTGGGCAAGCAGTGGAAAGATGTGCTCCTCCATCAAACACCTGCTGGGCCTTCCTGGTTGACTTGCCATCGTGTCCCCACAGCTCTTGGCTGGACACCACACCGAAGTCAACCACTGCCCCAGAACATCCCATGGGAAAGGCTCCCAGGCTTTGTACACTGTTCTTCCCGATCCTTCCTTCTCCGCCTCCCGTGGGCTTTACCCATTGATGACTCCCTTCATCGTCTTCCCTGAATCCGCTCCCCTCCCTGCCCCTCGCTGACCAGCCCCTGTCCAGGCCCCCAGATTCTTCTGCCTGGTTGCTGCCTGGCCTCTACTCCTGCCTGATTGTCCTTATCCCCTCCGTAGCCACGGGGGGCTTCTTTAAAGCATAAATCGATCTTTTCCCTCTCCTGCTCAGCACCCCCTCCGTGGCTCCCATTGCCCCTCACATGTGCCAACATAAGAGGTTCTTCGTGGCCTGCCCCATTTCCCCCCACCCTCCCCCTGGCATGGTCTGACAACCCACCATCATCTCCCTCCTGTCGCCCTGTTCCAGCCACAGGGCCTCCCTCTGTCTGCCTTCGGCACCTTACATTTGGGGTCTGACCCTTTGCGCTTGCTAAGCCCTCAGCCCAAGATCCCCTTCCCCCAAGGCTTTGACCTTGCTATCTTTCCTTATTATCTTTATTATCCTTCAGGAGTTCCCAGGCTGATCGGATGCCCCACCCATGGGCCCGCCCTTCTCCCACAGTGTTAATCAGGATGCTACAAAACGAATTACCTCCTTCCGGTGTTAACATCGGAAGAAAGGGGCTGGTTTAGTTACACCTGTTCATAGGTTCCACTCGCCTGTCTGTACCCAGGGTGGCCCAGCAGCGGAGTGTTGGCCGACCTGGGCTCCGGTTGTCTGTCCTTTGTCAGATGTTTAAGTGCGTGATTCCTTTGACAGATTCTGGAAGGCTCTGAGGTCCGGGTGGGGAATCTCCCAGAAATTCTGCATCTCGGGAAGAATAGGATAGACGGACTCCACCCGTCGGAGTCCTGGGCTCCAATTCTGCTTCACGCTGAGTCTCATTGTCCCCATCTGCAAGCAGGGACTCTAGGGGCACCTAAGGAGCCAGTACAGTGACGAGGTCACTGAGTGGTTACCACACAGCCAGTGTGGTTAAAGCCAAGCCCTTTAACACACAATTCCAAGTGACCTCGTTGCGGGTGGGTGTCGGGGGGCTCAGCACTGCCTCGTCCAAAGGGAAGTGGCTGGCCAAGGTCAATTCGGGGCTGGGGTTCAGCAACGAATCGGGCTTTCCCACTCCTTGTTCGCATACCCTCTGTGGCTTCCCCCGACCTCCGGGAGATAGCCCACTTCTCAATCTGGCATTCAAGGTCTTTACAGGGTCTGGCCCCACTCCCTAGCCTCGGAAATCACCCCCTCTCCAAATTCTGCTTTTCGGCAAAATAAACCACAGACGATACCTTGAATAGGCCTGTTTTCTTTCCCTTCCATGCCCTTCCGTTTGCTCTTTCCTCTACCTGAATTCCCCTCGGTGAGCTCCTATGCATCCTTCAAAGCCTTAGCTTCAATATCCTGGTCCCTTCTTCTGGCCCCAGGCCTGATCCCACAGGTACCTGGATTTGTCTCCCCCAGATTGGGAGCTTCTGGGGGGGCCGGGCCCAGGGTTGAGGCTTCTCAGGTTCCCCAGACCTATTTGTTGAATGAATGAAAGAACGCGTGAATGAATGAACGGTTTTCATATTATCGGTTTTTTGGGGATAAGGGCTGCTGAGACCCTTCTCAGGACTGAAGGACCTGGAGACAAAGCAGGTTGTTTCTGTGGTGACATGAGGTACCCACTGGGCCACCCTGGGATAACTGTGAACTCCGCCTCCCCATCTATGAAACAGGGGTGGTGATTTCCCCAGGGTTATTCAAAGCCCATGGACTTCACTGAGTTAGCGGCTGTTTGGACTTCTGTAAATCCAGTCATTCTGTACAATGAGGACTGGAGGGGGTGGACAGCAGGGTCTTGGGTAGGGGTCAGGGAATTGGACCCAGGCCTGCAAGGAGTTTCTTTCTCACCAGCTACCTGGCCCACCCAGCAAAGGCCTCAGGCTGCCGCTCAGTAGCTTGGAGGAAGTAATAACCAAACCCACAAGGACAGACCCGTGACTACACTACCTGGGGCACCACCCACAGCGGCACCCAACAAGGTTTACTAGACCAGTAAATCTTCTGTGCTCTCAGCCTTGCTGACACGGAGGCCCAGAAGTTCTTTCCTCTGCCTTGGTGGATGGCAAAAGGAAGGGGGTCTTGGATGCATTAATGGAGGTCTATTATAGGGAGGAGGGGAAGTGGGTCTCCCTCCTCTGCCTCGAACTTGAGCTCTCAGACCCTAATCAGGAACCTCATGGGGGCTGGGCTGGTAGGGTAAAGTAGCAGAATCCCTGTTTAATTTTTTTTTTTTTTTTTTTTTTTAGTGTTTATTTTTGAGAGAGAGGGAGACACAGAATCCTAAGCAGGCTCCAGGCTCTGAGCTTATCAGCACAGAGCTAGATGCAGGGCTCGAACTCACAAGCCTTGAATCATGACCTGAGCTGAAGTCGGACGCTTAACTGACTGAGCCACCCAGGCGCCCCAGAATCCCTCCATTGAGAGAAACCTTAGACCTGGGGAGAAAAAAATGGGGAATGCGGGTGGCTGTCGGTTAAGTGTCCGACTCTCGGTTTCGGCTCAGGTCACGATCTCACCGATGATGAGTTTGAGCCCTGCTTGGGATTCTCTCCGTCTCCCTCTCTCTCTGTGCCTCCCCTGCTTGTGCTCAGTCTGTCTCCAAAATAAACAAACTTAGAAAAAATAACAGTAGAGCGCAAAACTCCTCCATATGATTTGTATAAAACCCAGCGCAAGGTTTTGTGTTCCCCCCTGAGTCTCCACTTCTAATCTTCCCTCGTTCTGAGTTCTCTGTTCTGGGTTTCTCTTGGTGTAGACCAGGATATCTCAGCCTTGACAATGTTAACGTTTGCGGCTGGATTATCCGGAGGCGAGGCTATCCTAGATCCTGCAGGATGTTAATTGCAACAGCATCCCGGCTTCCACCCACTTAATGCCATTAACAGCGCCATACCTCCACCCTTTGCAAATGGTGACGGCCAGGAATGTCTCCAGATGTTGCCAAGTGTATCCTGGGGACAGAACCACCTGTTTGAAAATCCCTGATTTCAGCTGTAAACTGCAGATGGGGGGGGGGGGGGTGCACCTGGGTGGCTCAGTCGGTTAAGCGTCCGACTTCAGCTCAGGTCACGATCTCGCGGTCCGTGAGTTCGAGCCCCGCGTCGGGCTCTGGGCTGACGGCTCGGAGCCTGGAGCCTGCTTCCGATTCTGTGTCTCCCTCTCTCTCTGCCCCTCCCCCGTTCATGCTCTGTCTCTCTCTGTCTCAAAAATAAGTAAAGGTTAAAAAAATTTACTTATTTATTTTAGAGCGAGCGAGCATGGGCAGGGGAGGGACAGAGAGAAAGGGAGAGAGAGCATCCCAAGCAAGGTCCGCACTCTCGGTGCAGAGCCTGACTCGGAGCTCGAACTCACGAGCCACGAGATCGTGACCTGAGCAGAAACCAAGGGTCAGAGGCTCAACCCACTGAGCCACCCCGGCGCCCGTTTTCTATCCTTGTAGCTCGGGGTTTGCCTGGGAACCACACCTTTCCCGTCGTCCATCCTAAACTCAGGCCTCTCTTCAGTTCGGGAAAATGTCCTTCCGGGATTCCATTCACTCTTGGGCCTCATCCATCGGTGCACGGTTTTATCCCAAGGTTATTTGCCTTTTGGGGTCTCCCAGACCTGCCCTCCAGCAGCCTAACCCCCCCCCCCCCCCCCCCGCCCAGGCCTGGCAGCCAAGCTGGAATGTCGCAGCGACAAGACAGGCCCTATGCCACCCGCGGACAGGGTCCTGAAGCTGCTGAGGCTCCGCCAGCTCCGTGCACCTGCCCTTCCCTCCCCTGCGACCTTGTCCCCAGACCTCAGCCACCCTGGCTCTTCTGTGCCACTCGCATCCAGCTGGCATGCCCGCCAGACCTCAAAAGCCACACCTGCCACCGGGCCCCATTTCCTCCTGTGCCTTTTGTCACCTCGTGTCATTTCAGTGAGGTTTTAATTTGGCGTTTGTTCGCCCTCGAGAGCGAGGGTTCCACAGTGGAGACGGTTCGGTACCCCGTGCCTGTGGAAATCCAGCGTTCATTCGTTCCTCGTCCGTTCAGCACCCATTTAGCGCCTACTGCACACCAAGCACAGTTCTGGGGGCTGGGAATAAGATGGTGACCGAGACAGGAGCTCATGTTCTGGTGGCGGAGATGGATGAGAAACCATATATATACTTTTTAATGTTTGGCTTGATTTTTGAGAGAGAGGGCGTGAGTGGGGGAGGGGCAGAGAGAGAGAGAGAGGGAGACACAGAATCCGAAGCAAGCTCCGGACTCCGAGCTGTCGGCACAGAGCCCGAGGCGGGGCTCGAACCCACGCACCGCGAGATCACGATCATGACCTGAGCCGAAGTCGGACGCTGAACGGACCGAGCCCCCCCGGGGGGCCCTGAGAAACAACACATTTTTCAAGTTTCATCATATATTTTAGGAGATGTAAAGTGCCGTGGAAGAAAAAAAAAAGGACCAGGGCTGCTAGTGAGATAGCGTGTCCTGAGGAGGGCACGTTGGAGCAAAGACCAGAAAGGTGTGAGGGAGGGAACCGTGTGCACGTCTGGGGAAGAGTATTCCAGGCAGAGGGAATAATCTGTGCAAAAATCCTGATGCAGGATCATACCCGGCGTGTTTGAGGTTAAAACCCCCACAAAAACACTCTTACGTGGGGTTAATTCTCCCCGTTTCACATGGAGGCTCAGAGAGGGCAGGCTTCTTTTCCAAAGCCACACAGCAGAGCCTGTGGGGTAAGATCTGAGCCCTGTTTCCGGGAGACATCTGGCCGGAGGGGCTTGGCCGGGCAGTGTGCAGACACATTAGGGAAATGGCCTCGTGGATCCAGGAGGAAGGCACCCTTCCCGGCTCTAGATGGAAATGGGAAGCCGCTCTCTTCTTTGCTTCCAGGCCATAGCCGGGTGGGGTCGCTTGGGGCAGGGGGAGCCTTCCGGAATCCACTGACTGCCTCACGTTTTCCAGGTGCCGGTGGGCAGAACAAAGAGACCCCAGAACAGCACAGGCAGCCTGAGGTAAGTCCTGAGGTCCACGTATTCATTCAACAAACACTCGTTGAATGCCCACTAGGTGCCAGGTGCTGGGAGCTCCCTTCATCCTTGCACAGTCCTGTGAGTTGGAGGTGGCTCAGATGTCCCCTTTTATAACTGAGGAAACCGAGGCCCAGGGTATAGAGGACGCACGGGGAGTGATGGCAGCGGGATTGAAACCCAGGAGTGGGGCTCTGGAGTCTGTACCTCTCTGGGGTGAGTCAACACGACACGCATCTGAGAATGGGTGAGTCCTGCCTTGGGTCTCATCCAGTAGGTTCATGCTGCGCCGGAAAACAGACCTTCACATTTAGGACTGAAAAACACTAGAGACACTACCTCTCCAGACGAAAGGACATTAAGGGAATCCAGGGAAGCCCGGGAAAGGGATCTGGAAGGGAGCCCGAGGGCTCTGCCTGGATACGGGGAAGGAAGGCTTCTAGGAGGAGGCGACATTTAGAGCTGGGGTTTCGAAGGATGAGTCAGAGTTTACCAGAGAGAACCTTCGTGAATTTTACTTTTATTCATGAATTTATTCATTCAAACACTCCCTGCTTCCCCCATGTGTCTGCCCCCTGCTGGGCAATTCAGGGACCCTCAGGAAGTCACCAGTCTTAGAAAGACAAAGCTAAACGCAGACACCCCCGTGGGATCAAGACTGGACCAGAGGGGGGTAGACAGAGCTACAGGTGCCAGACAGAATCAGGAATGTTCCCGAGGGGTTAAAGAGGGCTTCCCAGGGGCGCCCGGGTGGCTCAGTCGGTTAGGCGTCCGACTTCAGCTCAGGTCACGATCTCGCGGTCCGTGAGTTCGAGTCCCGCGTCGGGCTCTGGGCTGGTGGCTCGGAGCCTGCTTCCGATTCTGTGTCTCCCTCTCTCTCTGCCCCTCCCCCGTTCATGCTCTGTCTCTCTCTGTCTCAAAAATAAATAAAACGTTAAAAAAAATTTTTTTTAAGAAAAAAAAAAGAGGGCTTCCCAGAGAATGGATCGTTAAAGCTGGGTTATAAAGGAAGAATATGAGTTTGCTAAGGATCGTAGCTTCGTTTGAAACGTGCTGGGCCTGAGGGATCTGTGGGGAGCCAGGTGCCATACTCAGGTCACAGGACCATTAAAAATAGTCCAGGGGCGCCTGGGTGGCTCAGTCAGGTAAGCGTCCGACTTCAGCTCAGGTCATGATCTCACAGTTGACAAGTTCGAGCCCCATGTCAGGCTCTGTGCTGACAGCTCAGAGTCCGGAGCCTGCTTTGGATTCTGTGTGTATGTGTGTGTCTCTCTCTCTGCCCTTCCCCCCCCCCCCCATGCTCTGTCTCAAAAATAAGCATTAAAAAAAATTACAATGAATAAAATAAATAAACATTAAAAAAACATAGTCTAGAGAATGTCGGTGATGGTGTGTATCAGAATCCTAGAAGCTCGGAGCTTCCTAGTGGGGCAAGTGAAAAGGGAAGCAGGAAGCATCCTCATAGCTGTCAACGGATAAAGAGGGAATTCTTTGGGTTTCTGGGCCATTTCTGAGGCAGGGACGTGAGGAAGACCAGGTCAAAAGCGGGGGGGATTCCGGGCACACCGAGCCTGGGAGGCTCACCTTGGCATCTCCAGGCCTCGGTTTTGTCTGTAAGGATTTAATCCCCCGCAGGGCCCGGGCACCTGTCAGAGCCAACGTGGGTTGAGGGGCGGGAGGAGGTGTGGGGTGTGGGGGGGATAGGAGAGGGTGCGTTTCGATATCGTACCGACCGGAGCGACTGTAGGGCTGCACCCAGGTGTTGGGGTCCACAGGTACCTCGGGAAGGCGCTTGACCCGTCTGGTATCTTCAGTGCCTGTTACTCCTACCAGGAACCACCAGGCCGGCCAGGATGAGATGTTCTCGGCCCCGCAGCACAGAGGTGGCCCTGCCTGTAGCTCTGAGCATCGTCACCCTCTTCTTCTTCAGTCTGTACATGTCCTCGCCCGCCTTCCAGAGCCTGAAGGAGCCCCAGGACAACCCCGTGGCCCTGACCTGGCCCTCTCTACCCTCTCGGCCCGCCCCGCGCCCCCCGCCCGCCCCCTGCACGGCCAACGCCTCCGTGGCCACCCTGCCCAACTTCGAGGGGCAGCCACAGCAGGTGCGTGACTTCCTGCTGTACAAGCACTGCCGTGACTTCCCGCTGCTGCAGGACGTGCCCCTGGGCAAGTGCGCGCCGCCCGTCTTCCTGCTGCTGGTGATCAAATCCTCGCCCAGGAATTACGAGCGGCGGGAGCTGGTGCGGCGCACTTGGGGCCGCGAGCGCCAGGTGCGCGGTGCCCAGCTGCGCCGCCTCTTCCTGGTGGGGACGGCCCCTAACCCCCTGGAGGCTCGCAAGGTCAACCGGCTGCTGGCGCTGGAGGCACAGGCGCACGGCGACATCCTGCAGTGGGACTTCCATGACTCCTTCTTCAACCTCACGCTCAAACAGGTGAGCCCGCGGGGAGTCACCTGATGAGGGCCACCCCCTCCTCCCTGCCCCCTCACCACCGCCTCCTCTGAGGGGCCCAGGGGCCCAGAAGTCCCCATCCATCCCTCCCCGCTTTCTTCGCCGCCCTCACGGCGATCGGGGATCGGAGTCGCTAAGGGAGGCGGGGAGAAAGGGCAGGGTGACCCGATGCACAAGCCCGGCTGGCTCTCGGAGCCCGATGCCCTAGGTTTGACTGCTTGCTTGATAATCATTTACCACTCGGGGCTTCCGTTTCCTCATAGTTATCAAGGAAATGGGATTGCTTGGATCTGCCCACCTCCCTCCCAGGGCTGTTACGAGAATTACAGGAGATAATATTTACAAAGCTTCTAGAGCAGTGCCAGATGTTCAAATGACGAGCGGGGGTTCGGGGCGCCGGACGGAACATCTTGTTGACTTGTTCTGTCTCCCCGTGAGGCCCAGGTCTGTGCCACGGGTGCTCAATAAAGACCGTTTTGGTGGACCAGAACCCACAAGAAGTAGAGAGAACCCTGCCTTGACCCAGATAAAGGAGTAGCCTTAGGTGAGCCTCCCAGGCTCGGTGTGCCCGGAATCCGCCCGCCCCCCCCCCCTTTTGACCTGGTCTTCCTCACGTCCCTGCCTCAGAAATGGCCCAGAAACTCAAAGAATTCCCTCTTTATCCGTTGAGAGCTATGAGGATGCTTCCTGCTTCCCTTTTCACTTGCCCCACTAGGAAGCTCCGAGCTTCTAGCATTCTGATACAAACCATCACCGACATTCTCTAGACCAGAATTAGAATGAGATTAGAATTAGAGGCTCTGAGGACCTACCCAGGAGTCGAAGGGGACCCAGTGTAGGTCCCTGCTTACAGTTGGCACAGACGGGTCTGGGCTCAAGACCTTAAGTTGCTACGTATCTGTTGTGTGACCTTGTCCAAGTCACTTTATCTGCAGAGCCTCTATTTCCTCCTCGGTAGATGGGGTTGAAGATCACCCCTGCTTGCAGGAGAGACTCCAGGCAGGGCGGTGCCTGGCATTGCAGCAAAAGTTATCACGGAGGAAACTGAAGCTGAGGCGGTTAGAGGGCCAGAGCCTCTCAACCTGCCACGTTCTTCATTCAGAACACAAAAGCATGTAAAAATGTCAGTTTGACAAATCTGAATCCAGTACCTACGAAGCGATGACCCCACACTGGGTGCTCGGGAGATAACGCGGGAGAGACACAGTCCACCCCCACCCCAGGGGAAGCCTAGAGTCTGGTGGGGAAGGTAGATGTTAAATAATAGACAAGTAACTATTTACCAGCAGCGCTTGGCCAGGCAGAGTCAGAAGGAGCTACAATAAATGTAAATGTGACAGTTTTCCAGCACTTGTTGGCACTTTACCGAGCATCATCTCCACAGGTCCCCAACACTCCCGGAGACAGGTCCTCTGCTGAGGTCTGTCCGGAAGGTTGGAGACTGAAGCTCAGGGTGGGGCCTCAAACCCACGCTAGTCTGGCCCGGGGACGCAGCCTCGTCTGGGCTCCTTGGGCTGGGCGGCCGGCCGGGACCCACAGCTGGTTGCCCCAGCCCTCAAGCTCGTGTGCCCTGTCCGCCTCGCCTTCAGGTGCTCTTCCTAAAGTGGCAGGAGACTCGGTGCACCGATGCCAGCTTCGTGCTCAATGGGGATGATGACGTCTTCGCACACACAGACAACATGGTCTCCTACCTGCTTGACCATAGTCCCGACCGCCACCTCTTTGTGGGGCAACTGATCCACAGTGTGGGCCCCATCCGGGTTCCCTGGAGCAAGTACTATGTGCCAACAGTGGTGACACAGGAGGAGCAGTACCCTCCCTACTGTGGGGGGGGTGGCTTCCTGCTGTCCCGCTTCACGGCCACTGCCCTGCGCCGGGCCGCCTCCACACTGGACCTCTTCCCTATCGATGATGTCTTCCTGGGCATGTGCCTGAAGCAGGAAGGCCTGAAGCCCGCCTCACACGGCGGTATCCGCACAGCTGGCATTGGGGCTCCCTCGGCCCGCGTATCCTCCTTTGACCCCTGTTTCTACCGGGAGCTGCTGTTGGTCCATCGCTTCTTGCCATATGAGATGCTACTCATGTGGGACGCCCTGAGCCGACCCAACCTCACCTGTGGCCAGCAGATGCAGGTCTACTGAGGTGGGATCAGGGCCCGCAGCCTCTAGGCTCTGGTCTCCACCCCCACTGGAAGGGGCTGCATCTTCCTCCCGGAAAGCAGAAAGCTCTGTTCTCCCAAGTGGGCCGGGCACAGCGGAGCGCCAGGGCGGGTTTGATGAGCGACTAGTCTAGCTGGCAAACTCCTAGACGTCCTGCAAAACCCACCCGGTCCTCGAACCCATGTTCCGTCATCCTCCCTAGCCTCTCAGCTGAAGGGGGACGATCTCTTCCCAGGGCAGCCAACTGCAGAAGCACTTCTGAGTCAAGGTCCCATTATCCCAGCTCCGACCTTGATCATGGGACGGACCTTCCATGGTGGCCAAGCCCTCCTTGGTAGTAAAGCCACAGTGGTTTAATGGGAGGTGAGTTCCAGCCATGGTTCAAGGTCCGTTGGGAACCCTAGGTCCACATGCAGCTGAAGTGAGAAGTATTTGGCTGGCTGGGAAAGGGGTTTTGTTCCCTCCCTCTGCCTCCCCCCCCCCCCCCCCCACACACACACCCCGGGGTCTCTGCCCACCTCTGACCTCGGATGGTAGAAGGGGCTGGAGAGCCCCGTGAGTGGGACCACCCCCTCCCTGCTCTGATGGTGGAAATGTCGGGCAGAGGAGGCAGACGGCTGTCTGACTCAGGCCATGAGAGCTCGGACTTTCTGGAGTCCCCGAGAGAGCCCAGCTCCCATATTTGTGCTCCCCCCAAATTCCGGGAACGAGATCAACACACGCACTCACCCCGGTGCCCAGAGAACGGGGCGATTCAAGCCCTTGGATGTCTCTGAGCTCTGGGGACCCAAGACCGGCCCCCACCCCGGTATGTTGGATTGGGGAGATCCAAGCGGAAGAGTGATACCCCCCACCCCAACCCTGCCGGCTCTGGGCAGATGTCGGGGGGGCTTGGACTTTGTAGGCTTCGGAGCTGTGCTTGGGAGGGAGGGAGGGGGTACCTCGGCAGAGTGAGGACTGGGGAGTGGGCCCTCCGGGAATAAAACGTTTTGTGAGGACCTGAGTTTTGGGGGTTTTGTTGTTTTTAAAGCGGTTTGCAAGTTTTAACTGAGACCAGTCTACGATCTGTACAAGTCACGTTTGCAGTAGAAAACACACCAACAAAAATGACTTGGATGAACGGGAGCTCCTGTCAACAGGTCTGACGTCATCCTGCCCCTGCTCACGTACCCTTGATGGTTCCCTATCACCCTCAGCTCATGTCACCCCACCCAGACTGGGTCTCACCGCCAGCTGGACAGCACGCTCGGCGGGGGGGGGGGGGGGGGGGGGGGGGGAAGGCACAGGGGTGAGATTGCTCCTGGCTGCAGGCCTCCTGCTTCCGGCAAGGCTCTTTCCAAACACCACCCAGCCCCTCTCCTCCCCAGACGCCCCTCCCACTAGGATCGTGGCTCCGCTGTCCTCTGTCCCACTTCCTGCTCTCCCTTCTTTAAGGATTTGTGCGCCTCCTGTATGCTGCACACCTTGCCCTATATTCCTGCTGCCGGTGCTGTGTTGGCAGATACCCACCCTGTAGTGAGAAAACAAACCTGTGAACAAATAGGAAGTTACCGGAAGTGGTAGGAACTTGGAGAAGTCAAGCAGGTGGACACACAGGGATGGGAAAGAGTATTAGCTGAGAGAGCAGGAGACTGGAGCTGGGACCTGCGGAAGGAGGACATGGCCCTGGGAGGAATCGGGAGAAGGGTGTTCTAGGCAGAGGGCACGGCATGTGCAAAGGCCCTGCGGTGGGACAATCCGGAAATGTTCAAGTTGCAGCGAAAAGGCCGTGGCTAGAGGTAGGTGAGTAAGGACGATATGGAGTAAGGAGGGACGCGAAGTCACAGGGGCTGGCCACATGGGGACTCGTGGGCTGGGGTGAGGAGAGAGAGAGGGTGTTCTTTTGAGAGTGATGGTACCTTTGAGCAATGAAAGGACATGATTGTTTTTTAAGTTTTAAGAAGCCCTATGGCTGCCATAGGGACTGCTGGGAAGGGGGGGTGACGGTGCCATCCAGGCAAGGGAAGGCAGGCCCAGATGACACAGGGGCTGCAGGGATTTCTAACATGTAGGTCAGACCTCATCCTGCCCCTGCTCACACACCTGTGGCTCCCCATTGCCCCCGGGAGAGAGTCCTGCTGCCCCGGATTGAGCAGGATACAGCCCCCCGGAACCTTAGAATATGGCCTTTTTTGGAAATAGGGTCTTTGCAGATATAATTAAGGTAAGGATCAAGGTAAGATCATCCTGGATTAGGAATGGGGTGGGTCCCAAACCCAATGAAGGTGTTTTTATAAGAGAAATGAACACAGACATGGAAAAGAAGGCCACGTGAAGACAGAGACAGAGGGGCTCCTGGGGGGCTCAGTCAGTTAACCGTCCGACTCTTGATCTCAGCTCAGGTCGTGATCTCATGAGTTCATGAGTTCAAGCCCCACATCGGGCTCTGGGCTTGGGATTCTCTCTCCCTTTCTCTCTGCCCCTCCCCTTCTCTCTCTCTCTCTCCCTCTCTCAAATAAAAATAAACATCGTTTTTTAAAAAGACAGAGGGGCACCTGGGTGACTCAATTAAGTGTCCCACTTCGGCTCAGGTCATGGTCTCAAGGTTCATGGGTTCCAGCCTCGCACTGGGCTCTGTGCTGACGGCTCAGAGCCCGGAGCCTGCTTCGGATTCTGTGTCTCCTTTTCTCTCTCTGCCCCTCCTCCGCTCGTTCTCTCTCTCTCTCTCTCTCTCAAAACTAAATAAACATTAAAAAATTAAAAAGAGGGGCGCCTGGGTGGCGCAGTCGGTTAAGCGTCCGACTTCAGCCAGGTCACGATCTCGCGGTCCGTGAGTTCGAGCCCCGCGTCGGGCTCTGGGCTGATGGCTCAGAGCCTGGAGCCTGTTTCCGATGCTGTGTCTCCCTCTCTCTCTGACCCTCCCCCGTTCATGCTCTGTCTCTCTCTGTCCCAAAAATAAATAAACGTTGAAAAAAAAAAAATTTAAAAAAAAAAAATTAAAAAGAGAGAGAGAGCTTGGAGTCATGCATCTAGAAGCCAAGGAAGGTCAGGGATTGCCAGTAGCCACATGGACCAGGTTCTTCCTCAGAGCCTTTCGAACAGAAACCACCCCGGCCACACCTTGACTTCTGTCTCTGGCTCCTAGAACTACGAAGGAAGAAATTTCTACTATTTTAAGACTCCCGGTTTCTGCTAATTTGTTATGGCGGATGTAGGGAAGTAAGACACATGCGACAACTGGATCGTGTAGTCAAATGCTTGGTCGTTTTCACTCCGGAGGCCTATCGTACTATTTCCATCTCAGGGTGACCGGAGGTTGCAGGTGAGAAAAATGGTCAGAGTCGGATCAGTCAGTGGCCACTGTGACTCATTCCGGCGTCCATACGTTTGTCCGCCATTAAGTGGACGTTAGGTGACATGAAGCCCGCCCCCCTCACGGGTCTTGACAGATAACCTGGATTCAAATCCTGCTCTTGGCCATTGCCTCTGTGTCTGACCTTGGCAAACAGCCATCTCCCCCGGGCCTTAGTTTTCCCTTTTTTTTTTTTTTTTTTTTTTTTTTTACTGTTTATTTATTTTGAGAGAGAGAGCGCATGCGTGCATCTCAGGGCTGATTCTACCAACCTGACCCAAAATCTGGGGTCGGATGCTTAGCCAACGAGCCACCCAGGTGCCCCTTGTTTTCCCACTTCGCATTGTGATGATTCACAAGTTGCCGTCACGCTCCTGAAAGTGATGGGTGGGTCCCCGTGGGTCCCCGGCTGCCGGGGTACGACCCACCCACGCAAGGGCTGACCCAGGCTTGTCCCTTTTTCCTTGAGAAAAATGCAGAAGGCTGCTTCGGATTCTGCAGGAGCTTCATTTATTTACTATTAGGGAGACAACAACGAGGGTCGGTGTCACAGATATGGGGTGGGTGGCGCCTGGGGCTCCTCAGAGGTGAGAACATTTGGCCCTCAGAGTCTGGCATCCCCGTGAAACCAAGGACCCTCCAGGCCAGGGTTGAGGCGCGATCTTTTTTTTTTTTTTTTTGCAGTTGGCCCCACAGAGGAAGGTGGCCCGGGGGAGGCGGTGAGTGCTGGGAGGTGATCCGCCCCCGTCCTCCCAGATGGGGCTTTATGGTGCTCCAGGAGCCCGCCAGACCCGACCCCTGGGGGGGGTCTCTGGATCCTCTGAGGCCACACCCAGGCGGGTTCAGTGAGGACACAGGGTCAACAGGCGCTGCCGGGTGCAGCCACTGAGGCAGCAGAAATGTGCAGGGTTGGCGGCGGCTGCCCGGCGGGGGCGGTGACGGCGAGAGGCCTGGGGCAGGGGCTGTGGCACGACAACCAGCGTGGGGTCCCCATCGGCCGCCAGCCCGTGGAGATGTCGTCCTTCCAGCCACTGCAGCAGCTCACCTGGGGACGGAGCAGAATTCAGCACGGACAGGGGACCCTAGAGGACCCCTCCCCAATACGTGCAGACAGCTGCACGCTCACGTTGTGCCGTGACCCACCAGACACTCAGGATGTGCACAAACAGAAAGGGAGCGACTGCTAAGTGCCTACTGTATACCGAGCACGGACATAATCCCCCATCCAGGTGTGCGCACTCTCGAGCCGCGCTCACGGGTCCCCGGTTGTGCACGTTTCCACGAGCCACCTACCACACAGACGCGCAGACGCTTCACAAAGCCGAAGACAGCAGAGGTGACATGTGACATAGACGTGTGCACCCGTGTGCAGGCTCACATGGACACACGCACACACGGGCACACAGCCTCGTACCCCTTCCCAGTCTCCCCCTATGGGTGCCCGCCTGCATCTGGGTCGCAAAGACGCACACATCAGGACACACACGTGTGACGCACGTGGGCACACAAATCTGTTTTCCACCCTCCGCACCAGGGCCCGCAGTAGGATGAGAAGAGCGAGCGCTGGCCTCAGTGCGCAATTCAAGCGGGAGCCTAAACACTCAACAATGAAGATTAATCCTCTTTTAATGCACTGTTTTTAAAAAACCTAGGGGCGCCCGGGTGGCTCAGTCGGTTAAGCGGCCGACTTCGGCTCGGGTCATGATCTCGCGGTCCGTGAGTTCGAGCCCCGCGTGGGGCTCTGGGCTGACAGCTCAGAGCCTGGAGCCTGTTTCGGATTCTGTGTCTCCCTCTCTCTCTGACCCTCCCCCATTCATGCTCTGTCTCTCTCTGTCTCAAAAATAAATAAACGTTAAAAAAATTAAAAAAAAAAAAACTCAAGGAACGCCCCAAATCGCGAAGATCAAAACGCTGGGATTGTAAATAAGGCAGGCTCTGACCGTGCGCTTCGAAGACTCCGCCTCGCTCGCCTCTCACCGATTCCTGCCCGGCAGGGGACGCATCCTTGGCGAATTTGCACACACCGGCGCCGTGGGCAAGTGGACCCCCGGGGACGCGCGTTGCAAACCACCCGCCTGCCCCCGCCCCGACGCCAGCGCCCGCGTGCACCTGCCCCAGCTAGAAACCCCGGAGCGCAATCGTCGCGCGGCTCCACTCACGGTCCCCGCCAGCCACTCGCCGCCCGTCTTCGGAGGACCAGCGCGGGCCCCCGCACACCCGCACCAGCGCGCGCACCAAGTGGTGGCCGCACAGCTTCTCTGGGGCTTCCGGAGCAGGCGCGGGGCCCAGCGCGAGCGCCAGACCGGTGCCCAGCAGCACCAGTGCCCAGGTGAGTGGGCGGCGGGGGTCCATGGCGGCAGGAGTCCGGCCCCAGCGGGGATCCCTTCTTATAGGCGGCCAGCCAGCCCCAGCTGGGGGACCTTGGATGGGGGACAGAACGTTCCGCGGGATGGCTCAGGGAGAAGGTCAAGGGTAGGGTGAGTGCAAGTGTAGTGTAAGCCCCAGCAGTTGTGTCCCTCCTCCACTCCCCCCCCCCCCCCCAGTAATCTCTATGCCCCCAGTGGGGCTCCAACTCAAGACCCAGAGGTCAAGAGTCACGTGTTCCACCGCCTGAGCCAGGCTTTGGTATAGTATCTGACTTAAACTTTTGATGGCCCATCTTCAAAGGTGGCTATCTGGGGGCGCCTGGGTGGCTCAGTCGGTTAAGTGACTTCAGCTCAGGTCATGATCTCACGGTTGGTGGGTTCCAGCCCTGCGTGAGGCTCTGTGCTGACAGCTCAGAGCCTGGAGCCTGCTTTGGATTCTGTGTCTCCCTCTCTCTCTCTCTCTGCCCCTCCCCAGCTTGTGCACGTGCTCACTCTCTCCCTCTCTCTCTCAAAAATAAACTTAAAAAAAAAAAAAATGATGGCTCTCTGGAATAAACCTATTTTCCAGCCACACGACTAGAGAAAGAACCAGGCTGTCTTCTCCCCTGTTTCTTCCCCTCCTAGGGCTTTAAATTCCCACTTGTATGTTTTGTTTTGTTTTTTAATTTCTTTTTTAAACGTTTAATTATTTTTGAGAGACAGAGAGCGCAAGCCAGGGAGGGGCAGAGAGAGAAGGAGACACAGAATCCGAAGCAGGCTCCGGGCTCTGAGCTGTCACCACAGAGCCCGACACGGGGCTCGAACTCACAGACTGAGAGATCACGACCTGGGCCGAAATCAAGAGTCAGACACTTAACCGACGGAGCCACCCAGGCGCCACCCCACCCCTGCCCCCGCACCCCCCACTACTCGTATGTTTTAAGTTTACCAACAATGGGCCCTGGAAACCCTGGGCTCCCATCCTGGACCCAATAAGAGCAGAGGCCCAGCCAGTGAACAAGCAGCTCTGTCTCAGTCCCCCCTTTCCCCTCTCACTATGTGGCCCTGGGGGCGCTGGGTGATCTCCAGGTCTGGTAAGTGAGAAACCTTTATTTTTTTCCCAATGGGTGTCTGCGGAAGGGCGTCTTGTAAGCAGAACCACAAAGGCCAGTCCAACGACGACACTAGTCATCGATCAGCTGAGCCCTAACTAGTGCAAAACACCCCCTCATTTCCTATGCGTGAGCCCCACTCCCCTTCGTGATGGTGTCTGGAGGGGGGCGCTTCGGGAGAGGGTTAGGTCGCGGAGGCCAGGGGGGTGGGGGTCCCATCCCGGGGTTGGTGCTGCCGAAGGAGGGGCCGTGAGAGGATGTGCCCCCACGCCCCCTCCCTGTCCACGCGGGGACACAGCCAGAAGGCAGCCATCTGGAAGCCGGAGGGCCCGCCCTCGGCCTACCCCTGGCACCCTGATGCACCCTGGTCTCAACCGTCCAGCCTCCGGAGCTGCGGGAAGGAAGCGTCTGTCGGGGAAGCCGCCTGGTATTGTGCCACAGCAGCCTGGACGCGCCGAGCCGGGGCCCGAGACGGCCGGAGGAAGGAGTCTGTACCAGGACGCCTACGCGGCCACGCACAGGGACTCAGGCCGCCATGTGGGGGGAAGCGAGCCCTGTGCTCTGAACATTAAACTCCCGCTCTCTGTCTTAAATCCACCCAGAAAGAGTGAGCCGGGGAAACCCTAGGCCCCCACCCTGGACCCCAGTGACAGCAGAGCCCCAAGCCTGAGTTTGCACTCTGTTCCTACAAGTGACCTCCATGTGTGGCCTGAGGCCGTGTACCATGGGTGTTGCCGAAGGGCATCTCGCCATTGTAGGAAGAACCCCAAGAGTGGTTGTAACCTCCACACTGGTTACCGAGCAGCTGAGATCTGCATGAGACAGTGAGGGGCCCTCCCCCTGGGCCAGGGCCATGGGCGTAGCTCCCCCAGGAGGAGCAATGGGGGAGCAGTCTTTTTAAACACAACCACCACCACCACCATTTTATTTATTTAAAGAAAACAATTTTTTTAATGTTTATTTTTGAGAGAGAGAGACAGAGCGTGAGTGGGGCAGGGGCAGAGAGAGACGGAGACACAGAATCCGAAGCAGGCTCCAGGCTCTGAGCTGTCAGCCCAGAGCCCAACACAGGGCTCGAATGCACGAACTTCGAGATCATGACCTGAGCCGAAGTCGGACGCTTAACTGAGCCACTCAGGCGCCCCTTTATTACTGTATAAATAAGGACACCGAGGCTCAGAGAGGGGACTGCCACACTTGCCCATGGTCATAGGAGGCTGGGCCTGGGGCTGGGGCTGTTGGCCGGCTCTGTCTCTCCCTTTGGGCTGGGCAGGGACTGGTGGGCCCAGAATGAAGCTGGCTGTGTTTGCTCGGCATCTGCTTGGTGGCAGCCTGGTGCCCAGGAGGACTTAGGACCTCGTTTTACCAAGGAGGGCAAAGAAGCAGAGACAAAAGAGGGCCCGGGCTGAGAACCGTATCTTGCTTGAGCCCAAAGCAGCCCCCTTCCACCTTGCACCCAAGCAGATGGCTTTCCCGGGGCTAAGACAGCAGGTGAGACAGAGAGAGAGAGACAGAAGAGAGACACTGTGTCTCTCCTGCCCTTTCTGAGTCTGTCTCTCTCTCTCTACTTCTCTCTGTGCCTCTTCATATCTCCCAGCAGTCCTGACAGAGACTTGCTTGGCCCCCACTGATGTTAGACCCCCTCCTCATAGCCTAGCCCTCCCAGCCCAACCTTGCCCTCTGACCCCCCACCCCTCCCCACCCAGAGCAAACTGTTCTCTCCACCCACCGGGAGGCCGTAATCAGCTTCTCAGGACAGAGCCAAGGCCAGCAGCTGGAGCTTTCCATCCCCCAGCCCTAACCACATTCCTCCCCAGCTTACAGCCTCCCATAACGCCCCATCACCCCAAGTCCAGCAACTAAACCATTCTTCTCGCTGAACTTTATTCATTCAACAAACATTCCCAGAATCCCCTTTGTGCCCCCCCCCCCACAGCCCAGCCCCCAGGGAGCCTCTGGGTGAGAGGACACAGATCTGGACAGACACCCCAGCCCTAGGATCAGAAGGAGAGTGATCGGCCGGTGAGAAGTGGTGGGAGCATGCCAGGGAAGGCTGCAGGGAGGGGATAGCTGGGGTTTTGAGAGATAAATACGTTTTCCAGGGGGCAAAAGTGGCAGAAAAGACTGCAGGCAGGGGAGAAGTGGGGGTGGGGGCGGGGGTTACTTAGCCTGCCCAAGATGCTTTCTCACAAGGCTCTGGAAACTGTACAGCAGGAGGCCAGCACCATTAATCTGCCCATTATACAGGAGACCCAGAAAGGGGAGGCAACTTGCCTGCCATCACACAGCAAGTGAGTGGCAGAACCGTGGGCTCTTAACCTCTGTCCTCTGAGCCTCCTCACTCTCACCGTGTTGTTCCCTCTGCCGAGAATACCTTTCCTTCCCTTAGCTGCTGCAAGTCTCCAGGGTCATCAACTGTGTGACCCTCCAGTCAGGACAGAAAGGGCCCCGGTGTGCAAGTGGGCCAACATGAAACCTGACACGCTCTGGTACATTTAGGGTGGACTGTGATCCCAGCCTTCCTGGCCCCCAAAAGCAAATTTCCAACCAGGGCAGCCGCTCTTGTCTGTGGCTCGCTCCAGCACAAGAGGGAGGGGGGACAGAAGCCTGGGATCATATATTTAAAGCTATGCCACGTCCTCGCTGCGCCAGGAAGCCCAGGACCAAATCCAAGAGGGTAGGAAGATGGGAGGGGCTTCAGTCTGGTTCCTCAATTCCCTTCGCAAGGCACAGCCGGCCACGCCCCCAACCGAGGGATTCATCTTGAACCTTTTCAGGTTGCTGAGGCCACCAGACGGTTGTTGCCCCCCAGCAGGGGTGGGTAGCCCTCCCAAAGGCAATGTCATTGCCCCGTGGGGATCTCTGTGAAGCAGGAAGCCCAGAGAGTGGCAACTTCCTGCCGAAGGTCACACGGCCAATCCACAAAGACCAGAACCCAGAGGTGTGCAGGAGAGAGAAAAAGGAAGTGCGTGGGGCTCTCCCTGCGGACAAGCAGGGCAGGCAGTGAGTCTCACGCTCTATGCAACCCCCCGGCTTCCACTCCACAGTGTATCCAGCTGGGGGCCCAGGGCACTGAATGTTGGCCGATCTTGCGGGCTCGGGGCCCAGCACAGCTTCATGAGCTCATGAACCTGAGGGGGTGCGAGGAGACAACAGGATCATACGTGCAACTCCTAGTCACCGTTTTAAAATGTAAATTCACCTCCATCCCTCCTCTGCTCCAAAGCCTCCCCTGTCTCCCTACAGAACTTCGAACAAAATCTCATCACCCTAACCCTCCCCTGTCTCCCTCCATCACCTGGTCTCTTGTTTCCTGCAGCTGCATCTGCCCCCATCTCGTTATTTAAATGCACCAAACTCATTCCCACCTCAGGGCCTTTGTGCCTGCTGTGTCCTCCACCGAGGATGCCCTCTCGCGGCTCTCCCCAGGGGTGGGCTCCTCCTCCTCCTCTTTCAGGATCGCCCCCTCTAAGAGGCCCTCCCGGACTTACCACCCACCCTTATGTCCCCCTGTTCCTCTCTTTCCAGACACTGATAACCACCAGAATGTTCTTGTTAGCCTCTGCTGGTTACCAAGAGGACAGGGTGGTATCTGTTCTGTCCTCTGCTGGGTCCCCAGCACCCCAGCACAAAGCCCAGCACACAGTCAGCACTCAGTAAACATTTGGGGCCTGGGCAGATCAATTTACGGATGACCAGCCTCACGTCATACACTTCCGCAAAAGTTGTGATGATCAGCTGTAAGAGTCATTAACGTTTATGGACTCTAAACTGAGTGCGGGAGAGGTGTTGACTTGCTTGACCTTCCCCCACCCCATAAGGCATTGTTACTCCCGTTTTGGAGATAGGTAAACTGAGGATCTGAGAGTATTTGTGACTTGGCATACAGCCACAGAACAGCCAGAATCCCCTTCAGCTCTCAATCAAAAGGCAGCGATGGGTGGGGAAGTCCAAAGGGGCCAGCTGGCTGGTCCGGGGGGAGTGGGAAACTGAGGCAGGCCCTCCAGCGCTCACCTCACCGGGGCAGGCAGGAGGCGCGGGCAGCCTCTGGCCCTCAGCCAGCAGCTCCAGGAGGCGGCAGAGGGCGGGGACGTCTCGCTCACATCCCATCATCCGGAGGAACTCCTAGGGCCAAAGGGAGCACCCGTGGTGGGGGAGGAGCCGCCCGAGACTGGGGCCAAGGGGCAGCCATAGTGAAGGCAGGGAGAGAATCACCCGCGGTGGAGAGAGAGGGCCTCTGTAAGGGAGAAGGAAGGGTCATCTGTGATGGAGGCAGAGGGGGCTGCCAGCGGTAGTGGGGGTCAGCCATAGTGGAGACGTCCTCCCCATTATAGACGGCCTATATAACGCTGGGACCAGTGACCGAGCAAATAGGGCACAGACAGAGCAGGGACGGGCCAGGAAGGGATGAGGGAGAGGAGGGTTACTGGGGATCCAGGGGCGCTGACTCACGGCTGAGGGGCTGCAATTCTTGTTGCCGTAGGTGAAAAGCTCGTACAGGACGACCCCGAAGCTCCAGACGTCCGACTGGCGCGAGAAGATGTTGTCAGAGAGGGACTCTGGGGCGTACCTGGAGCGGGGGGGGGAGGAGGTCTTGGGATGCGAGAGTGAGGCAGAGGACGGGAGAGGGGACAGCCTTGGGCTAGGGGAGCTGGTCAGTTGTAGGTGGGGTCATTCCCCCCCCTCCCCCTGCAATGTAGGAGGTCATTCCCGGCTCCGGGGTCAGTCTTCCCCGCCTGTGGGATGGGGTATTCATTCACCAACCCAAAGGGGGGTCTGGGCGGGCTCAGGGCGGAGAGCCGTGGCTCCAGGGAGAGGGGCCAGGACAGAGGGGCGGATCGGGGTGGGACCAGGTTGTGCGGAAGGGAGGGTATGCTGGTAGGAAGGCCAAGGTGGCGGGGGGGGGGGGGGGGGGGGGAGGAGGAGCCAGGACGGTGGGAGGGGCGGGGCCAGGACTGTGAAAGCCCCGGAGGGGTCAGGGGAGAGGGAGAGGGGGGAGGCCTGGGCGGGGTCGGGACGGGGCCCAGGCTCCAGGGGGAGGGGCGGGGCCGATGCCGAGGGGGCGGGCCGGTGCGCTAGGAGGAGGGGCCAGGACGGCGGCAAGGGCGGGGCCGCGGCCGGCCCCCGAAGGCGGGAGCGAGGTGGGGGCCAGAGCAGTGGGGAGGAGAGGTAGGCCGGGGCGGGATCCCCACCAGAAGATGGGGCTCTGGCCGGGCTCGCGGACCACGTAGTAGTCTTTGTCGAGCGGCAGCAGCTTGGCGAGGCCAAAGTCGGCGATCTTGACGTGCGTCTCGCTCTCCACCAGGATGTTACGGGCCGCCAGGTCGCGGTGCACGCAGCGGCGGGAGCCCAGGTACTCCATGCCCTGCGGGCGACCACGAGGTGCGGACCCCAGCATAAGCCGCAGGGGCGCCAAGCCTGATCTGGGATCCAATCCCGCAGACCCCAAGCCTGACCCTACCCTGGACCCATCCTGCACTCCAGCGCTGACCCTAGCCCTAACTCAACCGCTTCTCCGACCGGACCTGGGCTGCAAACTTCAACCTGCAGCCTTCCCCGCGACTCCACGCACACCCCCACCCGGGCCTAGCCACCTCAGGCCCCAGGTCCCCCCAGGCACGGCCCCGCACCTTGCAGATCTGCGAGGCGTAGAGGAGCAGGCGGCTGGCGTCGAGGCGCGCGCGGTGTCGCTGCAGGAAGTCGCGCAGGCAGCCGCTGGGCAGGTACTCCATCACCAGCCGCAGGCTCTGGCGGCCTGGGTGAAGCGGGGAGAGGCTGGGGGGAGTCACCACAGGGCCCAACTCTGTCCACCCCCCCTCTCCATTCTTCCTCCCCGGTCAGAGTATGACCCCGGGCCCCTCCCAGCCTCGGGATTGCTTTCTATACGATGGGAACCCCAACAACGACGCCTTTCATGGCCAATGGCTCTTGAGTACAGTACGTTCTACAATATACATTGATTCCCTTAACCCTCATAATGACCCATTTTTCGGGTGTGGAAATGGAAGCTTCCACGTTTGGCAAGTGGCTCACCCGGGCCATAGCTGACACCGCGGTACTTGACAATGAAGTCGCTGTGGAGGGCTTTGAGGATCTGGATCTCCCGCTGGAAGTCCCTCTGCTGGTCTGGCCCGCTGTGCTGAAGCTGCTTCACAGCCACTAGGGCCCCCGTGTTGTCGCCCAGCGGGTCATAGCGGCACAGCTCCACGCTGCCAAAGTTGCCCTGGGGGACGCGGGGCTGGTGTCCACGTGCAGGGGTGCTTCCCCGCGCAGCCCAGCCCAGCCCAGCCCAGCCCATCTCACCTTGCCCAGCTGTGAGATGTACTTGAGATGTCTCTCCTCAAAAATGGTAGGGTCCTGGCAGGCGTAGAGCTGGGCGCCATTCCACAGCCCATCACGGGGCGCCAAGGCACCAGGTGTGGGGTCTGAGAGGAGCTCATAATCTGCGGGGCACAGGTAAAGCGACCAGCACATTGAGTCCTGGGTCCCGCTCCGAAGCTGACTTGCGGTGGGACTTCGGTCCGCCTGCTTACCCTCTCTGTGCATTATGGCAGGGCCACCGCAAGCCTGAGGGTACTTTGTGGGGGCTGGAAAAAGATGCCCGCTGGGCAAAGGCAGCCCCCTTAGGTGCCATGCAAGCTGTGCAACTACCCATAGCTCCGGGGCACAGGTAAAGCGCTGGAGAAGCACTGGGTGCTCCTTCAGGCCTGGCCCATGGAAACCCAACATGGGGACCCTCCACAGTCTCCCTCTTGTCTGCAAAGGATCCGGCACGGGATGCGTGGAGCCACACAGAGGGAGAGGTGCCTGTTGACCCGGACACCCTCATTGAAAGAAAAGTAAATATCCATCACATTCAACCTAGAGCTGAGGCGGGGAGGGGTCTGTTTGTTACAGCAGCTGTTGAGGCTCATGCTGACTGTTACAGTCACCAACCACTCCAACCAACCTTGCCAAGCACATAGGGCAGGCTCTGCGGGCAAATCTCCCTTCCTCCCTGCTCTGGGAGCGGTATGACCTGCCAGCCCCGCCCACCCTGCCCGGCCCAGCGGGCACCTGAAGTGATGAGGCTGTTCAGGTCACGGATGATGGCGCGGAAGGAGGGCCTCTGGCCTGGCTCATAGGCCATGCACTGTTGGATCAGTGTGGCCAGCTCCATCCACTTGGGGGCAGGAAGCTGCTGCCGTTCCTCGTAAAACTGGAGCTTCTGAGGGTGGGTAGAGTGGCTGGTCACTGCCAGCGCACCCTCAGGAGGCCCCTCCAGACCAGCCCATCCTCCCCAAGCTGCCAAATGGGGGCTTTGGAGGCCACCACTGGTGCTCTGACCTTGGCAGGATCCAGGGTACTGATGGGCATCGGGATCCCGCTGAACACTTCCCAGACTGTGGCACCGAAACCCCACTTGTCAGCTTCCAAGCCGAGGGTCCGGGCCTCCTGGAGACACTCAGGGGCCACCCAGGGGATCCTGTCAGTGAGCACTGGGGAGCGGGGCTGGGGTCAGGGGTCTGCTCCCCGGCCCCACGAGGCCCCTCCCTCCACCCTTCCACACTTACTCTCCAGGCTCAGCACGGTGGGGCTGACACCAGGGTCACTCAACTTGATGAAGGGCAGGTTCCCGTCAGCCCCCTCCCGAGCCAAGAGCACCTTCCGGGCCGAGACATTGCCATGGGGGAGGCCTTTGTCTTCCTAAGGGGGCCGGACACAGAGAAATGCCAGGGAGGGTTTGATGGATGGACAGTCTGGCTGGAGAACTACCACGCATCCTTCAAAGCGCACCTGTTACTGCTGAGACCACTCCCTGAACTACTGGTAGGTCCTCCCCTTCTCAAACCCACCCTGTGGCTCCCCGTTGCCTTCAGGGTAAGGTCAGAGGTTCTCAGCCTAGCTTTCAAGGCCCTTTGAGATACCTGCTCACTGTCCCTATGAGATTCTTCCACACCCCCACCCTGGTCTCCTGCCTGATTCACGCCAGGACATGCAATACACCTTCTAATCTGCAGACCTTGGCCCAGGCTGTGTCCTTGGCCTGACATGCCCTCCTTCTTTCCTCCCCTTAAGCTACTGTGCAACCTTCAAAACCCAGCTCCGGCCCTCTTCTGGCCTCCTGCCCAGGCTCATTGCTCCCTACGCCCCGGAGACCCACCAATGACCAGCTGCTCTTCCCTCCTCCTGCTCTTACACCTCTGAGCCTGTACGAAGGCTGTTCCCGCAGTCTCAAATGCCCCTCTTGGCCTCCTTGCCACACTCCTACGCATACCACAGAGCCCGCGCTCCATTCCCCCTCCATTCCACGAATGGAGGGTAGAGCGGGCAGAGGAACACTCACCAGATAGTTGAGGGCATAGGCCAGCTGCTTGATCACCTGCAGCTTCCAGCTGGCTGGTACCAGGTGGCCAGACTTGCGCAGATATGTATCCAGGGCTCCCAGGCGCACAAATTCCTGCACCATGACACCTGGTGGCAGCAGGGCGGGGTGGGGCTGGGAGGCGGGACTGCATCAGGGGTCCCTCGGGCTCTCAGTTCGGACTGTTCCCTCCGTCCTTACTCGACGCACCCCTTACTTCCCATGAGAGCACTATGCCCGAAATGCCTGGAAGGCGGTGAGCTCTCCCCAGAGCTCACTTCCGGCCCTTGGCGCGTTCCGCCGGGAACATGCCCCTTCCTCCTCTCCCCTCGTCCCTACTCACCCTTGCCTTCTCTGCCTCGAACTTACCCAGAATCACCGTCTAACCTCCAAGGCGGGCTAGCGGCCTCTGACCACCCACAGGGCGCCGCCCCCAACCCACATGATCCAGTATCCCCCTGTCATGTTCCCGCTATGCGCCCCGTGGGCAGGGGTGGGGACGAGGGTGGTGTCTCACTGTCTCCCGCCATGCACACGCCATGGAGCAACACGAGGTGCTGATACGACACTTGGCTCATCAGGCTCGCTGCTTCCAGGAAGGACTGGGGAGAGGAGAAGGGAGAGAAGGCCCATGGGTTCCTCCCGCTCCAGGGTCACACCGAGGACCCCATACTCGCTGCTCGCAAATTGGCCTCAGGAAGAGACCTCGTCCCAAGCCTCCTTTGACCTTGGAGTCTGTCACCGGGGTACACAGCACTCTATCAAGGTTTTCTGGCGGGGGCTGGAAGTCCCTGCTGCAAAATCTGCGTTGGGTCTCTCACACGGAAGTGGGACATTTGGGGTTGAAAGCAGGCTCAAGCCTTCCCTGGGTGGCCCAGTCCCTGCTGATACTTCCGTCTACCTCACTCCCCTCTTCTCTATCCACTGGCCTCTTCACGGTTCCTTTTTTTTTTTTTTTCCCAGTTGTATTTATTTAAGTCATGTCTACACCCCACGTGGGGCTCAAACTCATGACCCCCAAGATCGAGAGTCACATGTCCTTCCAACTGAGCCAGCCAGGTGCCCCCTCCTCACTGTTCCTTAAACATGCCGGGCACAACCCTGGCTCGGGACCTTTGCACTGGCCGTTTCTTCTGTTTGGTGTACTCTTTCTGTTTGCGTCTAAATCCCCTGACCCCTTCTGTATTTCATGGTTTGGAGATGCCGTGGCTACATTTCTGTCGTTTTAAGACCTGTGTGTGTTTAAATTTCTCTGCATCTACAACGCTCTCTCCAGCCAGTCCTGACCCCACACTCGTGGTCCCCATCACCCTCACCTCCATGCAGTTTCTGTGCTTGGCATCCATCACTTTGAGTAGCACCTCTGTCTCCCGGGCTTCCCCGTCCACAGCCTCATGGCGACAACCTCGGTAAATCTTGGTGAAGGACCCATGACCCAGGTTCTCATGCTGGAAGAATAAGGGGGGTTCCTGGTGGGACCCTGGCCTCATTTTACAGATAATGAAACAGAGGCACAAGGAGGTCATGTCACATGCTTGAGGCCACACAGCAGAGGGTGTAGACAGGATGTGGACCCCAAATGAGGCTCCCCCCCTCCACTTTCGGGGGCCACTTACCCACTCCAGGCTGTCAGCAGGGATCTTGTGAAACGTCATCTGACTCAGCTGGCACTGGGATTGGGGCCAAACAAGGGATGATGTGGGAGTGCTGCAACCTCTCCGCACCACGATCAGGTTGGACTTTTCTACGGGGCGGAGGTAGTGGGGGAACAACCAAAGGCCAGAGGTAAAAGACCCCCTAAGGTTGGGTCACGCCCTGTCTTAGTCTGGGGTCTCCCCCAGAAGCCAACCCTGAGGTCAGGACTCGAGTACATGATTTCTTTGAAAGGAGGCTCCAGGGGCCACCTGGGTGGCTCGGTTGGTTAAGTGTCTGACTTCAGCTCAGGTCACGATCTCACTCGGTTCGTGAGTTCGAGCCTCCCATCTGGCTCACTGCTATCAGCGTGGAGCCTGCTTTGGATCCTCTGCCCCTCCCCCCCTCTGCCCCTCCCCCGCTCTCTCTCTCTCTCTCTCAAAAATAAATTTTAAAAACCTTCAAGAAAAAAATGAAAGGAGACTCCAGGAAGCCCCGGTGGGGGAGGGGGGGCGGGGGGGGTGACCCTGTGAGCCACCTAGTCTCAGTCCTGCTAGAGATTCTGGAAGACTCCGAAGAACCCACACCTCCAGTTGTCCCCGCCAAGGGGTTTGTCTGAGAGTGAAAGTCACCCAGAGGAAGAGGCAAGAGATGGACGGAGAGAGACTCCGCGCCAGTGACATCTCTCAGATCCCGCCGCGTCTGGACCTAGTGGTGCCTGAGAGTAACATCCATTCCACAGGCCAAGAAGTCACCTTTTCTTCCCTAACCCATGTTGACGGGCAATCTCTGCCGCTTGCCACACACGAGGCAGGGCCCCCGGATCGACTGCGCGGCCCAGGGGAGGGGGCGGGCTCACCTTTGGGTCTGGGGGCGCAGCAGGAGGTGAGGTTCAGCGCAACCCCATCCACGTGCAGCCCAGCATCCCAGCAGGCTGCCAAGAGCTCTCGAAGACTGCTGTGGGGCCGGCCGAGGCCAGCCAGGGAGAAGGTTCCCGTGGGGTCACACCGGATGAGGCAGCCCTTGTAATCAGGACCCAGGGGGGTCTGCAAGGAGGAGTGGTCCCTCAGTGGAAGCGGGCAGCACCTTCCTCCCCCTCACCCCCTCTCCCTTGAGCACCACAGGCTCATTTCCAATCCCCAAGCCTTTGCATATGCTGTTCCCTTCTGGGAAGGCCTCCACTCCCCGCCCCCAACTTCTTCGAGGAGCAAATACTGACTCTATTTTGGGTCTCAGCTCAACTGTCGTTTCCTTCGGGAAGCCCTCCCTGCCCACCTGGCTCCCGGTGGCGGACCGACCTGGACGCAGACAGTGAGGAGGAAGCTGTCGAAATCCTGGGGGCTGCGGCGGAGAACATAGGAGCCGGGAAGGGAGCCCCCGGTCTTGAGCTTGTTGATGGCAAAATCCAGGCTGTGGAGAAAAGGTGGGAGGAAAAGACGGCGGGAAACATAGAGTTGGAGGCAGAGAAACTGAAGCCAGACTTCGGTTCTAACCCTGGTCCCTCGGAAGCCCTGGGACCCTCACCAGCTAACATCCCCTGTCTCCTTCCTATTTATAAAATGTGCCAAAAGTTGGGGCTCCTACTAGGGGATTAAAGGGGAGGCTGCAGGTGGAGCCTGGTGCCATGCATCCCCAGGAATGGGCGCTGGGGCCCTGAGGAATCAGAGAGAGGGACGCCGCTGCCCCGGACAGCAGAAGGGGGACCCCAACCTCCCTGAGCGCCAACCACGCCCCAGGCGCTGTTCCAGCCTTGTCCAAGGCTCCCGGGAGGGAAGGGCACCGAGGCACCGAGAAGGGGAGTGGCCGAGACTCGAACCGAGTTCTAGCTGCGGAGGGCGGGCATGCGGGGCGGCCCCTTACGTGATGGGACCGTGGCACTGCTCGGCCACCTCCTCCAGCAGCCGCGGCGGCGCAACCTCCTTGCAGAAGAAGTGCCTGGAGTCGGAAGTCAGCCGGAAGTAGCCGTCCACGAGCGCCACGAAGGACAGGGCCGCGGGCAGCCCCGGGAACTCGGCCTCCTGTGAGGATCCGCGTCAGCGCCCCCCCCCCCCCCCCGCGGCCCGGACGCGACGATCCCGCGTCCCCGCGGTCGGGGTAAGGCGGGAGGGGAGAGGGTCCAGCACCCACCAGGATCTGGTTGTCCGTCCTGGTGACGGTGACCAGGCGGTGCTCCCCGGCGGGGCCAACACGAGGAGCCTGCTTGATGCTGATGTCCACAATTTCTGGAAAGTCGCAGAAGGGCTGGAGGGCCTGGGAAGGAGGGGGAGGGCTGAAGCTGGGGGTCCTGTCCCCTCGGAGCCCCCGATCCTTCTTGGAAGCCTGGACCCCACAAACCCACACCATAAGCCCCGACCCTCTCGGCCTCCCCCAGCCGCACCCCCTTCCCACCTGGCGCCTGTCAAGCCCAGGCCCCTTTTATCAATCACACCCCTTTCAACCCCCCCATCCCCAAAGTCTCCCACCCCACCTCTGCTAAACCTCACCTCCCTCTGTCGGTGGGTCCCCTCCCTGAGCCGCGCCCCCTCTCAGCTCCACACTCCAACGCCCAGTCTCTCTTAGAACACCGGAAGCCCCGCCCCCTCGCAGTCCTGACCCCTCCCCTCCCTCCAATTAGCCCCGCCCCATCTCTGCCCACCCAACCAGTCCCCTTCCTCTAAGCCCCGCCCGTTTTTTTCATTCCCGCCCACTCGCTCAGCCCCACCCCTCGCAACGGGCCCCTCTCGGAGCTCTCCCAGTCCTCCCACGCCTTCACCCCGCCCACTCTCCCGCCCCTCCTTCCTAGGCTCCTCCCCTGCCGTCGGTCCCGCCCTGCGGCCTCCCACACCTCGTGTCCTCCCGGACTCCAGTGGATGCCGCTGTCACCAGCCACTCGGAGCAGCCCCGGAGCATCCTGGCCACCAGCAGCCCCGGGGAGGCTCACGAGGAAGGTCTCGGCGGCCCTGGCCGGGTCCAGCCTCTCCAGGTCCATGATGTACTTGGCCATGAGCGAGTGCCTGTCAGCCTGGCAGGCGGTCACGCGGCCCAGGGCCCGGCGCACAGTCCTCCGGATACGCTTCCGCGTCACGAAGCTCAGGCCCTGGATCAGGTCGCGCAGATCGGGGGGCAGGCAGGCCTTGTAGCTACGAGTGGGGGGTAGCAGGTCGTCACTGGGGGGGAGAGATCGCCACAGGTGTGGACAGGGACACGCACAAACCCAATTTTAGTTGAGGGGCTGGCGTGTGGCCTCAGTTGGAGGGCACGACGCACACACGGGGGTGGGGGGAGTGGGGGAGGACGTCAGGGTGGGGAGGGCTGTAGGCTGGGGCTGGGGCTGGGTTGGTGGGGTCCTGAGTCACATGAACACACTGCAGACTTGTAGGTGGGAGGCCTCGGGAGGCCTCGGGAGCCCGGGCTCCGGCAACGCCCTGGTGGAACCACGTTTTCTGACTCCCAGGCAGAGGCTGGGTATCACCGCCTGGAAGCCCTCACCTGACGGTCTTCAGCAGCTCCTCAGGCTGCTGAGCCTGCTCACGGACCATCCGAGCCAGGTCCAGCACTGCCAGGCTGAGACATTCACCCTGCTCCTTGAGACTGAGGCCCACGGCGAGGCGGCCGCTCACCAGGTCATTTCGGTGCTGGGGGCCGGTCACAGCCCGACTGTGAGCCCTGATGTTGCCCTACAGACCCCCACCCTTGGGCCGACTCCCACCCCGGGGCTGCTTCAGAGGGGGTCAGCCAAAGCCACCCCACCGGGACCCTTGATGTTGCCCTGTGGATCCCCCCCACCACCCCCCTACTCCGGGCTGAGCCCCATGCGGACCCCTACCTGGGCGAAGAGGTGCTCCAGGACTGGCAGGTCAAGGATGGCACTGGCCAAGTCCTTCCGTAGCCCGAAGCGGTGGCATTTCTCCAACCCAAACCAGTTAGGGAAGTAAAAGCTGTTGGGGAAGGGGAAGAAGCCTGGAGTAGGAGTATAGAGGGCTGGAGGACGGTGCCAAGACCTCACAGAGCCCAGGTGGTGCCACTGACTTGCTACGTGCCCTTGGACAAGGAACCTACACTCTCTGGCCTGAGTTCCTCATCTGCGAGATGAGCAGTGATCACATCCTCCCTGGGGCACCCACCGGGAAGCGCAGGGAGATGAGAAGGTTGTAGGATCGCTGTCGCTTGATTTGAGTTTTGAAATTTCTTTCACGTTTACTTATTTTTGAAAGAGAGAGAGTCAGAGCATCAGCGGGGGAGGGGGCAGAGAAAGAGGGAGACACAGAATCCGAAGCGGGTTCCAGGCTCTGAGTTGTTAGCACAGAGCCCGACGCGGGGCTGGAACTCGTGAGTCATGAGATCATGACCTGAGCTGAAGTCGGACACTTAACAGACTGAGCCACCCAGGTACCGCTGATCACTGTTGTTTTCAACTCCTCATGCCCTTTGGGGCACCTGGGTGGCTCTGATTTCGACTCAGGTCATGATCTCACCGCTCACGAGATGAACCCTTGCACTGAGCCTGCACTGACAGAGCATGCTTGAGATTCTCTCTCTCTCCCTCTCTCTTGGCCCCTTCCCTGCTGATCCTGTCTCTCTCTCTCTCTCTCTCTCAAAATAAATAAATAAACATAAAAAAGAAAACAAAAACAAAAGCAACTCCCTGTGCCCTCGACCAAAGTCACCCCCTCCTGGTAATTTAACCCACCCCTGCGGGGGTCGGGGTGATGTGTTTCTTACCGGAGCCTGTAGAGCAGGACTTGGGTGCTTGCATCCTCCACGGAGAAGATGTGGCTCGGGGGGTACCAGTAGGACAGGTCCTCCGTGGCCAGAGCAAAGAGGGAGTGGTACACAGGCAGGATGCCTGAGGGGATGCCCCCATCAGCACCCGCCTAAGCTTCCCCCTCTATCCCCTGCAGGGCTGGCATGGTTACCTAACCCCATGCAGCCCTACAGGGCTCTTTTCCCATCTTCAGCTGTGACACTGCGTCCCACCCCTGCCCACACACAGTCCAGAGCTCCCTATCGCCCTTAGGAGAGAATCCACACACAACCTACTGCCCGCCCCCTCTCCCCAGAAAGCCTCCTCCATTACCTCAAGGGATGACCAACCGTTTCCGCTCATGTGCCTCTGGGTCTTTGCACAGCCTTTCCCTGTGCACCTTCTTCCATTTCCAAGCCCTTCCTCATCCCTCAAAGCCCCAGCTCCAATGCTGACTCCACTTGGTAGCTATTCCAGCTCCCAGTCTGGGCCCCCCACAGCCCCACCCCGCTCTTCGGCCCAGCCATCTAAGGACCGACTCACCACTGGCCTTAGCAGCCCAAACACATAGCTCTTCAGCTGAATGGTCCCCAAAGGAGAAGGACAGGCGTTGTGGGGGTCCGGGGCCCCGAGGGGGCAGCAGCACGTGCAGGGCACCAGCCTCTGAAGATGAGAGGCTGCAGGAACGCTGAGGGATCAGGGGCGTCTCCTCACTTGGAGGCGCCATGGGTGTAGCCTGTCTGGACACAGAGAGAGGCAGCCACTCAGGTCTGGCCAGAGGGAAAAAGACTACAAAGCTTCTTGGGGTGTGGGGGAGACGGAGATGCTGCTGGGTGAGGTAGGGTTGAAGCCGGTGAAAGAGGGAGAGAGGAACAGAGAGACAGAAAGAGAAAGACAGAGATGGAGAAAGAGAGGTGGGGAGCTGAGTGTGCAAGGAGGGTGAGGAGTCAGAGATCCCCAGGCAAGGGCTATGCTGGGGGCTGGAAGATACTCTACATCCTATGAATTCTTTTTTTTCTTTTTTCTTTTTTTTTTTTTTTTTTAGTGTAGTTAACACACTTAATAGATGTGAATTCTTGTCAGTGGCCAGGGCAGACATCTCCAATCAATCTATAGTCTCCACATATACCTTAGGGCAGAATCCCTGTCCCTGGCAGGCATGAGCAATCAATCACAGATGCACAGATTTGCTGACCGGGGAAACTGATGGATACTGGCTTGTGTCTATGGGGATTTAAGGCGACCGTGATGGACCATCACTTCCTATGGATCTAGGAGACTCAAGCACTTCTGGGGCTGGGGCTGGAAGTGTTTGCATATGATGCAATGCCTGATGGCATGCATCAGATCCAGACTGATGTTGACTCAGTCGATAGGGACCTCCGTCTTGTCTGCCCACCACCACTACCACCCCTGTCCCCTTTATCACTCCCACTATTCCTCCCCGGAATGGGCCCAGGAGGAAACTGCCCCTCATCCCTTATTCCCAAAGCTCAGGACCCCTGGCTAGGCAGAGGGAACGGCTGGGCTTTGGGTCCTGCGAGAAAAGGGGAGTAGATGGACAAGATCCATTTACATTATTGACTCGAATAAAGGAGACACAAAGAGAATATTGGGGAAAAAAAAAACCCACAAAACTATGCACCAGAATAATAGTGGGGGGGGGGGCAGCATTAATGAGCTTTTAACACACCCAGCATATAAGCCTAGAGCTGGAATAGGTGAAGACCCTAAGCTCTGGGTTCAAATCCCAACCCCACCATATCCAAGCTTTGTGACCCTGCCAGGGTTCCCATTGCTAGGACTCTACTTTCTCAGCTATGAAATGGGCTGACTCCCCGCCTGCCTTGGTTTGCTGAGCTGAGCCCCAAAGTCTCAACATTTTTGATTCTCACTAACTGGCACAATCCTTGGCAACATGCCGAGGGAGCAGTTAACAAAAGTCCGCTAAACCAGACAGGAAAGTCCCGTGGCAGGGCGGCTTAGCGGTTCCTATGGGGGAAGGAGGGCATGAGGGGAAAGAGATCTTTCCCGTAGGGACACCCCAGTGTCACTAGCTTCCAGACCTGGAATCAGGACTTTCCCAGTCACTCTCCCCAGAGGGGATCACTTCCTATTTCTTTTTTTTTTTTCCTTGAAACGTTTGTTTATTTATTTATTTATTTATTTGAGCGAGACAAAGTGCGAGTGGGGGAGGGGCAGAGAGCAAGGAAGACAGAATCCGAAGCGGGCTCCAGGCCCTGAGCTGTCAGCACAGCGCCCGAGGCGGGACCCGAACCCAGGAACCGTGAGATCATGACATGAGCCGAAGTCGGAAGCTCAACCGACTGAGCCACCCAGGCAGCCCCCACCCCCCTTTCTTTTTTGATCACTTCCTAACAACGACTTAATTGTGGTCTTCGTGGTCTTTCATGTAAACAGAATCAGGCAGTGTATCTTTCGTGGTCTTTCATGTAAACAGAATCAGGCAGTGTATCTTTCGTTTCAAATAAATCTTAAAGATACAGCCACATTTTAAATATTGAAGGTAAAAAAAAGAAAAAGCCAGAGGGGGTGCTTGAGACCCGGAAAAATGCCCTTGTTTTAACTCCAAAAGTCCCATAGCCCCCCGCAGTGGGTTGGTCACCCAATGCTCTGGCCTGGGGCCTGGGAGGGTGGAGGCTGGGAACTGTCCCTCCAGGGACCATGAACTCCAGGCTCGAGGCACAGTGATACATTCAGGTCCAGAGAGCTTGGAATTTGGGGTCTCGTGTTATGCCGAACAAAGCTGAGGCCCAGAGAGGAGAGCGTTTGTCACAAGCCACAGAGCCAGCCCTCCCAGCTGTCTGTCTGGCAGCTTTCCTCAGAGGCCTTTCCTTTGTCCCCAGCCACAGCCATTCACACACTCCCCCCAACCCCCACCCCAGAGCCATGTGGCTCGCCAGCTCTTACCTGGCAGCGGGGGACCCTGGGCCAAGGACCGGAGGGCAGAGCCGGGAGGGAGGCAGCAGGAGGAAAGTCCCACCGGGCTCCTTCCTGTGTGGGCCCCTCGGCTTCCTGAGCTGCTGTCACTTACTGAAAGTCATGGCCATGTGGGGGATGGGGACGGGGAGGCAAGAGGGCTTGGCCAGGGAGGGGCAGACAGTTCCAGAAGCCTCCACAGCCCGGTGGCCCTCCTCAGACAGGCTGCTGGAGACCCTAGACCTAAAGGAAGGAGCGACAGGACAGAGAAGGGCCCCGGTCACAGAGAGGCTCTCAGCCGGCTCCGGACTCACTCACCGTGGGGCCCTGGAAATGCCCCAGCTCCTAGGGCCTCAGTTTACCCATCCGTAGCACGATGGGGTTGGGTATGCAACAGGACTAATTCTGCACCCAGGAAGGAAACAGGGAAGTTGCCCCAGATAAATGTCAAGTTCTTCTTCAGGGTACTTTCCCCATGAGACCCTAGGAGGAATAATGGGCCCCTTCCGTGCACCACGCTTTCTGCACAACGCTGTTTGCTCTGTGTACAACCCTAGAAACAGCTCTAACCAGGCAGACCAGGCCTGCCTTCAGGCTCACCTCACCCTCTGGTCGGTCAAGAAGACGATTACTAATTACAGATAAGGAAGAAAACCAGGGTGGGGCACCCGAGTGGCTCCGTGGTTCTGGTTAAGTTCCTCCGTTGGAAACCAAGGTCTCAGCTCAAGTCGTGAACTCTCGGTTTGTGAGTTCAGGCCCCCATGTTGGGCTCTGTGTTGACCATGTGAAGCCTGCTTAGAATTCTCTCTCCCTCTCTCTCTGCCCCTCCCTGGCTCTGCTCTCTCTGTCTCTCTCTCTCTCAAAATAAATAAATAAACTTAAAAAAGAATAAAAGAAAGAAAAAAGAAAACCAGGGTGATGAGACAGGCACAGGGTGGAGCTGGGGGCAGGGAGGTGCCTTTTGCGCAGAGGCCACAATTAATTGAGCTGCGATGTGAAGCAGGACAGAGAAAGGGCACTCCTGGTGGGGGCACTGTAAGTGCAAAGGCCCTGAGGTGGAATGAGGTGAGCAGTCCGAGGACCAGAGAGGAGGCAGGAATGGCAGGAAGAGGTAAGAACGGAGGGGGAGGCACAATGGTGAGCAGGGGTCAGATCTGACTTACCTTTTTTTTTTAATTTAAAAAAATTTTTTAATGCCCTGGAAGCTGTCATGAGTGGAGGAGGCAGGAGGCTAGGGCAGCATCCTTGGGGAGACCCCAGAAAATAGAATTTTGGGGATAGACTTTAGAGGAATCTTTCTATAATTCCATCACATATCCTGGCACAAAAAAACGGCTTTGGTATGTATGTATTTTGTTGACTCTAGTTCAATCACCCACGGACACTTACCAGGCGCCTCCTGTGTGTAGGGCACTGGGGACACATCGGGGGACAGAACGGACCCAGTCTCTGCCTGGTGGAGCCGACCATGGGCGGAGGGGGGGGGGGGACATGATATTAAACTGTTACACAATAATTGTTTCAGTTGCCCTCGGGGCTGGGCTGGTAGGAGACACCCTGAGTCTGCAGGGCTTCCTGGAAGAAATGACTTTGATACTGAAATCCAAGGACAAGTGGGATTGGCCAAAGAGTGATCTAGAAGTGTGGGGAGTTCCTGCAGAGGGAACAGCCCAGGCAGAGGCCGGGTCACAGCGTTTCTGAGAAGAGCAGGATGTCAAGGGCAGAGGGCTCGGAGACTTGCTAGGAAGCATCAGTGGGGCCTTGCGGGTGGAGGGAGGGGTAGGAGGGTGGCCTCAGTGGCAGGAGCCCCAGCAGGCTAGTGGCAGGAAGTGCTGCTGGGGGTGGGGGGACTTAGCTGTGGTATTTTTCATTTACTTCCTGGGTGGCTTTGGCAGAAACGAATGTAAGCATACTCCCATCCCTGGCCCTGAGACAGAGGCTCCAGTCCTCCAGGAAGGACAGTGAGTTTCTAGGGCCCTGAAAACTTCAGTGTGACGGTCACTGTGGTATTTTGAGAGTGAGCAGGAAGGGAACAGGGGTGGGACAAAGGTGACATCCTCAGCCCCAGAGAGGGCTGTGTGAAGGGGGAGGAAGTTTCAAGGAGGCAGAGCCCAGACCTTGCTCAAGAATAAATTGGAGGGCGCCTGGGTGGCTCAGTCGGTTAAGCGGCCGACTTCGGCTCGGGTCATGATGTCGCATTCCGTGAGTTCGAGCCCCGCGTCGGGCTCTGTGCTGATGGCTCGGAGCCTGGAGCCTGTTTCGGATTCTGTGTCTCCCTCTCTCTGACCCTCCCCTGTTCATGCTCTGTCTCTCTCTGTCTCAAAAATAAATAAATGTTAAAAAAATAATAATAAAAAAAAGAGAATAAATTGGAAACTTTAGTGAGGCAAATATCTCAATTTTCCTGCTGCCAAAAACCTCACAAATACAGTCAAAGAATAAATAAGACTGGAAACAAACGTGAATTCATATTGTGGATAAAATCTCTTCATTATACAAGCACTTCCTGCGAAACGAGAAAACACCAAAGCTTAGCAGAATATGAACCCAGAAGTCACAGAAAATGAGGCACAAATGGCTTTTTTTTTTTTTTTTTTTTATAAATGGCTCTTAAACCCAGGAAAAGATGCTCAGCTTCACTCATAATAGGAAATGCGCAAATTTAAAATTTTTTTTAAGGTTTATTCATTTTTTTTTTATTTAAAAAAATTTTTTTTTCAACGTTTATTTATTTTTGGGACAGAGAGAGACAGAGCATGAACAGGGGAGGGGCAGAGAGAGAGGGAGACACAGAATCGGAAACAGGCTCCAGGCTCTGAGCCATCAGCCCAGAGCCCGACTCGGGGCTCGAACTCACGGACCGCGAGATCGTGACCTGGCTGAAGTCGGACGCTTAACCGACTGCGCCACCCAGGCGCCCCATAAGGTTTATTCATTTTTGAAAGACGGAGAGAGACAGGCTGCAAACAGGGGTGGGGTGAAGAGAGAGGGGGACACAGAATCCAAAGCAGGGCTCCAGGCTCCGAGCTGTCAGCACAGAGCCTGACGCGGGGCTCGAACTCATGAACCGCGAGATCACGACCTGAGCCCAAGGCGGACACTTAACCAACTGAGCCACCCAGGACCTCCAGAAAGTGCAAGTTTAAAGCACAGTGAAACCAGATGATCATTTCAATGGATGTGGGAGAGATTGGCCAACACTCAACACCTCTTCATAAAAACGTCTACCAAAGTAGGTGTAGATGAGAATGTCCTCCATCTGATAAGGAGTGTCTACAAAAAAAATCTATGGGTAATATTTTACTTAACGTGAAAGACCAAATTGTTTCCTCCTGAGACTGGAACAAAGACAAGGAGTCCATTTTCATCATTTCTATTTGATGTTCCTCCGGAGGTCAAAGTCATTACAGTGAGGGTAGAAAAACAAACACAAGGCATAAAGATTGGAAAGGAGGAAGTAAAACTCTTCCTATTTGCAGATGGTATGGTTATTTACAATGTAAAAAATCCAAGGGAATCTATGACAACTCCTGGAATTAGCAAGTTCACAGGTTAAAAAGTTAACGTACAAAAGTCAACCGAATTCTTATATATCATGTATTCTTATATAAGACCACACAATTGGAAAATGAAATGTTTAAAAAATCCCATTTGCAGCAGCACCAAAAAAAAAAAAAAAAAAAAAATTAAGTATCTAGAGATAAACCAAACAAAAGAAGTCTAAGACCTCAGCACTAAAAACTACAGGTATTACTGAGCAAAATTCATGAAGACTTAAAGAAATGGAAAAGTATACCATGTTCATAGATTGGCAGACTCAGTGTTGTTAAGATGTCAGTTCTCCCCAGACTGATTCATGAGTCAACGTAATTCCAATGTATGGGGCGCCCGGGTGGCTCAGTCGGTTGAGCGGCCGACTTTGGCTCAGGTCATGATCTCACCATCCGTGGGTTCGAGCCCCGCGTCAGGCTCGGTGCTGACAGCTTGGAGCCTGGAGCCTGCTTCGGATTCTGTGTCTCCCTCTCTCTCTGCCGCTCCCCCGTTCATGCTCTGTCTCTCTCTCTCTTTGTCAGAAATAAACATTAGAAAAAAATTAAAATTGGGGCCCCTGGGTGGCTCAGTCGGTTAAGCGTCCAACTTCAGCTCAAGTCATGATTTCGTGGTCCATGAGTTCGAGCCCCACGTCGGGCTCTGTGCTGACGGTTCAGAGCCTGGAGCCTGTTTCAGATTCTGTGTCTCCCTCTCTCTCTGCCCCTCCCCCGTTCATGCTCTGTCTCTCTCTGTCTCAAAAATAAATAAATGTTAAAAAAAAATTTAAAAAAAGAAAAAAAAAGAAAATTAAATTCATCAGGATTTTTTTTTTTTTTTTAGAAACTGGCACTGACTTTAAAATGTATATAGGGGCACCTGGGTGGCTCAGTCGGTTAAACATCTGATTTCAGCTCAGGTCACATTCTCATGGTTTGTCAGTTCAAGCCCCGCATCGAGCTCTCTGCCATCAGTGCAGAGCCCGCTTCAGATCTTCCGTACCCCCCCTTTCTGCCCCTCCCCTGCTGGTTCTCTCTGTCTCTCTCTCAAAATAAATTAATCAATTAAAAAAACAATATGGAGGGCGCCTGGGTGGCTCAGTCGGTTAAGCGCCCGACTTCGGTCCAGGTCATGATCTCACGGTTCGTGGGTTCGAGCCCCGCGTCGAGCTCTGTGCTGACAGCTCAGAGCCCGGAGCCTGCTTCGGATTCTGTGTCTCCCTCTCTCTCCGCCCCTCCCCTGATCATGCTGTCTCTCCCTGTCTCTCAAAAATAAATAAATATTAAAAAAAAATAATAATATGGACAACAGATACGAATAGACGTTTCACCAAAGCTGACAAGCACATGAAAATATGCACAAAATCATTGGCCATAAGGTAAATGCAAACCTAAACCAAGGTGAGATAGCACTATACAGTCGGCCGGATGGGCAAAATTAAAACGACAGACAAGTGTTGACGATGTGGGACTGGCGGGGGGAATGCAAAAAAAAGGTGCAGACCCTGTGGTGAAGTTTAGTGGTTTCTGAAACCGTATGAGCCAGCCATTTTCCTCCTACGTGTTGAGAGAAGTTAGAACATAAGTCTATATAAGGGCTTATAAACGCATGTGCTCGACAGCTTCATCCGTAATGGTTCTAAATAGAAAACAGCCCAGATGATCACTCACGTGAATAGATACACAACCAGTGGTCCAGCCATGCAGAGGAATACAACTTGGTTAAAAAAGAAAATAAAGTAGTAAACTAGTGAAAGACGCAACAATATGGGACAATCTCAGAATCATCAGTGATGATCAGTGAGTGAAAGGAGCCAAGCACAAGCCTTACACGCAAAATTCTGGAACGTGCAAACTATTCTTAACGGCAGAAAGCCGATCAGGTTGCTGCCAATGAAGGTGCCGAGAGGAAGGCATCGTGAAGGGGTGCAGGACCCCGCTGGGGGTGATTTTTAAACATTCATTTTTGAGAGAGAGAAGGAGGGGCACCTGGGTGGCTCAGTCGGTTAAGCGTCCGACTTCGGCTCAGGTCATGATCTCATGGTCTGTGGGTTCGAGCCCCGTATCGGGCTCCGGGCTGACAGCTCGGAGCCTGGAGCTTGCTTCGGATTCTGTGTCTCCCTCTCTCTCTGCTCCTCCCCCACTCATGCTCTGTGTCTCTCTCAAAAATAAATAAACATTAAAAAAATTTTAAATAAAATTTAAAAAAAGAAAGAAAGAAAAGTATAAGACTTCAGCGTATGCTCAAGGATCTGCACCAATTCTCATCGTTGCCGTCACGAGTGGAGATGGCCCAGCCCCGTGGAGGGAATCAGGCAGAAGCTGAAGAAAATGCCCTAGAACCCAACAAGGATCCTTCTAGCAAATCGGCCTTCCATGAGTGATACCTATACAGAGCTAAGGATCCATCATGGCACACTTTGCAACAGCAACGAGCTGGAAACGACCTAAATGCCCAGCCACAGGGGATTTGCTGTATAAACATGGCTGGTCTCAGCAATGAATATTACACGCCTGTGCAAAAGAACGCACAAGGACAAGGCAGCACAATGCTGACAATATGGGAAGACCTCTGAGATATTTCGCAAAGGCAAGAGCAAAGGTGCAAACCTGCCTGGGGAGGAAGCTTTGGTTTGTGTAGAAAGACGAGAGATGATGAGGATGGGTAGACCCTTTGCAGGGAAACATAGACAATAAATAACTTGTTCCCGCGGTGGCCACTGGGGAGCCATGGTAGACAAAGGAGGGAGATAGTTTCTGTCATTTACCTTTCCATGCCTGTTGAATGTTGTATTTGTTAATAGTGTTTAAAGGTAAGTGATCAAAAAAGGAAACGTATAGGGGTGCCTGGGTGGCTCAGTTGGTTAAGTGTCGACTTCAGCTCCGGTCATGATCTCACAGTTTGTGAGTTTGAGTCCCGCGTCGGGCTCTGTGCTGACAGCTCAGAGCCTGGAGCTTGCTTTAGATTCAGTGTCTCCCTCTCTCTCTGCCCCTTCCCTGCTTGCCCCCCCCCTCAAAAATAAAAACATTAAAAAAATTTTTTAATTAAAAAATGCATATCCCTTGCAGAGAAAGAGGATCTCTTTTGCATTGTTGGTGGGAATGCAAGCTGGTGCAGCCACTCTGGAAAACAGTATGGAGGTTCCTCAAAAAACTAAAAATAGAACTACCCTACGACCCAGCAATGGCACTACTAGGCATTTATCCACGGGATACAGGAGTGCTGTTTCGACGGGACACACGCACCCCCATGTTTATAGCAGCAGCATCGACAATAGCCAAAGTATGGGAAGAGCCCAAATGTCCATCAATGGATGAATGGATAAAGAAGATGTGGGATATACATACAATGGAGTATTACTCAGCAATCAAAAAGAATGAAATCTTGCCATTTGCAATGACGTGGATGGAACTGGAGGGTATTATGCTAAGTGAAATTAGTCAGAGAAAGACAAAAATCGTATGACTTCACTCACATGAGGACTTTAAGAGACAAAACAGATGAACATAAGGGAAGGGAAACAAAAATAATATAAAAACAGGGAGGGGGACGAAACAGAAGAGACTCTTACATATGGGGAACAAACTGAGGGTGACTGGAGGGGTTGTGGGAGGGGGGAGGGGCTAAATGGGTCAGGAGCACTAAGGAATCTACTGCTGAAATCATTGTGGCACTAGATGCTAACTAATTTGGATGTAAATTTTGAACAGTAAAAAATAAAGTTTAAAAAAATGCACATCCTCAAAAAAAAAAAAAGAAAGGAAACATTTAAGCACTTGGGATGGGAGAGGAAATAGTAACCAGAGCTGCTGTTCAGAGGTTGACCGTGAACCAACGCAATCATATTGATCATGAGAAGAGCAAACACAGCCAGCGCTCAGCAGTGCAATCTGGCTTCGTTTGCTTACCTCCCCCTCTCCCCCAGCTCACAAGACCCTAGGATCATCCTCCAATGAAGCTGAGAAAAGGGAAATGGGATCTGGCCTCTGGCTGGGGATGGGGGGGGGTGGCGATACTTGCACGGAGCCTACAGAGACCCCCTTCCTGTTTATTTTTCTCCCTAGCACACATCGTACTGTGTTGTGGTGCCTATTTTTCTTATTTATCTTGTGCTTGTCCGTTTCTCCCATTGGTATATCAGCTCTCAAAGGGCTGGAGTTGGTTGTCTTGATCACTGCTGTGTCTCCAGTGCCTGGCCCACAATAGGTACTGGAATTCATTCATCCATCCATTCATTCATCCATTCCTTCCTTCCTTCCCTCATCCATTCATTCATCCATCCATTCCTTCCTTCCTTCCCTCATCCATTCATTCATTCCTTCATTCATTCATCCATTCCTTCCTTCCTTCATTCATCCATTCATCCATTCCTTCCTTCCTTCATTCATTCATCCATTCCTTCCTTCCTTCCCTCATCCATCCATTCCTTCCTTCCTTCCCTCATCCATTCATTCATCCATCCATTCCTTCCTTCCCTCATCCATTCATTCATCCATTCCTTCCTTCCTTCCCTCATCCATTCATTCATCCATCCATTCCTTCCTTCCTTCCCTCATCCATTCATTCATCCATCCATTCCTTCCTTCCTTCCCTCATCCATTCATTCATCCATCCATTCCTTCCTTCCTTCATCCATCCATCCATCCATTCATGAATTCGAAGAAAGAGCCTTAGGAGGGTTGGGAGCAGGAACAATTAGGGGCAGGAGACAAGGCGCAGGAGGCCGGGGCCTGAACCTTGTGGCATCTGGGTTCCATGGGAGTGAGTGGCTTGGGTCATTTGCAGGATAAAGTGACAGGAACAGAATCTTGGGCCACTGCATGGAGCACTGGAAAGACGGAGGTGCTGGTGGCCCAGATGGAGAAGGGGGTGAGCTGGATGGGAGCAGCTGAGGTGGTGACTGCCAGGACAGCTGAGGAAGGGTGATGATCCAAACTAGGGTGTGGCCAGAGTGTGGCCCAGGAGCCAGGATTAAAGCCTTCAAGGTCTCGGGGCGCCTGGGTGGCGCAGTCGGTTAAGCGTCCGACTTCAGCCAGGTCACGATCTCGCGGTCCGTGAGTTCAAGCCCCGCGTCAGGCTCTGGGCTGATGGCTCAGAGCCTGGAGCCTGTTTCCGATTCTGTGTCTCCCTCTCTCTCTGCCCCTCCCCCGTTCATGCTCTGTCTCTCTCTGTCCCAAAAATAAATAAACGTTGAAAGCCTTCAAGGTCTCAAGGAGGAAGAAGGACAGTCAGGGAGGGGTAGCCCAGGGGTGGCCCCGCCAACCAGGAAGTCAGCCAGGCCTAATTGAATGGTGGTAACAGAGAGGAAGGGATGCCTAACCAGGACCAGTTGACCCAGCTGGGCTTCCCTGGGCGGGGGCTGCCAGGAACAGGAGCCACCAGATGGAGGGGGGTGGAAGGGCAGGAGGGAGGAGCAGGGGCTCAGAGGAGGGGCCAGGGCAGCATTCCACAATAGAGCCAAAAGGGGGGCAGGGAAGCTTAACAAACGTTAGGACACACCCCCCCCCCCCCCCCCCCGCCCTGTTCCTCCTTCTGCTCCAGCTGAAGCGGTCACCCTGACCTACCTGGTCCCAAAGCCCTGCTGAGCCTGGGGCCTTTCCTTCCCATTCATTCTCCCCCCTCCCTTCTCACCTGTCCTCCCTGCTCCCCCCTCCTCTGGCCCCTCTCTTGCTCTCCCAGCACTCATTTTCCAGGACTCCTTTCTACCTTCCCATTTCCTGCCCCCAGCCTGGGGAAACTGAGGCCCAGCGCACGGAGTTCACCCGTGCCCAAGGCGCACAGCTCCAGGGCTGGGGCTTCTGCCTCCCCAGTCCAAACATTCAACGCCATTTAAATCTCATAACCCCAGGAGCTGGGGACTATTATTAGCCTCATCTTACGGATGGGGGAACTGAGGCCCAGAGAGATGATGTTCCAAGGAACTATTAGTGGGATTTGAACCTGTTCCTGCCCCACCCACACCAACGTCCAGGCTCTTGGCCTCAGCCCGGTGGAGACAAAGCGAAAGGCCTGCTGCCACCTGGTGGACAGTCCAGGCAGCGCCGTTTGGATGGGGTCGTCTCTTCCAGAGAAAAGGGCCAGAGCAGGGAGGAGGCGGGCCTGGTCCCTTGACCACACTCCACCTCTCATGCTCCTTTCCCGCCAATTTTCCGAATTTTCAACACCTACGTGTCCATGAAAAAGGCACAGCCTAACCCATTTCCTGCTCACGACTTCTTTAAGTGCAGAAAGACCCTGGATGTCCATTCTAACACACGTGAAAAATGAAAGACCACAAAGACAATGCTGTAATTATAAAAAACAGCACAAATGCACTTTTTTGATCTCTTAACTGATTTGGAAAGCAATTGTAGGGGCGCCTGGGTGGCTCAGTTGGTTAAAATACCAAATTTGGCTTAAGTCATGATCTCCCGCTTGAGGAGTTCGTGCCCTGAATCGGGCTCGTGACGGCAGTATGGAGCCTGCTTCAGATTCTCTCTTTCCGTCTCTCTCTCTCCGCCCCTCTCCCACTTAGATTCTCTCTCAAAATAAATAAGTGAAACTTAATAAAAAGCAATTGTATAAAAATTATATTAATTCCATCATTAGGTCTATAGCATGTAGGCATGTAATATATTTGACGATAATACAAAAGAGGTGAGTAAAGCCGTATAGGAATGAGGAAATGACACCAGGTAGTAATGCTAATCCACAAACACAAGTGGAGGGAACCAGAAATGCAAATGGAGAAAATTAATATAACAAACTTTATAAATACATACTTGTCCTCCTTTAATTTCTCATGATTCTTTAACAGACATACGGTTGTAAGTAACAATCATAGCAATGCGTTGTTAGGTTTGTAACACATAAGAGATGTAATATGTATAGCAGTAATAGCACAATAATAACAATAATTAGGGACAAAAGGGGGAAGAGGAAATGAGCTCTATAGGAGCTACTGTAGGAGTAACATTTTGGCATCTCATTAAAATGAAGACAGCATAAATCGTAAATAGATTGTAAATTAAGATGTATGTGTTAGGGGCGCCTGGGTGGCTCAGTTGGTTAAGCATCCTACTCTTGGTTTCAATTCGGGTCAAGATCTTGAGGTTCGTGAGTTTGAGCCCCATGTCAGGCTCTGTGCTGACAGTGTGGGGCCTGCTTGGGATTCTCTTGCTCTCTCCCTCTCTCTCCACCCCTCCCCTACTCTCACTCAAAATAAATAAATCAACTAAAAAACAAAAAAACAAGCAAACAAAACAACGATGGATGTGTGAAGCCCTAGAGCATCCACTAAGGAAATAACCTAAAAAATACAGTAGGCTTGAGGGTGCCTGGGTAGCTCAGTCCGTTAAGCATCCAGCTTCGGCTCAGGTCATGATCTCACGGTTTGTGGGTTTGAGCCCCGCGTCGGGCTCTGTGCTGACAGCTCAGAGCTTGGAACCTGCTTTCGGATTTGGATTCTGCTTCCCCCTCTTTCTCTGCCCCCCTCCCCTACTCATGCTCTATCTCTCTGTCTCAAAAATAAATATACATAAATATATAAATAAATATATATATACATACACACACACACGCACACACATATATAGTAGGCTTGGGGCGCCTGGGTGTCTCAGTTGGTTAAGTGTCTGACTCCTGGTTTCAGCTCAGGTCATGCGTGGTTAGTGAGTTCGAGCCCCACCTCAGACTCTGCACTGCTGGTGTGGAGCCTGCTTGGGATTCTCTCTCTCCCTCTCTCTCTCTGCCCACCCTCCACCCCTGCTAGCTCGTGCTCTCTCTCTAAATAAACACGTAAACTTAAAAAAAAAAAGTTAAAAGGAAAATAAAAACAAAACAAAAATATACAGAGTACGTTCACGGTGCCTGCTTGCGAGTTAGAGCCCCACCTTGAGTACAGAGATTACTTAAAAAATAAAATCTTAAAAAAATAATAAAAAATATTATATAGTAAAAAAAACAATTAAAAGAATTAAAATGTTACACTAGAAAAGCTACTTCATGCAATATAAAGCAGTAAAGACATAAATTCTAAAAACAAACGAATAAATAAAGAAAGAAACAAACAAATAAATTCCACACAAGAGCATCACGGTAAGTGGAACGCTCGGACTGCCACCCAGACACCCCTAGGCCGCCTACAACTCCCAGCGTGCCTGGCACTCCCAGGCTCCCTTACCGGTCAAGGCGGAAGGGGAGGGGCTAGTAGACCTACCTCCTGTGAGTTGTAGTCTAGCTGCGAACGAAGGCGGGGCTGTGTGAGGTTGGTGGATCCGGAGGCAATGAAAAAGCAGATCTGGTTGAGCGCCGGGCCAACAAACCAATGGGCGTGCGGCTTGCGGGAGGCGGGACTTCCGTCAACGAAGTCCTGGTGAGCGGCTGCGCGAGGGCGGCCACTTCCTTTCTTGGCTGGCGGCGAGAGCGGAGGGTGCGCCATGAAGGCCTCGGGCACAGTAAGGCGAGCGCGGTGGGGCAGGGGGCCGGGGAGTGTGGTGCGGAACGAATCCGGGGCCCCGGCAGGTGGCGTGGGCCGGGTAGAGGGAGCGTGCGCCCGGCTTCGTCCCTCGCCACGCGCGCCACTGCCTTCAGGTGCAGCCAACATGGCGGCCATAGCGGGCGCCGCGTGGGGAGGCTAATGCCATGCTCCCGGCCCGCTTGGAAATCACGGGGCCCGAAGAGGCCGGGCCTCCTTTCCGGGGGAAGGGACAAGTTGCGCGACTTGGACGCTCGACCGACGGGACCTTGTTGAGCCTCCGAGCCTCAGTTTTCCCATTGGCGAAGAGGACCCAGTGGGAGGGTGCAATAATATTACTCCTCTCGGCGTGGCTGTGAGAAGTAGAAGAAAACTATAAACCCGAGCTGACACCGGGAGTGCGAGCCTTATCTGTGACAAGTGCTAGGTGAAATCAGGGCGCTGTGGTGCAGAGATGGAAGAGCAAGTCCCCGGGACCAAGGGGGTCATGTACAGCCCTCCAGTCTCAGGCCAGCCGCATCGGTCCCTTCCTGAACGGGTGGTCCGCGGGGCTGATGAGTCAGATTGAGAGGTGGGAGTATGAGCCGAGTTGGTGATACTTCGGGCTATTCTATAAGTAAAACGGCAAGTCCGTGAGAGATACGTTCCTTTGTATTATATCGCAGAGTTTGGCCTTGGCCGACATACTTGTCTGTGCATCCGTGTAAACAGGGAGTTTCCACTGGGAAGTCCAAACCCATTGGACTGCTGCTGGGAAAACTGAGGTAGCTGCAGGTCCCGTGGCAGCGGTGCTGAGAGTCCAGGGCTGGGGAGGGCACTGGATTTTTTTTTTTTTTTTCCTGGTTCTGCCTGGAGCGTGCTGTGGGATCCCAGGCTGGTCACTGTCTTTGGGCCCCCGAGTGGAAGAGAACTTTGGGAAGACGTAGTGAGCCGCAAAGATGCAACGGAGTTAGGAGGCTGCAGGCCTAGGCTTCAGCTTTTCCCAGGAATGTAAACGGAAGGAGGAAGGACAGTGAGATTGATAGCCCTGCCCAGCTTTCTGGAGCCGAGGCAAAGGGTACACAGGCACCTTAGTGAATCCTCCCTGCCCTCAACCCCTGTTGTGGAAAGGCTGGGACAGTGGCGTGGCTCCTTCATCAGGATTCCACACGGATGCCCTGGGAGGGGACAGTCTTCTCGCTCTCCTGCTCCGTATTGGGAAAGGGAGCAGGGTCAATCTTCACGGTTGCCTCAGAGCTCTGGGTCAGGCCTCATCTCACCCCTGTCTCTCTTTCAGCTGCGAGAGTACAAGGTGGTGGGGCGCTGTCTGCCCACCCCCAAGTGCCGCACTCCACCGCTGTATCGCATGCGAATCTTCGCACCTAATCATGTTGTCGCCAAGTCCCGCTTCTGGTACTTTGTGTCTCAGCTGAAGAAGATGAAGAAGTCTTCAGGGGAAATTGTCTACTGTGGGCAGGTACGGGGCGTCTGAGACAGGGTGAGGTCTGGAGTGGGTTTACACGTTCCTGTGGGGGCCTTCCTCACTGCACAGAGTTCCCAGACTTCATAACCCCTGGCCTGTTCGTATGTGCTGTTTAGGCCCTAGGTCAGGATGGGACGGATCCCTCAGTGCCCTTTTCCTAACGAAAGAGCCCAAGGCCCAGAAGGGTGTGGCTGGCATGCCGGGACACCTTGGCTGAGGCCCGCACCTTTGCTGGACCTTATCTACGAAGGTGCCGTCACTTGGGCATGTTTGCTGTGTTTGTTGGGCACTGGACTCTGCGTCATATGGCCGCACAGGGTGGCAGCTGGTTTTTGGTCTAGATAGACCTGGGTGAGTGGCGTTTGGGAGGAGCCTGGAGCTGGTGGTCCACATGGGGGGAATATCCAAGCCTGGACTCCTGTGTGCCCCCGGCTGTTACGGTGGGAATTTGTCCTAGGACAGCAGGTTTTCCTCGTGTACTTTAAAATTCAAAGACTAGGAAATAGGCGCAGGAGAGGCCTGGGGCTGGGCTGTCCTTGGAGCAGCAGGGGCAGATGATCAGCCAGGGTAGTAGAAGTTGGGCTCGAGCCCGCTCGCTACGCCCGCCTCAGCCAGTTCCTTTGGCAGGTGTTCGAGAAATCCCCCTTGCGGGTGAAGAACTTCGGCATCTGGCTGCGCTACGACTCCCGCAGCGGCACCCACAACATGTACCGGGAGTACCGGGACCTGACGACCGCGGGCGCCGTCACCCAGTGCTGTAAGCTTCCGGTGGCCACAACCGGGTTTCTCCTTTAGACTCACCTCGCAGGCGTCTGCAGCTCATCTGCCTGTGTCCTCCCATTCCTTCAGACTGAGGCAGGACGGGGAGTGGGTGGTCCCAGGCATGGTGGTTGGGATGCAGAGGCAGTGTTTGTGTTTGCTGAGGGGACGGGAGTGGAAAGGATGTTCCGGGTGCATCTTTTTCTGGAGCCTGGCAGCAGGGGGACCTTTGGAGTTGATCACTCGTGTGGCGATAATTCCCACCCAGAATCTAGCCGGGGCCCTGTCTGTAACAGATGTGGTGCCAGTGGCCCCAAGTGCTCCCAGGGCAGGTTGCCTGCCGGGGCCAAAACCGAAGCACCTCAACCCAAGAACTGCTGTTTCTTGTAATAGCGGTTTAAACAGAGGTGCTGACAGCAAGTTGATCTCGTCGCCTTTGGGGGGCTGTGGCCGTGCTCCTCAAAGTGAATTGAGAGGTTCTACAACCCTGGTAGCCCACGCCTGTTGGGGTCCTTCCGGGTCAGTACTTGACGGGGGGTTTAAGGAGTGCGCGGGCCCCCGGCACACGTTCACCTTCACCCTCCTGCAGACCGAGACATGGGTGCCCGGCACCGTGCCCGGGCCCACTCGATCCAGATCATGAAGGTGGAGGAGATCGCAGCCAGCAAGTGCCGCCGCCCGGCAGTCAAGCAGTTCCACGTGAGTGCCCTGGGGGCCCTGCTGGGTGGGCTGGGCTGAGGGGGGGTCTCCCCTGGAACGTGGAGCTGGCCTAGCTGCTCCCCTGTCCCCCAGCCTTGGGAGCTGCAGGGAGGCACTGGGTTTGACGCAGGAGCCCGGTGGGGGGTGGCCACACCTCAGTGGCCCCTGGAAGAAAGGTTAAGAGGCTTCGTCCCCCTCACCCATCTCTCCTTGTCACAGGACTCCAAGATCAAGTTCCCGCTGCCCCACCGGGTCCTGCGTCGCCAGCACAAGCCACGCTTCACCACCAAGAGGCCCAACACCTTCTTTTAGATGCAGAGCCTCCCTGGCCCCAGGTCCGCCCAAATAAACTCCTTGGGAAAACCCGGGTGCTCAGACAAGCTTGTATTCTTTGTACACCCTGCAGAGCTCAAAAGGGCGAAGCCAAGCTGTGAGTTCTCTGCTCTGGGAGGGGTCTTTCTCTCTTGAAATGGGACCCAGACACTTGATTTCTCCAGAAGGGGAGCTCTAGAAATGAGAAGGCCACACCCCCTGGGACTTCATCCAGCAAGGGGCTGTCATGGGCCGGGTCCTGGAGCCAGAGGGCCCATTTTTCAGCCCCATCGACTGGCCCTCTGCTGTGAGCTCTGTAGCGTGTTGCAGGCCAAAAGGTTTGGCCCCTGAACCTGTTCCACCTGCCTTGTGAGGCACAGGCCTCAACTCTCCCCACGTCTGTGGTAAGCTGTGGCACTTGGATGCCTGGAAGGAATCGGGATGTTAGGGTTGGTTCATTCCACCTACGAGTTTTCCCTTCCAGGCTTAGAACCCTAGTCTCTGGTTCCGGGATCCTCAGAGCAGACGTGAGGGGGCACCTGAGAGGGCTGTGAGCTGTGGTAGTTTGTCCTTCACTGGCTTGGGGGCCCCTCAAAGGACACCCTAATCCTGCCCAAGGAGGTGAAGGACTCACTGGGTATCTGTCTCCAGGCAACCGCTTACAGCCTGGGGAATTCTAGGCATGAAGCTAATCCCACCCTGGCTGAGCCCGTCAGGAGGCCGACACAGCCAGGAAGGAGCAAGGATCTTGGGAGGCATCTGTCCTCGGTGTGTGACCTTGAGCAGCCCCGGCCCTTTGAGTCTTGATGTTCTCAGAAGATGAGGGCACGGAGCAGATTTAATTTACTCGGTTGACAGTACTGGGGAGAGTCGCAACTACGGGCACCGGGGGCAAAGGTCAGTCAGGATCGCCTTCTATTCCGGGGAGCCGGGGAGTGAGAAGAAGGCAGGGCAAGTCCGTGTGGGGTGGGGTGTGGGGAGCAGTCTGCGCTGGAGTGTCCCAGGCGAGGGTACGGCCTCCCCCTCCCACTTGGGGGGCGGGGGCTAGTCGGCATGATCAGTCTGAGTGGTTTCCAGAAGACCAGGTCCTTTCAAACTCCACCTATGCTTGGAGCGGCACCCAAGCCAGGGTTTGTGCACAGCCAGCCGTTGTCACAGGAAAGACCCCTGAGGATGGGGTGCCAGGCTTCTGAGACCTTCGCGGCTGCCCTGCCTGCTGTTCTCGAGTGGTTCTTTCCCATCTCCAGGCCTTTGTGCTTCGATGGCTAAAGAAAAATCACTTCTTAGGATTTGAATTTGCTTTTTTCTTAGGAGGTGGGCACTTTAAGTAAAAATCACTTGTGTGGTCTCGGCTCATTTCTCTACGGGACTGCGGGTCATTTTTTAAGTTACTGTTTTGTAAAGGTCTTTATGTATGTAGGTGGAAGATGTGAAAAATACATGTTTTTCCCCGTAGATGGTACAAATACTTTTCTAGGGCGCTTCATGTTTCTTAAGGTATATTTGGGGAGCCAGGCTAGAGTTTTTGAACTTTTTGCCTTGTTGATTTCATTAATCTTTTGGGACTTCGGGCAGAAACTCCTCCTCCTTCCTCAGTAATTGGGTCTCTGTATCTAGATGCCCCCCACAAAGAAAAAGTCCATTTCGGGGCGCCTGGGTGGCGCAGTCGGTTAAGCGTCCGACTTCAGTCAGGTCACGATCTCGCGGTCCGTGAGTTCGAGCCCCGCGTCGGGCTCTGGGCTGATGGCTCAGAGCCTGGAGCCTGTTTCTGATTCTGTGTCTCCCTCTCTCTCTGCCCCTCCCCCGTTCATGCTCTGTCTCTCTCTGTCCCAAAAATAAATAAAAACGTGGAAAAAAAAATTAAAAAAAAGAAAAAGTCCATTTCCCAGCCTTCTCATCTAGGAGTAATCATGTGATACTAGCAGTGGTGATGTCTGCCATTTCCAGGACGTCCCCATCTGGCTGGAATAGAGGCAGGATGGCCGGTGCGCCAGCGGCCCTCTTTGGCCATCGAGAAGCCACACTTGAGCAGCAAAGTGGAAGGGCCTTGGACACCTGACCCTGTGTCTGCAAGATTAGAACATGGAGAAGGAGCCCCAGTCCTGCTTGGACTGGAATCTGGAGCCCTTCAGTCAATCGTGACTTGGTCTTGAGGTGGCCCTAATGGTTGTGCCTGGGGCTAGTCACTACCCACTCAGCTTTTGTTCTGTGTGAAGTGGGGTTGGGGATAGTTCAGGTGAGCTAGAGACTGGATGCATCACTGGGAAAGTGGAAGGCCAGGGCCTTGACAAACTATCCGTGTTACAGCCTGGGGGCTGGCTGGGAGGGCTCTGCCCAAATCAGCCAAATGGTGGGGTCAGTCCCACTATTGAGGGACCTTTGAACAGATGACGAGTGCACCCCAATTCCCTAGCTTCCATGTCTTCGTTCACCCCCCCCCCCAGCCCCGGCCATCTACTCATTCTTGCCTGCAGACCCCTCTACTGTGTCCCCACCCCACAGACCCTGCACAGAGCAGCTGGCAGGATGCTGGCAGGAGGTGGAGACCGCTGAACTGGGCCCTTAGTCTCCAGAGGTAGGTGAGGTGCTGGAACCACGCAGAGCAAAAGCCCAGAGTAGGTGGCGATGAGCCCTTCGTTGTGAGGCCCGTGAGATAGGGCTGGCCTCTTGGACTTTTAACCCTCTGGCTGGCTGGGGTCCAGGGAGGGGAAGGTTCTTTTGGGGTCACCCAGCCAACTCAGGTGGACAAGAATGTGGAACCCGCAAGGCCATGGTGGGCCTCTCCTGCTTCCGGTGCTGAGACTCCCAGGTCCTGTCCCTGGGTTTGTCCAGGTGCCAAGTGTCATTCCTGGGCTGGGAGCCCTGGGGGAGAGACCTCACGAGCTGCCCCTCACTCCTGAGTCAGGGACCGTCAGGGACAAGGGTGGGCACCAAGGCAAAAGTGGGACAAGTGGGGGTCCCAGAAGACCTGACCCAGATCCTGAAACCAAGAGAGACCGAGAATTGTGGAATCCTAGAACTGTTGGGGTCCTCAGGATGTAGGAATCGTGGAATCTCACAGAGCACGCAGCACTGTTAGTAAAAAAAAGTTTGCTTTTACTGAGTGCAAGGTAGAAGTTCAAAGACAGCCAGCCGGAAGGTCATGCTGGAGCCACAGTAGCTCATAACCAGGCGAGGGTACGGCCTGTGGGAGGGTACAGCTGTGGGAGCACTGAGGGTGCCTGGGCAGCAGGCAGGGTTGGGGACAACAGATACCCGTGCGACAGTCCCTTGTGCGCTCAGACTGCAGCTGCCCAGCCTTCAGGGTCTCCCTGCCCCTCCTCCTCCACCGGGCTGCGTCCTGCTTGCCCCCTCCCTGTTCTGTGATGGGAACTGGACAGTCCGGGAAGGTAAATCTCACCACCCTGCTCCCCGAACCCCCGAGAAGATGGTCCTACACACCTCTTCAGGGTTCCCAGAACACGTTCCCATCCACCCATCCCTCCCCGCCACACAGCCGCTGCCTTGATTGGACGTGGCGGTGGGCTTTTCAGAATCTACAAATCTCATTAGGTCCCTCTGGCTCCAAACTCTCCAGTGCCCACGGTCCCTCCCCTCCCCCCCGCCAGCGCCCTCAGAGTAAATTCCACACGCTTCACCAAGGCTCGAGGTCCCTCGTGGCTTTCCCTGTCCTCACTCTGCTCATTGCACTTGTTCCACCTCAGGGCCTTCGCACTGGCTGTTCCCCCTGCCCCAAGTGCCCTTCCCCCCACCCCCCAAGCTTGGCTCGTTCCCCGCCTTCAGGTCTGCAATCACCTCAGAGAGCTCCCCTCCCCGAAGCCCCACATAAAGTCGCCCCCCAGGCCGGCTCCGTCTCCGACTTGTCTTCACACTTGTCACCCGTCAGCTTCTGAAATGTGCGGTCGTCTGCTGGCTGGGTCAGTGCCCTGTGCCGGTGAGCGGTAGGGGTCCGCCTGGATGCTGCTGCGCCCCCAGCAGCCGGGGCATGGTTCCGCACACAGTAGGCACTCAATGAATGCGCCTCAGCCCGAGCGTCAGTCTGTAGCCTCCCACCTCACAGTAGAGAAAGGCCGGCAGGGGCTGGTAACCGCTCCCGGGACCCCCGTGGCGATGAGGACTAGTTGGCCTGCTCTGCAAAGGTTTGCATATATTTGCATCCGTTTGCATGGCTTTTGGGGACGGGGATCCCCACCCGGATTTCCTCTTTCCCACCAGATTTTCCAGGAGGGTGCAGCGAGGCCGGGCCTGGAAAGCATGAACGCGGAGGAAGGAAAGGAAGTCGGTGTCCTCCCCACCCTCCTGGCCCGCGTTGAGGAGTGCATGACAGCGGGCAACAGATGCCCGTGTGGCAGCCGCAGAATGGGAGTCCCGTGGGGCGGGGTGCAGGTCCGCTCCGCACCGCTCGCCGAGAGGGAGCGAGAAGGCAGCCCCCCCCCCCCCCCCGCCGGACACGAAGGGATGAAGGGGGGGGAGATGCTGGACCAAGCGAGAGTGGCGTGTGTCGACCAGAGGAGACCACCAGGGGGCGGCAGAGGCTTGGGGAGGACTCCGGTACCCTCGCCTAGAACCCCGCGGTTTTGATCCCTCCCGCTTCTGCAAGGAGGGAACCCAGTTTGGGGAGACCAAGTCAGGACTCAAGCACCGAGGTCCGAGCCTCCAGTGGCCAAAGTCCCTCTGGTCCACCAGCGAAGGGCCCCAAGACGACAGCGTCTGCGTCCTTTGATGGCACGACCCCAGGCAAAGGGCTTCGCCTCCCCAAACTGGGTCTGCCCATCTGTGCCATAGGGACGTGTCAGATACTACCTCCCAAGTAGTCGGGGTCCTCCATTTATTCTGGCTCATGGCCACGGACAGCCCCTCCCCCAGGACCTCCATTATACATACACTTAATGCCTGGCACAGGACAGTCGCTCCTTGCCGGTGCCGTGCTGGAAACCACAAATGAATAAAGAGTGAATGAGGTAGGTGCTTACTCTGTGCCGGGCTTGTATTATGCAAGTTCAATTTATTTCTCCGAGGCAGGGGCTGTTATATGCCCATTTACAGATGGCGAAACTGAGGCCCAATGACAAAGATTCCCCCAAGTGTGTGCATTTAAGACCTGAACCCCAATGTTTCCCACTCAGCTTAGCCCGAGGTTGGGGCTTGGTGATGCCCTCCCACTGGGCTCCGGAGAAAGGGAGTGGGTCCAGATGCCAGTTGGGGGAGGGGTTCAAGCGGCAGGACAACCCAGAAAGTGAACCCCTGTCCCGTGGGAGAGTGAGCTCCCCTCAGCCTAAGGCACAGAGGGAAGCACAGCGGCGAGCTGAATGCGGAGGCCACTGCTCCCAGCTGTGTGGCCGGCCTCAGGTGAGTGACATATGCCATCTCGGAGCCTCAGCTTCTCCACCTGTCGACGCGAGACATCATCAGCTCGTGGTGAGAGGAAACCGTCCCACAAAGCAAGAGGGGCGTTTGGGAGCCTCCCCCAGCAGCCACCCACGTGGCCGGTCATGGGCCTTTCTGACCCAGTCCTGCGCGGAAAGGGTGCGGGTCCTGCCCGCCCCCGAGTCCAGGGGCGGAGTTTCGCGCACCCGGGGAGGCCAATAAATTCACAGCCGGTCGCCGCGAGCTGCCCCTTTAAGCCCCACGGAGGCCACCGGTGGTCAGCGCTGAGCCCAGCCCCCAGGGAGAGGGACCGACGGCCGCCGGGCGGGGGACACGCCGCTGCGCTGGGCAGCCCCGGGCCGAGAGGGGGAGGCGAGGTGGACGGACAGACAGACGGCAGACGCGTAGACGCCGAGGAGGGACGGGGAGGCAGACGACCGCCGCGAGGATCCACAGATTCCTTGCCCAGGGAGCCCCTGCCCGAGTCCCGGTCGCTGCCTCCCTCCAGGGAGCGACGGAGACAGGCGTGCGGCCTCGCTGCGGGGGCCGAGCATCGTCCCGCGTCCACGCGGCCCTGCCTCCTCGGCCGCTGCCGGTTTCCCTTCCCCGGGGCACGCGGGGTGGCTAGAAGGGCCGAGGACGCGCCTGGCCCCCCGCACCTGCGCGTCATGGCCGCCGTCCAGGGCGAGGCGCGGGCCGCGTTTGGACCCTGGGACTACGGGGTCTTCGCCCTCATGCTGCTGGTGTCCACGGGCATCGGGCTGTGGGTCGGGCTGGCGCGGGGCGGGCAGCGCAGCGCCGAGGACTTCTTCACCGGCGGCCGGCGCCTGGCGGCCCTGCCCGTCGGCCTCTCGCTGGCCGCCAGCTTCATGTCGGCGGTGCAGGTGCTGGGCGTGCCGGCCGAGGCCTACCGCTACGGCCTCAAGTTCATCTGGATGTGCCTGGGCCAGTTGCTCAACTCCCTGCTCACCGCGGTGCTCTTCCTGCCGGTCTTCTACCGCCTGGGCCTCACCAGCACCTACCAGGTACCGGGCGGAGGCCCGGAGGCAGGACCCGCCCGGCTGAGGACGCAGGGATGCGGCGGGGAGGCCCTGGGACTTTGAAGCGCTGCCCAGGGGGCCGCAGGCGGGCTCTCGGGTGCTTTAAAGGGGAGAGGAAGGGGGCAGGCAGCCCTACGAGAGGGTTCTGGGAAGTCGCCCCAGGCAGTGGGGGGAGGGTCAGGAAGGAGGAAGAGGAGCCGCCGTCCCGGTTCTCCTCGGTGGAAGCCCGCGAAAGGCGGAGCCAGATGTGCACGGAGTCTGGGAAGGCTCATACCTGCCCCCCACATGCCCGGGCGTGCGCACGCCCGAGCCGTCGCCGGACAGCGGGCGCAGGGTTCGAAACCTGACTTGCCTCCTCCCTCGGCCCGGGTTTCCCAAGTGTCAGACTGGGCTGATTAGGGGGCCTCCCTTCAGGGCAGCAGGTAAAGGGATTAAAATCGTGACCGGTCCACAGTGGGCGACCGACGAGAGTTGGCCACAGGCGCCGGGCAGTTCGCGTGTTTGTTCAGAGCGGCGCCGCCCCGGGGGCCAGTTAGCCGCCAGTGGGGGGCGGAGGGACGTGAACACTTAGGCTGGATCGGGCTTCCCGGGCACACGCCTTGCGCACAGGTTGTCTGCAGACCGGTCGGAATGTGTGCGCTTGGCGGGGGCCCCCGCGGGGACGAGCGGAGAGCAGAAAGGCCTCCGGAGGGAGGGCAGAAGCCGGGAGGGCGGGCGAAGCACCCCAGAGGCCTCGATCTCCTGGGTAGGACCTGCCCAGGTGACCACGAGCCTCGGCTCCTCCTTGCAGTACCTGGAGCTGCGCTTCAGCCGCGCTGTGCGGCTCTGCGGGACCCTGCAGTACCTGGTGGCCACAGTGAGTGGCCTCGGTCCTGCCCTCGCCCGCAGGGTCCCGCTCCGGTCCCGCTGGGGTCCCGGTCTTCGTCGGCCCCGCCCACAGCACGCCCCCCGCCCCACCCCCCACCCCCCATCCATCACTACCGGGTCGCGCGGGTCCCACCCTGATCCTGGAAGGCCCGCCCAGGCCGGGCCGCAAACTCTGGCCCCGCCCCTTCACGCCCGGCCCGGCCCCGCCCCCGCCCGGCCCGGCCCCGCCCATCCGCCCTCACTCCTCCCCTCCCCACCTGCTGATCCCCTCCTGTCCCGACGCCGCCAGCTCGGGCACCGCTCTCCTCCTCTCCTACTCCTTCCCCCTCCTCTCCGTGGGCCTCACCCGGCCCCGCTCTCTACTTGCAGATGATGTACACTGGCATCGTGATCTACGCCCCCGCGCTCATCCTGAATCAAGGTTTGATTCTAGGAGGTCAGGGGAGGGTGACGGGGAGGGCGCAAGGGCTTCAAGACGAGACCAAAGGAAAGGGGAGGACCAGCCCAGGAGACGCTTGGAAGGAAAGAATCCTGGAGAGAGGAGGGGCCTAGGCCCTGGGGCCAAGTCCGCCCCCTGCCCGGAGGCCTAATGTGGGGGGGTTCCTTGCACAGTGACTGGGTTGGACATCTGGGCATCGCTCCTGTCCACCGGAGCCATCTGTACCTTCTACACGACTGTGGTGAGTGCCCCCCTCCCCGCCGCCATCCCCACCCCACGTAGGGGCTCCATGCCCGCTGGGTGGGGGACACCCTGAGGGCATCCTCCCCTCCCTCCTTTTCCTTCCTGCCAAGGAAGCCTGCATCCCAGCTGGGCCTCAGTTTCCTCATCTTAATAGTGAAAAGTAATTTGAAAGGCTTATGGCGGAGACTTCAGGGATAGGCCAGCTTCGGGACGGGCTGGATCCGGGGGCTACAACAGGATCCCCTGGGTCGCTCTCCCATCTCTTGGGGTCGCATCAGCTAGGAGTTGTCATAATAATAACGGCAGCCATCACTCATTCACGCACGGAACACTTGTGTGCGCCAGGTGTTATTCCAAATATTTTCCCCAGATTAACTAATTCACCGTTTTACCGATGAGGAAACAGGCAGAGAGGGGGGGCATCGGTCCCAGCCCCTGCTGGTGGCCAGACTGGGTTTGGCTTCAGGCAGATCCCCGTCTGACCCCCCTGTCTCCCACTCTGTCACATCTTGCAGGGCGGCATGAAGGCTGTGGTCTGGACCGATGTGTTTCAGGTCGTGGTGATGCTCACTGGCTTCTGGGTTGTCCTGGCCCGCGGCACCATGCTGGTGGGTGGGCCCAGGCATGTCCTTGACATCGCCCAGAACCACTCCCGGATCAACCTGATGGAGTGAGTTGAACGGTGGAGCTGACGTCCCTCTGCCCGGGGGGACGCCAACCAATGCCTCCTGCTCCCCTCCCTAGACTCCCCCCAGGCAAACCCTTCGTTTCCCCTCTCTATACTCCCCCAGCCCCCATCCCTCCATCTGTCCCACCACGTCCCCCAGCCCAGACTGGAGACTCCAGGCTCTCGGAGGTCCCAGCTGGGCACAGGGAGAATGGTTTTTGAATGCATACGTGGTCGACTTAATAAACAAGCGAATAAATTTTCAATCTGGCAAACTCCTACTCACACTTCAAAACCCATCCCGCAAATCCCCTTAAGGCCCATAAGGTCCGGAGTGTCGATCTGGGGCCCTTGAGAGGGTGAAGTCAGTATGGCATTCCCTCGTGGCTGTCCTGCCCTGCCCTTCTCTCCAGCTTTAACCCGGACCCACGGAGCCGCTACACGTTCTGGACTTTTGTGGTGGGTGGCACATTGGTGTGGCTCTCGATGTATGGCGTCAACCAAGCACAGGTGCAGCGCTATGTGGCCTGTCGCACAGAGAAGCAGGCCAAGCTGTGAGTGTTTCGGAGGGGCCGAGTGGGGGCGTCAGGGCCGCGCTGCCCACCTCCTCTGCCTGAGGCTGCCCCTCCCCACAGGGCCCTGCTCATCAACCAGCTGGGCCTGATCCTGATTGTGTTCAGTGCTGCTGGCTGTGGCGTGATCATGTTCACGATCTACGTAGACTGCGACCCTCTCCTTGCAGGCCGGATCTCTGCCCCAGACCAGGTAAGTCCGGGCCAGGGCTCCTAGGCCACTCCTACCCTCCCCACCCCACCCCCCCCCCCCCCGCTCTGAATTTCTACACTCTGGGGGGTGAGGATAGAAGAGAGAAGAGCCTGCACAGAAGCCCAGGGGCAGGAAAGAGGATCTGGAAGGAATGGGGAAGATGAGGCAGTGTGGAGCTTTGGGGGAGGAATAATCACCAGCTCTCGTGTCCCAAGCACCTACTCTGTGCCTCATGCTGTTCCCTTCACAAGCAGTTGGTCTCCCATAAAATCCTTCAACATGCGATGAGGCCAAGGCTGTCACGGCCCCCACTTTATAGATGGGGAAACTGAGGCTGGAGTAGGCGGGCAGCAACTGCCCGAGGTCCACAGGCAAGTCAGGGGCAGCACCAGGGCCAGGACCCATGCCTGGTTCAGAGTCCGTTCAGCGTGAGCGGAAGGTGGAAGGCTATCCCACCTGCTGTCCTCCCCTGGGGTCAGATCCTGGACGGTGCCCGACTGTGCAACCGCAGGCAAGGACTGCACCTGTCAGCTTTACTGTCCTTGTCAATAAAATGGAGATGACACGGGACTCTGCCTCACTGGGATCCCAGGGCTCTGTGCGCGGTGGGGGCTCAGTGACTATCCTCGGGTGTATGCAGTCAATCAGCAAACACACACCAAGTGCCCGCTGTGAGCCTGGGCTGCACTGGGCCCTGGGGACATGCAGTGTGAAGACAGACAGAATCCCCTGGCCTTGGGGTGCTGCTGTCCTGGAGGTCGACCCCTGCCTCCCCCCAGTACATGCCCCTGCTGGTGCTGGACATCTTCAAGGACCTGCCAGGAGTCCCCGGGCTCTTTCTGGCCTGTGCCTACAGTGGTACCCTCAGGTGAGCAGTCCTGAGCAACCCCGGCCACATTTGAGCCGCTGTGGGATAGAATGTTCTGGGCGTGTCCTTCATTTACAGCTCCTGCTTGGTCCCCAGTGGGCAGCTCAGGGCCCCACCTGACTCCCCTCTCCCTTCCTTCTTTCCTTCCTTCTTCCCCCAAACACATGTTGATTGAGCACCTGCTATGTGCTACTGCTGTTCTAAATCCCAGGGCACGGCCGTCACCATGTGGTCCCCTGCTCCTGCCCTCAGGGGGCCTCACGTTCTGGTGTTTTCAAATATTGCATGACTTCTGTCACACCCCCGCTCCACGCACCCGTTCTCTGTGCCCCAATATTGATGGCTCTGTAACGATAACTCGTGTCCTTCGTGTCTTTGGTCAAGGGTATCCTTGCGCCCGTGGGGGTGTCTCGGGTCTGGGGGCGGGGATGGTGGGACGGTAGACACCTCCCCCACTCTTGGGGTATTCTGTCACCCAGGCCTCTGTCCTTGGGGTGGGTGGGGTCCTGGGAAGTCAGATGGCCTGAGCAGCCGGGGCCTCGATGGGACCTGATGACCACCCTCCCCGCCCCCAGCACCGCATCCACCAGCATCAATGCCATGGCCGCAGTCACCGTGGAGGACCTCATCAAGCCTCGGCTGCCGAGCATCACACCCCGGAGACTCGTGATGATCTCCAAGGGGCTCTGTGAGTTCCGGGGTGGGGGGGTGTGCAGGGGGGAGACTCAGGGGCGGGGCAGGGGGGCATCTCCCTGCTGAGGGTGACATCCCCATCTGCTACAGCACTCATCTATGGCTCAGCCTGTCTCACCGTGGCGGCTCTGTCCTCACTGCTGGGGGGAGGCGTCCTCCAGGTGAGCCCCCCCTCCCGGGCCCGGCCCCGTCCCCGCAAGGAGGGGGGGCATCACCTGCATTGAACTGAAGTCCGCAGAGGGCCCTAGCTTTTTTTTGTGGCGGAACTGGGTTCTGTCTGATGCCACCGGCCTGATGCATTCTGCAGCCAGCCACCTGGCTGGTGGCACCTTGAGGTGGGAGGTGGGAGGTGGGAGGTGGGCGGCGGGTGGCTTGGAGGCGGGACCGGAATTTGTCAGGACAGAGAATCAGCGGTCTTTGCCTCCCACGCAGGGGACAGAGGCAGGAACGGGGAGCCCCCTCCCCTTTGGGGAAACTGAAGCCGGGAGGGGTCTCTCGAGGCCCGCAGTGGGATTCCTCAGGTCTGGCTTTCCCAGCGGGTTGACTGACGCCAGGAGAGGTGGGGTGGCGCTGCCCTCAGCTCCCCCGCCCCCACCCACTGTCCCAGGGCTCCTTCACCGTAATGGGAGTCATCAGCGGCCCCCTCCTTGGAGCCTTCATCCTGGGAATGTTTCTCCCTGCCTGCAACACTCCGGTGAGTGGGGGCGGGCGGGGCACAGGGTTGGGAGGGGGAGAGGCTTCTCTCCCCTGACGTAGGCTCTGCCCCCAAGGGTGTCCTCTCTGGGCTGGCCACCGGCTTGGCGCTCTCGCTGTGGGTGGCGGTGGGCGCCACTCTGTACCCGCCCGGCGCCCAGTCCTTGGGAGTCCTGCCGTCATCGGCCGCCGGCTGTGCGGTGCCCTCCGCCAACACCTCCGGCCTCCAGGGCCTGCTCGGGGCCACCAACACCTCCAGCCAGAGCCCCAGGTGAGCGGGTTGGTCTGAAGGGTGGGCGTGGCCTGAGAGGGTGTGCCTGGGGGCGGGGCTCTTAATGAGTTACCGAATGAGAAGGAGGAATGTGTTGGGGCGTCCGGGTGGCTCGGGGCGGTTGAGCGTCTGACTCCGGCTCAGGTTGGTGGGTTCCAGCCCCGTTTCGGGCTCTGTGCTGACCCCTCAGAGCCTGGAGCCTGCTTTCGGATTCTGTGTCTCCCTATCTCTCTGCTCCTCCCCTGTTCACACACTCTCAAAAATAAATAAGCATTTAAAAAAAAAAAAAAAAAGGAATCTTCTTGGGAAGAGGTGAGGGAAGGACATTCCCAGTGGAGAGAGGGAAAGTGCAAAGGCCCTGAGGCCACCTCAGTTTAGTGCCTTCCAACTATGGTGAGGTTTGGTGAGGTTGGGGGGTATTTAGTGGGAGGAGAAAGGTTAGGAGATGAGGTCCAGCCAGAAGAATTTGGTCTGATTCTTTAGTATCATAAATATTATTGAGGTGTAATTAAAATCAACCACTTAAATTTTTTTTTTTCAACGTTTATTTATTTTTGGGACAGAGAGAGACAGAGCATGAACGGGGGAGGGGCAGAGAGAGAGAGGGAGACACAGAACCGGAAACAGGCTCCAGGCTCCGAGCCATCAGCCCAGAGCCCGACGCGGGGCTCGAACTCACGGACCGCGAGATCGTGACCTGGCTGAAGTCGGACGCTTAACCGACTGCGCCACCCAGGCGCCCCTAAAATCAACCACTTAAAAGTGGTTTTTAGTAGATTCACAAGGTTATACGGCCGTCACTATTAAGTCAAGAACATCTTCATCACCTCAAACGGAAGCCCCGTACCCATTAGCAGTCACTCCCCATTTCCCCCTCCCTCCAGCCCCCTGGCCACCCCTAATCTGCTCCTTTTTGCTACGGGCCTGCCTTTTTCGGATATTTCTCATACATGGAATTATCCAACATAGGGCCTGTTTTGTCTGGCTACTTTGACTCAGCACGGTGTTTCCAAGTTGTTGTTTTTTTGTTTTTTGTTCTTGTTTGTTTTTATGTTTTCAAGGTTTATCCACATCGTCGCGCATATCAGGGCTTGATTCCTTTTTCTGGCTGAATAATATTCCCTGTACGGATGGACCACATTTTGTTTAACCACCCATCCCTTGGACATCTGGGTTGTTAACACTTTTTGGCCACTGCGAACAGTGCTGCTGTGAACACTTGTGTGCAAGTCTTGGTGTGGACATGTGTTTTCATCTCTCTTGGTTTATACCTAGTAGTGGAATTGCTGATCGTATAGTAATGCTTTTGTTTTTGTTTTACTTTTTTTTTTTTAATTTTTTTTTCAACGTTTATTTATTTTTGAGACAGAGACAGACAGAGCATGAATGGGGGAGGGGCAGAGAGAGAGGGAGACACAGAATCGGAACCAGGCTCCAGGCTCCGAGCCATCAGCCCAGAGCCCGACGCGGGGCTCGAACTCACGGACCGCGAGATCGTGACCTGGCTGAAGTCGGACGCTTAACCGACTGCGCCACCCAGGCGCCCCTGTTTTACTTTTTTAAATGTTTGTTTAAGTAATCTCTATGCCCAAGGTGGGGCTCGAACTCACGACCCTGAGATCAAGAGTTGCATGCTCTTCTGGCTGAGCCCCACCCCAACCCCCACCCCCACATAGTAATTCTACGTTTGACTTTTCAAGGAACCAGAAGACTGTTTCCCACAGCGGCTGCATGAGGGTTCCAATCCCTCCGCATCCTTGAGAAGACGTGTTATTTTCCATTCTTTAAAATCCTGGGGTGATTGGGTGGCTCCGTCAGTTGGGCACCCGCCTTCAGCTCGGGGCGTGATCTCACGGTTCGTGAGTTCGAGCCCCGCGTCGGGCTCTCCGCTGTCAGTGTAGAGCCGGCCTCAGATCCTCTGTCCCCGCCCCCGCGCCTCCCCCACTCACGCTCTCTTTCACTCAAAAATAAATAAACATTTATTTTTTTTAAATTTTTTTTTAACGTTTATTTATTTTTGAGACAGAGAGAGACAGAGCATGAACAGGGGAGGGCCAGAGAGAGGGAGACACAGAATCTGAAACAGGCTCCAGGCTCCGAGCTGTCAGTACAGAGCCCAACGCGGGGCTCGAACTCACGGACCGTGAGATCATGACCTGAGCCGAAGTCGGACGCTCAACCGACTGAGCCACCCAGGCGCCCCAAAAATAAATAAACATTTAAAAATAATAATAAATTAATTAAATTCTAGCCATCCTGGTGAGTGTGAAATGACATCTCATTGTAGGGGTTTTTTGGTCAGTCTTTTAACCTTTATTTCATCTTTCATAAAGAACACAGAAGAGCAGATATGCAGTATCATTTAACGATGACTTTTATTTTTTTAACAGGTTTTTTTTTAAAGATTTTATTTGTAAGTCATCTCTACACCCAACATGGGGCTCGAGCTCACAACCTTGAGATCAAGAGTCACATGTTCTACTGGCTGAGCCAGCCAGGCGCCCCCCCTAATGAATATTTTTAAACTGCCGAAGTTTAGGGGCATGTCTGGCTGGCTCCCGTTGGTGATGTGAGCAACTCTTGACCTTGGGGTCATGAGTTCAAGCCCCGTGTTGGGCATAGAGATTACTTAAAAATAAACTCTGGGGGTGCCTGGGTGGCTCAGTTGGTTAAGCGTCCGACTCTTGATCTCAGCTCAGGTCACGATCTCATGGTTCATGAGACTGAGCCCCACTTTGGGCTCTGTGCTGACTGCACAGGGCCTGTTTGGGATTCTCTCTCTTCTCTCTCTGCCCCTCCACACCTGGTGCTGTCTCTCTCTCTCTCTCTCAAAAAATAAATACGCTTTAAAAACTTTGTTTTAAGGGGCGCCTGGGTGGCGCAGTCGGTTAAGCGTCCGACTTCAGCCAGGTCACGATCTCGCGGTCCGTGAGTTCGAGCCCCGCGTCGGGCTCTGGGCTGACGGCTCGGAGCCTGGAGCCTGTTTCCGATTCTGCGTCTCCCTCTCTCTCTGCCCCTCCCCCGTTCATGCTCTGTCTCTCTCTGTCCCAAAAATAAGTTAAAAAAAAAAAAGTTTATAAAAAAAAAACTTGGTTTTAAATAATAAAATAAAATCTCTAAAAAGTAAATTAAAAACATAAACTATAGAAGTTTAGATTATAAATCAAAACTTTCTTTTACCTAAAACATAATAGTTATTTTCCTAATATTACTCACTAATATAGGGTTGTATAAACATTGACATACAATTCAAATACCATAAAATTCACCCTTTTAAAGTGTACAACTTGGGGCACCTGGGTGCCACAGGTCCCAGGGTCATGGGATCGAACCCCGTGATGTGGAGTCTGCTTGAGATTTTCTCTCTCTCTCTGTCTCTTTCTCCCTGTGCCCCTCTCCCCTGCTTGTGTGCTTTCTCTCTCTCTCTCTTCCTAAAGCAAAAACGAAAGCCAAACCAAAACAAAACAAAAAGTGTACATCTCAGTGGTTTTTAATATACTGGAAGCCTGTACCTCCCTCTCCCCTCCACCTGTTTCGCTCATCTCTCCGCCCCCTAATCATTGTAATTTTGATTTGCATTTCCCTAATGACTAATGATCGATCATATTTTCATCCGCTTACTAGCCATTTTTACACCTTGTTTTGAGAAATGCCTATTCGAACCCTTTGCCTGTTTTTTAAGTGGGTCATTTCTTTTTTATGGTCAGGTGGGAATTTGTATGTTCTTTAAATCTGTACGTAGTTGGGACACTAGATCCTTATCAGATGTATGATTTGCAAATATTTTCTTCCACTCTGTGGGCTGTCTTTCCATCCTCTTGATGGACAAAAGTTTCCGGGTTCGATGAAGTCCAGTTTATCTATGTTTTCGTGGGTTGCTTGTGCTTTGGGTGTCAGAGCTAAGAAACGATGACCTGATCCAGGGTCACAAAGATGCACACACCTATGTTTTCTTCTAAGCGTTTAATTTGGGTAGATTCTGAGGGTCCTAGGGAGCCACAGAGGGTGGGGAGCAGTGACGGGAGGTGATCTGAGTTACCTTGTAGTAACGCTCCCTCTGGCTGTGTGTAGAGAACACCTGCGGGTGGCAGTGCGTTAGCAGGAGGGAAAGAGAAGTGACCACTGCACACATCTGAGTGGGCAGTAATGGAAGACTGGGCTAGAACAGATTGGGAGTGGCTTTTGGACTCACGCCTGCCTCTCACACCCCCAGCCCCGCAGTGGACCCGGGTCGACCCGCCTTAGCTGACAGCTTCTACGCCATTTCCTATCTTTATTATGGTGCCCTGGGAACGCTGAGCACTGTGCTGTTTGGAGCCCTCATCAGCTGCTTGACAGGTAAGCAAGGTGTACGCCCTTCTCCGAGATCACCTTGCGCATCCCTCTGCCTCCAGGACCCACCGGGCAGGGAGAAGAGGAAGGACGTTCCTGTCAGCCGAATGGCCACCGCGTGCTGGATGCATCTGCAGCCTTTATGCTGTGTCGTCTTCGGGACAACCCCGCACTTCGCAGGGCTTGTCCCATTTTGCAAAGGCAGAAACTGAGGCACCCCCTCCCCCCTTCTACCTGACTCTAGTCCCTCCTCTGCCTCCAAAACTAAGTCTTTGCTAGAGGTCGTGGGGTGGAGCTTGAGACGCTGTCCATTGTGCTGAAATCTCTTCTCATCAGGGCCTTGGCGACTCCGCGTCCCTCCTGGAATTCTGAATGCCACCGAGAAGTGGAGAGAGATCAAGAGAAACCAATAGTGATCACAGTACCTGTTCTTGCTTCCTGTGTCTCAGACTTGACACTCATCTGGGCTTTACTGAGCCCTTTTCTGTGCCAGGCGTCATTCTAGATGCTGGGGAAATAGTGAACCACACACTGGACCTGCCCAGCCACCCACTGATGTATTACATCCCCTCACTGTGTAGATGAGAAAACTGAAGCCCAGAGAAGGGCAGAGGCTTGCCAGGGCACCCAGTGGGTCATTACTGAGCCCGAGATTGGGACCTATCAGTGTCTCCCTTCCCCCTCCCTGTGCTTGGTCTCCAGTTCTCATTGCCCTGTCACTAAATGCCCCCATTTCCCTCAGGCCCCACCAAGCGCAGTGCCTTGGGTCCTGGGCTGCTGTGGTGGGACCTTGCACGACAGACAGCATCGGTGGCCCCCAAGGAAGAAGTGGCTACCTTGGATGACAGCTTGGGGAAGGTCAGTCACAGGGCTGGCTCCCAGAGCAGGGGGAAGGGCAGTGAAATGACTTTGGGTGCTCTGGGCATGCCCATAATTCAGGGGAGGGACATGGTGAGTCACTTTCTCAACCTCTTGTTACCTCCAGTAGAAAGCCTCCACTGAGAGTTGATGTGTCTTCAACACTTTTTATTATTCCCTTAGCAAAGACTGAGCAGAATTTCATACTGTTCATTTCCTTGTATCATTTTTACAATTATTTTCAATCTATGGCAGGTGAAACTGGTTTCCCTTTAGGGTGTTGATGTAAAGTCCCTCCTGTAAATAAAATTACATAATTCAAAAGTGAGTCAACTTAGAGAAAATCTCACATAAGAAACACAACAGGGAGTAGACCAACTTCAGCCAAAGCCATGTGGTTACTATGTGAATGCCCTGAACTTGGAACATGCTGTCCCCGATCCAGACCTGCCCCTGCTTTGGAATCCCTGTTTCATTTTCTCATTTCTTACGCACTTGCTGTGTCCCCAGGCCTATTCTGGGCTGGGGTTCGAGTCCACTGTCTAGGAGGAGCAGGGGAAAGCTGAACTGAGAAATGAGTAGGATCTCAGCAGGTAACGAGGACAATAAGACAGGGTCCTGTGATGAGGGTGGCCTCCTGGAAGACGTAAGAGCTAGAGCCCACAGGGAGGAGAAGCCAGCCTGCAGAAGATCTGGGGGGAGGGCATTGTTGATGGAGAGCACAGCAGGTGCAAAGGCTGAGGCCAGAAGCTTGAAAGGGGGAGGTATGGAGAGGGAAGGGATTTGGCTGGAGTGTTTTGAAAGCTCCTTCCAGCTGCTGAAGGGAAATATTTATTTTCTTGAAAGGAGAGCAGGCAGAAAGTCAGAGAGAGAGAGGGAGGTATGCATCCGTGCAAGCTTTAACGGCCTGGACTATAGGTCACCTGGACATTGGGGGAGAGAAGTGGATGGGGACTTTGGAGGCAGAAGGGACAGGACTGGCTGATGCACTGACCAGGGGGACAGTTGTGCAACCCTCCCCAAGTCTGTCCTTCTAGGCCCTCAGTGATCCCATCTGCGGGATGAGCTGACACAGAGCAGAATGGGGTCTCTGAATGGGATTTCTTCTCTCTCCCCTCCAGGGTGCTGAGGAGCTGCCCCCTGGAGCCAAGAGGCCTCCTGACTTCTTGCCCAGTGATGAGGACCATCCGCTCTTCCTGGGGCAGAAGGAGGTGGAGGGAGCCGGCTCCCAGACCCCCAGCAGTGGACATGACCATGGCCAGGACCTTCGGGAGACCCACCTCTGAGCCAGCAGGCGACTGACCACTGAACCCTGCAGGTTCCTGGGATGGAACCTCAGGGTGGGCCACTCCCAGGCCACAGGAGCATAGCCTCGGGCTCCGATTGGCTGGACTGTGTCCTATGCAAATGAGTTTGGGACTGAATGTCCCGCCCTACGGAAAGAGGTGAAGCCCTGCCTTTAGGAGGTCATTTTATCCAGCCCCCTTCTTCCAGCCGGTCCCTAGTCTTAGGTGCTGCACCCTTGCCTGCTCCCCCAAAATGAAGCCAGATTTTTCTCCACATTCAATGGAAAGATGTTGGAGTCCCCTCTGGACAACACGGGAAAACTCCAGGCCCAAGATGAGGGTCTGAGAAAGTCTCCGGGGCTCTCTGGAACATGTCTGAACCTTAGCAAGGATTTTGAAGGTCCTCAGGCACAACCCCCTGCACCCCATTTCACAGGTGGGGAAACTGAGGTCTGGAAAGGGACAACAACTTGACCAAGGTCACAGAGCAAACTAGAGATTCATTGAGAGTTGGGCACCAGCTCTTCCTCCTTCACCTCTCTGTTTTCCTCCCTTTGAAGGGTCAGACATCATATGGTCCTTGACCTTGGGAGCAAGAAGGGAGGATAAAAGAGAAATAGTGTTTTCAATCTTCTTCTTTGCGCTTGGACACTCTCCGTCGCATCTACTAAGAACCATGAGCCCCCTTCCCAGAGGAATACACTAAGGCTTAGTGGGGTTTCCTGAGGTCACACAGCGAGTTGGGTCTGGGCAGGGACAGGCCTGGGAGCTGCGTGACGCTGACGCTCCATTGCCAACTTGTCACCGGTGAACAGGGTCACTTAGGTTGGGCAAACCCACGTCCTGGGGATGCTCTTGACTTTGGTTGGAGACTTACTCCATGCATATCAAATAAACGGACTTTGACGCTTGATGTTCTGTGCTCTCTGAAAAATCATTCTGGCTGTTGCCTCCGCTGTCCTCCGTCAGATCTGAGTGTGAATCTCAGGGTCTCTTGACCCGAGCCTGTGAATGAATAAACCCGAGTATTTAAAGCAACAGAGCAAGGTAATAATTGCCACATCGGGGTGCATTGTGCTGCCCTTCCTGACCCCTAGCTTCTCTCCCCTTCTGACTTGCTCTTGAAGCACCCCTTCCTCACCGCTCTTTGTGCCTGGACCCTGCCAGTCTCCACACTGTCCTTGCACCTGCGCCTTGGGGTGGCTGTGGCCTCTTGAAAGCTGGATGCGCTCACCTCTGCCCACACAACTGCTGTGGCTCCTTTGGTCCCCAAGGGAGCATCCCCGGCTCGTTTCCATAGGGTGTCCCCAAAATTCAAGACCCAGAACCTCAGAACGTGAGCCTGTTTGAAAATAGAGTCTTGGCAAGTGTACCTGGTTAGATTAAGACAAGGTCGTACCGGATGAGGGTGGGCCTTCAGTCCAATGTCTGCGTCCTTATAAGAGGAGAAGAGGCACATAGGGAGAAAGCCACGTGGACACCGAGGCAGAGATGGACACAGAAATGGACACATGTACCAGGCAAGGGACACCAAGGATTGCTGGAACCACCGGAAGCCAGGGAAAAGGTAAGAGAGGGATTCTCTCCTAGAGTCTTCCGAAGGAGCACAGGCTGCCAACATCTTGATTTTGGACTTCTGGCCCCCAGAACCGTGAGAGAATAAATGTCTATTATTTTAAGCTATGACAGCCACAGGAAATTAACACACGCTTCCAGATCTGGTCTCTCTCCACCCCTCAGAGACCTGGCCCTCTGTACAGGCTGTTTTCCGGAGACCTTTGGATTTGGACTTAAAAGGGACCATTACAAATTTCAAACCAATGACTGAGCAGCATGGGAAGCGGACTTTCCACCGGTTGGGGGTGTTCGCTCAGAGCACAGACCAACTTGGGGGTGAAAGAGGCATGAGGGGCTAAGGCAGAACAAGCTGGTCTGAGGTTTTCGAGATCCAGCCAGGCTGCATGTATCAGGAGTTCGTTCCTTCTCATTTTGCTGAAGCTCAAGCCACAGCTCGTTCATCCATTCACCGTGTCAGCCTTGAAAACAAAGCAGTCCGTTATTTTACCAGCAAAATGGGCTTATCTGGGAACGGCAGAGGAACTGCAATTCGGGACTCGCAAGCTGTGGCCGAGTCTAGAAGACAAAGGAGCGGAACATTACTTTGTAGAGAAAAAGAAGGAAGTAGGGAGGGGTTGGGGAAAAGTGAGGGTTCGGGGTGGTGATGGTTTCTCACTGGCGGTTCCTCCTGCAGGGGTGGTAGAATAAGCTCCTTCCTGCTGGAAAATGCAAGGTGGCTTCTTCCCCTTGAAGGGCCGCCATTGACAATGAGTTGGTAAGGCGTCAGAGCGCCCTCTTCTGGCCTCCCAACTATTTTAAACGCAGTTTCCCTTTCCGTTTCACATGCGGTTAACCAACACTTGGGTTGTTTCCATCTGGGGGCTGTGACAGATAAAGTTGCTGTGAACATTCACATACATGCCTTCGTGTGGACCCTGCTTTCATCGCTCTTGGTTAACTTCCCAGGAGTGAAATGGCCAGAGTCTACGGTGAGTGTGTGTGAAAGAAACTGCTGAACTGCCAACAACGTGGAAAGAGTTCCAACTGTTCCGTATCTTCACCAGCACTTAGTATGGTTCATCCTTCTAATTTTGGTCATTCTCGCGGGTGGTCTACAACCACGGTCTTGATTTATATTTCTCTAATGACTAATGGTGTTGAGCATCTTTTCATGTGCTTGTTGTTTATCCATGTGTTTTTGGCCAAGCGGCTATTCAAACCTTTTGCCCATCTTTTAACTGCGTTGTTTATTCTCTTATTATTGTAAGGATTCCGTTTATATTTTGAATACAAGTCCTTTGTTAGCCATGTGCATTGCCAACATTTTCTCCCAGCTTGTGTCTTGCCTCTTCAGTCACTAAAGATGACCTTTGGCAGAACAGAATTTGTAGTTTTGATTTATCAAAATTATACATTAACATTTTTTTAATGTTTATTTATTTTTGACAGAGAGAGAGACAGGGCACGAGTGGGGGACGGGCGGGGAGTGAGGGAGACACAGAATCCGAAGCAGGCTCCAGGCTCCGAGCTGTCAGCACAGAGCCCAACGTGGGGCTCGAACTCACGGACTGCGAGATATGACCTGAGCCAAAGTCAGACGCTCAACCGACTGAGCCACCCAGGTACCCCAATCAAAATTATACATTAAAAAAAATTTTTTTAATGCTTATTATTATTTTTTGAGAGAGAGGGAGAAAGAGAGAGAGAGAAACAGAGTACGAGCAGGGGAGGGGCAGAGAGAGAGAGGGAGACACAGGATCCCAAGCAGGCTCCAGGCTCTGAGCTGTCAGCACAGAACCTGACGTGGGGCTTGAACTCACAGACTGTGAGATCATGACCTGAGCTGAAGTCGGACGCTTAACTGACTGAGCCACCCAGGCATCCCTCTTTTCTTTTTTTTTTGTGGTAAAATATAGACAACGTAAAAAATTAACGTTTTAGGGACGCCTCGGTGGCTCAGTAGGTTAAGCGTCCAACTGTGGCTCAGCTCACAATCTCGCCATTCGTGAGTTCAAGTCTTGTGCCGTCGGGCTCTGCTGACAGCTCAGAGCCCGGAGGCTGCTTCGAATTCTGTGTCTCCCTCTCTCTCTGCCTCTCCCCCACCCACGCTCTCTCTTTCCCAAAAATAAATATTAAAAAAAAAAAAACCCACTACATTTTTCTTGCTTTTGTTTCCCTCATCAAGTACTGGTACATTAAAAAAAAAAAAAAAAAGTACTGGTACATTATTATTAACTGAAGCCCACAGTTTACTCTTTGTGTTGTATATTCCATATGTTTTGACAAATGCAGTGTCCTGTCTCCACCACTACAGTATCATACAGAATAATTTTACTGTCCTACAAAACCCGTTTGTTGATTTTTTTTCCGATTTTCTGTGGATGACAGTATCATCGGGTTTCAATTGTTTTTCTTACGTTATTACTTTGGCCAGTGCTTCTGCATCAGCATTTAAGAGTAGCCATGACTGTGGGCGTTCCGGCCTCGTCCCGGGCTAGGTTACCTCTTCTGTTTCACCGTCCGACACAAGGCAGATGATTGCTTTCCAATCATGATCTTTGATCAGACTAATTTTTTTCCTAGTCACCATCAACTAAGAACTTGGAAAAAAAAAAATCAGAGGTGGTTGCTGAATGTTATCCAATGTTTCTGCAGCCCAGTGAGATGATGATCATTTGGTATTTTTCTCCTTTCATCTCTCCATTGAGTAAGTGAGGCTTTCTGAGGCTGAACTTTCCTTGCCTTTTTAGGGGGAAAAAAAAATCTGCATCCCCCTGGTATGGTGTCCTTTAGAGTACAGCTGCACTCAATTTGCTGATATTTTATTTAGCATTTTTGCAGGCAGCCAGGCTCCTGACCCCTTCCTGGCATCTGCTTACCCTGCAGCTGTGCTGATTCCTACAGAGTGTGGGGGAGGGTCTGCTCAGAACATCTGCATCAGCTTAACCAGGTGACTTCAACTCAGCACCTCCCCAGCCCCCTTCCCAGAGCTGCTCCTTCTCCAGGTTACCCAGCTCCTGGACTTCTGCTCCCTGCTCACCTTCTAACCCCATCCCTTAGTACCGTTGACTGAGTCTACTGAGGGGGGGAGGGGCCGGCCACAAAGCTTCCCACCTCCCCGACACCCCAGGGCCTCCGGCTTGGCTCAGTCTCCCCCGCCCCGCTGATCTTGGCATCCGCAGCTGAGGCCAACAGAGGCCCCAGATTCTTGTTGAGATTCTTGTGAGACTTGTCAAGAAGCCAGACGGAGCAAAAGACGGGACCTGGTGGGAAGCAGGTAAGTTTCCACTGGTACAACCCCACCGGCCTCCTCCTCAGGTGACAACTTGGGTCAGCTTCAGGCTCAGTTGGCTCCAGGCGCACCTGGGGCAGAGCAAGGCAAGGATAAAGGACCACCCCCCCCCCAGCCCCTCTATCCTGTCCTCCTTGGGGACAGGTCTCAGACTGGGGCTGGAATCTGGGATTCCCCCTAAATCAGCAGCCCCTGAGGACCGAGGAGGCAGCTGACCTCACACCATCCCAACCCACAGTATAGACTCTCAACGAAAGAGCTGTGCAACCTGCTGTCAGTTTGCTGCCCCTGTCTGGGTCATCCACATCACTTTCTCCAAATCCTGACCTGGCAACAGGTCACTCAAAAAGCAGGTCAACCTCTTTGTTGTCCCAGCAACACAGGGCTCCTACATCATGGAAAAAAAAAAAAATCACGAGAGGGAAAGATTTTCTTTTCTTTCTTTTTTTTTTTTTTTAAATGCCTACTGGGTCATATTCACATTGCTCTGAAATTTACTGTTTTCTTTTCAAGAGTAAATCACAGAAATGTTTCCTGGGCAGTAATTATAAATCTGATTCATCTCTTGACTTCTTAAAAAACTTGAATTTTCCTGTTATCTTTTTATCACACAATATGAAGTTTAGAGAGCCAGATTGTTCTGGAACGCTTATTATGAAACTCTGTAGCCCCCTACGGCTCCCATGTTTGATGAAATCAAGAAAAACAGCAACACCATCGGGAGAGAAGGAAGAACAGTGTTGGAGGGATCTGGACTCACGGGTATTAGGGAACTCCCTCTTGCCCACCTTCAGCACCTGTGGATCCCAGATCCTCTTTCCCCAGATTCTGAAACAGCCCCTTGGTCTCCGCTCCCTGCATTCCGGCCTCTGCCCTGCTTCTCTACTCCCGAGGGATCTGACACCCAGCCTTCCTCCCCGGCTCACACATCCTTCATAGCTCCCTACTGCCCTCAGAACAAAATCCATCTGGTAGCATGAAGCCTCTCGAATCCCCTTCCCTTCCTCACGCCCACTCCCAGTGAGACAGCGAGGGCTCTGGACTTAGAGCCAGGCAGAGCAGAGTTCAAATCCCGATTTTGCTGTTTGCCGGCTCAGCCCGGGGAGGGGGGCGGGGGTCTCGGTCTCTTGGAGATTCACATTCCAGGTCCGTAACAATGGGTGTGTGTTCTAAGGAGGTGGATCGTTCTGGGGGCCGTAAAGGCATTGCCCTTGACCAAAGGCATTGCCGGGATGACTGGCCGCAGGCTCTGAGGAGAGCCAACCCGGGGCTCCTGGTGGAGGCCCATGTTTGATGTAGGGAAAGAGGCACCAGACTGGGCTACTATCGGGGCGAGGTGAAAATGACGTGATTTGAAGTGAGGTTCAGGAGCGAGCGGTCAAGAAAGAGTTCTTGAGGGGCGCCTGGGTGGCTCAGTTTGGTAAGCGTCTGTCTCTTGATTTCAGCTCAGGTCATGATCTCACGAGAGATCGAGCCCCCCCCTCCACCCCGTGGGGCTCTGCGCTGGCAGCCCAGAGCCTGCTTAGGATTCTCTCTCCTTCCCTCTCTCTGCCTCTCCCCTGCTCATGCTCTCTCTCTCTCTCTCTCTCAAACAAATAAACATTAAAAAAGAAAAGAAAAGAAAAGAAAACGCTTGAGATGTTTTGGTACAAAAAGGTGGGTTTTTTTTAAATGTTTAAATTTAAATTTAAAATTTTTAAATGAAATTGAAATTTGTGAAATGAAATTTAAATGAAATTTAACATTTGTGAAATGAAATTTAAAATTTGTGAAATGAAATTTAACATTTGTGAAATGAAATTGAAATGAAATTTTAAAAAATTGTTAATTTAAATCGAAATTTTTTAAATTTAAATTTAGAATTTTTTAATTAAAATACTGAGTGTGTTTGTCCTAAAGCATGAGGAGAGGACCGCGGGCAGAAAGAACTGGAAGACCCGCGCTGGGGTGGGGAGGGGCCACTGATGATACACTCTGGAGTTGGGGGAGGGAGAGTGGAAGTCTCCAGAAGAATTTCCAAATGTCAAAGACTTCTGGGATCCTGCAGGCCTAGCTACTGTCAGGCTAGGTTGTTTTTATCTCTAGTGAGGCATTAACGCGAAGATTGGAAGGTCTTGGAGGAGGGTTATACCCCCCCAACCCCCCCCACCCCCGTCTGCCTCAAGTATTTGTCAATGGGCTATAGGTTATAAGGAAATGTAATTTTATCTACATTTCCTTTTGCCTTTGTTCCCCACACCCGAGGTGTGCAAGGGCTTCAGGGAACCCACAGATTACTCTTATTGGGAAGAAGGGTCAACCCCAGAAAGCAAATAGCAGCTCCGTGTTCCCAATAGCCCTGGTCATCCATCAAAGTCTGGTCCCCACCCCAGCCCACCTGGGGTCACCACCATCCACAGAAAGGTGCAGCGTGTTTGCTAAATGCAGTCCTTGCTCAAACATTTGTTTTCAAGACAAGACGCCTGCAGAGGCCCCATATGCCCTTTAGGCAGGGACAGAGCCCACAGCTGGCGTGGAGGAGGAGGAGGAGAGGCGTGTGTCCCCCGAGGCTGCACACAGCGGGACCCAGGGCTTCTCTCCAGGCCCGAGACTCTGAGCCAGGAGTCCCGTGGTGGGAGAACACGCCCCGCTCAGAGCTCGGGCCACGGACTCAGAATCTCCAGCCTTCATCATAAAGAAAGAACGAAGTACCAACACAGGGCACAACACGGACGAACCTTGAAAACATCACGCCAAGTGAAGAAAGCCAGGAAGCAAAGGCCACGTTAAGTGTTGGTTCATAGGTTCGAGCCCCCTTGTCGGACTCTGCGTTGACAGCTCAGAGCCTGGAACTGCGTCGGATCCTGTCTCCCTCTCTCTCTGCCGCTTGTTGTTGTGCTGTGTCTCTCCCTCAAAAATAAATGAATAAACATCAAAGAAAGAAAGAAAGAAAGAAAGAAAGAAAGAAAGAAAAGAAAAGAAAAGGAAAAGAAAACAAAAGAAAAGAAAAGAAAAGTCCAGAACAGGCAAACCCATAGAGACAGACAGCAGATTAGTACTTGTAGGGACTGAAGAAGGGGGATGGGGAGTGGCTGTTAATGGGCATGAGGTTTGCTTTCGGGGAGATGGGAGCGTTCTGGCACCAGATGGACAGGATGGTTACACAACACCATGAATGTATTAAATGTCACTGAATTGTACACTTTAATCGGTTAATTTGATGTCATATGAATTTCACCCCAACAATCATAAATAAGTAAAATACTGTAATAAAAAAAAAAGATTCATAGCCACTATGGAAAACTATATGAGAGTTCCTAAAACAATCAGATGCAGAATTACCACATGACCCAGCAATCCATTTCGGGATAGATCCCCGAAAGAATTGAAGGCAAATATCGAACAGATTTTTGCAAACATAGCAACATTATTCAGAATAGCCAAAAGGTGGAAGTGACCCAGATGTTCACTGACAGATGCACGGAGAAATATATATATATATATATACACACATATATAAAATTATATATATATATATATATAGTGTATATATATGTGTACACACACACACACACACACACACACACACATATATATACACCTTGGAATATCATTCAGTCTTAAAAAGGAAGGAAATTCTGATGCAGTCTACAGCATGGATGAACCTTAGGGACATAATGCTGAGTGAAATCAGCTAATCCCAAAAGGACAGATATGGCGTGTTTCCATTTATGTCAGGCCTCTAGAGTAGTCATATTTGTAGAGAGAGAAGGTAGAATGGGGGTTGCAGGGAAGGAACGGGGAATTAGTGTTGTTGTTTTTTTAAAGTTTATTTTCAGAGAGAGAGGGCCTGAGTGGGGGAGGGGCAGAGAGAGAGGGAGAGAGAGGATCCCAAGCAGGCTCTGCACTGACGGTGTAGAGCCTGACGTGGGGCTCAAACCCATGAACCGGGAGATCATGACCTGAGCCAAAATCAAGAGTCAGACGCTTAACTGACTGAGCCACCCAGGTGCCCCATCCTCAGCCCATTTTTAAAAAAATTGTTGAGGGGCACCTTGGTGGCTCAGTCGGTTGAGTGTCCGACTTTGGCTCAGGTCATGATCTCACAGTTCGTGGGTTTGAGCCCCACATCAGGCTCTGTGCTGACAGCTCAGAGTCTGGAGCCTGCCTCGGATTCTGTGTTTCCCTCTCTCTCTCTGCCCCTCCCCTGCTCTCTCCCTCTCTCTCTCTCTCTCAAAAATAAACATTAAAAATTAAAAAAAATTATTGAGTTATATGAATTCTTTATATATTTTGGATATTAACCATTTATTGGACATATGATTTGCAAATAACTTCTCCTGTCCAGTGGGTTGCCTTTTCATTATGATGATGGTTTCCTTCACGGTGCAGTTCGATGTCATCCCATCTGTTTAGTTTTGCTTTTGTTTCTCTTGCCTTTGGAGTCAGACACATCTCTACATCTAAGACCGCTGCTGACAAGTCTACCGCTTGTGTTTTCTTCTAGGAATTTTATGGTTTCAGGTCTTACATTCACATCTTTAATCCATCTGGAGTTACTTTTTGCGCACAGTGTAAGATACCAGTTTAGTTTCATTGTTTCACATGTGGCTGCCCAGTTTCCCCAGCACTGTTGATTGAAGAGGCTGTCCTTCCGCCATTAAATGTTCTCGACTCCTTAAAAAAAAATTAAAAAAAAATTTTTTTTTAACGTTTATTTATTTTTGAGACAGAGAGAGACAGAGCATGAACAGGGGAGGGGCAGAGAGAGAGGGAGACACAGAATCTGAAACGAGCTCCAGGCTCTGAGCTGTCAGCACAGAGCCCAACGCGGGGCTTGAACTCACGGACCGCGAGATCGTGACCTGAGCCGAAGTCGGCCGCTTAACCGACTGAGCTACCCAGGCGCCCCCAAAAAAATTTTTTTTAAAGTTTATTTATTTTTGAGACAGAGAGAGACAGAGCATGAACGGGGGAGGGTCAGAGAGAGAGAGGGAGTCACAGAATCTGAAACAGGCTCCAGGCTCTGAGCCGTCAGCACAGAGCCTGACGTGGGGCTCGAACTCACGGACCGTGAGATCATGACCTGAGCCGAAGTCGGCCGCTCAACTGACTGAGCCACCCGGGCACCTCTCTCGACTCCTTTTTATAAACAAACTGTTCATCTATGTGTAGGTTTATTTCTGGGCTCTCAATTCTGTTCCATTGATCTGTGTGTCTGTTTTTATGCCAACACCATACTGTTTTGGTTATTATAGTTTTCTAGTATAATTTGAAATCAAGGAGCATAGAGTTTTTCTTCTTTCTCAAGATTGTTTTGAGCATTACATAATGATAAAAGGGCCAATTCAGCAAGATGATACATATTTATAAATATTATGCAATATATATATATATATATATATATATATATATATATATATATATATCACAGAAGTACCAATGACCTTAAGTGATACATTAAACCAGATGGACTTAAGCTATATTTATGGAACATTCCAGATCATATGTTAGGCCACAGAGCAAGTCTCAATAAATTCAAGACTGAAATCATATCAAGCATCTCTTCCTGCCACAATGGTGTGAAACTAGAAATCAGTCATAAGAGGAAAACTGAAAACAAAAATGTGGAGACTGGGGCGCCTGGGTGGCTCAGTCGGTTAAACATCTGACTCTTGATCTCAGGGGTGTGAGCTCAAGCCCTGCATTGCATTCTGCAGTGGGCATGAAGCCTACTTTAAAAAAATGTGGAGATTAAACAGCATGCTGCTTAACAACAAATAGGTCATCAAACAAATCAAGGGAGAAATAAAAAATTACGTAGAGACAGTTGAAAATAGAAATACAACATACAGTAACACCTTGGTTTGTGAGCCTGAAACATGCTTGTAATCCAAAGCACTTGTATATCAGAGTGAATTTCAAGAACCATTGACTCAGTTGTCATCGTGGGACATTTCAGCGTCACGTACTACTCGTATGGCAAGATATCGCTCGTTTAGCAAGTTAAAATTTATTAGAAATTTTTGCTTGTCTTACAGAACATTTGCAGAACAAGTTATCTGCAGTCCAAGGTTTTACTGTAGCAAAATCTATGGGATGCAGCAAAAGTGGTTCTAAGAGGGAAATTCATAGCAGTCCATGGTCTCCTCAAAAAACAAACCAAAAAAATCACAAGTCATCAGTCTAACTTAACACCTAAAGGAACTAGAAAAAGAAAAACAGGTAAAGCCTGAAATTAGCAGGAGGAAGGAAATCATAAAGATCAGAGCGGAAATAGATGAAACAGGGACTAAAAAGACGATAGGAAAGATCAATGAAACTTAATGCTGCTTCCTCAACAAGATAAACAAAATTTACAAACCTTTAGCTTGACCAACCCAGGAAAAGGGGAAGTTAGGATGTGAGGTATATTTCACTCCAAATTAAGAGAAAAAAGAATCTAGAGTCTTCAAGTGGCAGATTCCTAGAATTTGGGGATTTTAGGGACAGTAACCTTAAATTGTGTTCTTCTGACAATACTTTGGGCTCTGACGAAGGCCAGCAGCCTTGTCCATGGCACCCTCTCTCAGTGACCTGGCCTGATCCAGCCAGGAAAGCCATGGAAATCAGTCTAAGAGGAACACCTGAAACAAAAATGTGGAGACTGGGGCGCCTGGGTGGCTCAGTCGGTTAAACATCTGACTCTTGATCTCAGGGGTGTGAGCTCAAGCCCTGCATTGCATTCTGCAGTGGGCCTGAAGCCTACTTTAAAAAATGTGGAGATAAACAGCATGCTGCTTAACAACAAATAGGTCATCAAACAAATCAAGGGAGAAATAAAAAATTACGTAGAGACAGTTGAAATAGAAATACAACATACAGTAACACCTTGGTTTGTGAGCCTGAAACATGCTTGTAATTCCAAAGCACTTGTATATCAGAGTGATTTCAAGAACCATTGACTCAGTTGTCATCGTGGGACATTTCAGCGTCACGTACTATAGTATGGCAAGATATCGCTCGTTTAGCAAGTTAAAATTTATTAGAAATTTTTGCTTGTCTTACAGAACATTTGCAGAACAAGTTATCTGCAGTCCAAGGTTTTACTGTAGCAAAATCTATGGGATGCAGCAAAAGTGGTTCTAAGAGGGAAATTCATAGCAGTCCATGGTCTCCTCAAAAAACAAACCAAAAAAATCACAAGTCATCAGTCTAACTTAACACCTAAAGGAACTAGAAAAAGAAAAACAGGTAAAGCCTGAAATTAGCAGGAGGAAGGAAATCATAAAGATCAGAGCGGAAATAGATGAAACAGGGACTAAAAGACGATAGGAAAGCTCAATGAAACTTAATTGCTGCTTCCTCAACCAAGATAAACAAAATTTACAAACCTTTAGCTTGACCAACCCAGGAAAAGGGGAAGTTAGGATGTGAGGTATATTTCACTTCCAATAAGAGAAAAAGAATCTAGAGTCTTCAAGTGGCAGATTCCTAGAATTTGGGGATTTTAGGGACAGTAACCTTAAATTGTGTTCTTCTGACAATACTTTGGGCTCTGACGAAGGCCAGCAGCCTTGTCCATGGCACCCTCTCTCAGTGACCTGGCCTGATCCAGCCAGGAAAGCCATGGAAGCTCTGGTTGGACCATGCTGGGTATGTCGGCTTCTTTTCTTTTCTTTTCTTTCCTTTCTTTCCTTTTCTTTTCTTTCTTTTCTTTCCTTTTCTGTTCTTTTCTCTTTTCTTTTTTCTTTTCTTGTCTTTCTTTTCCTTTTCTTTCTTTTCTGTTCTTTTTCTTTTTTCTTTTCTTTTCTTTTTTTCTGTTCTTCTTTCTCCCTTTTCTTCTTTCTGTTCTTTTCTCTTTTCTTTTCTTTTTCTTTTCTTTTCTTTTTCTTTTTCTTTCTTCCTTTTCTTTCTTCCTTTCTTTTCCTTTTTCTTTTTTCTTTCTTTTCTTTCTTTTTTCTTTTTCTTTCTTCTTTTTCTTTTATTTCTTTCCTTTTCTTTCTTTTTCTCTTTCTTTTCTTTTCTTTTTTCTTTCCTTTCCTTCCTGTTTTTTTCTTTTTTGAAGTTTATTTTGAGAGACACAGAGATAGTGTGAGTCGGAGAGGAGCAGAGAGAGAGGGAGAAAGAGAGAATCCCAAGTAGGCTCCATGCTGTCAGCACAGAGCACGACGAGGGGCTTGAACCCATGAACCCTGAGATCATGACCTGAACCAAAACCAAGGGCTGGACGCTTAACCACCTGAGCCACTGAGGCACCCCATGCTGGGTATGTTAGTTATTGGCAAGGGAGACAGACACCATGGGGACCGGAGCGCAAGGAGGGGCTTATTTTTATTGGGTTCAAGGAAGGAGAGTTGTGCTCTGGATCGGCCACAAAGAGGAAGAGGGGGATGGCTCTGTTTTGGCATCTTGATTTTTACCCAGGGGCCAGGAGGAATCGGGGGAGGCTGTGGCTATAACTGTGAGCAGCAGCAGTTGCTCCTGATAGCCAGGAAGGGGGACTTCTGGCCGTTTTTGTGATTTGCAAGGTGTTCTTGTGTTTGCCCGTGCTCAGACATGATTATGAACGGGTCTTTCTGGGTTTTTATTTTTTTTTTCCGTTTTTTATTTTGATTATGATTATAGACCCACAAGGAGTTGCAAAAATAGTACAGACAGGTTCCCTCTGCTGATCACCCGGCTACCCCCAAAAGTCACTTGCGTATATTTGCAAAAGCAGGAAGTGGTGGCAAAAAAAAAAAAAAAATTATACACACACACATACAAGTACATTATACGTGTGTGTGTGTATATATATATATATATATATATATATATATATATGATGCGTGCATATTGCGTGAAGTAGAAGCATGGCAAAAAATAAAGGCAGATTACAATTATGTGTAATGACCGGCGTTTTGTATCTCTTCCTTACTTAGAAACCAAATTTCTTTTCCATTGCTGCCGCATCAGATGACCACACACTTAGCAGCTGAAAACAACACTCATTTCTTATCTCATTATTTTCTGTAGGTCCAGGCCCAGGTTCATCAGAGCTCAACTGGGCTTTGGGTTCGGGGTCCCACAATCCCAAGTCAACGTGAAATTCAGTGACATTTTTTTTCTTAAGTTTATTTATTTTGAGAGAGAGAGAGAGAGCAGCGAAGGGGCAGAGAGGGAGAGAGAGAGAATCCCAAGCAGGCTCCGCGCTGTCCGTGCAGAGCCCAACATGGGGCCCGAACCCACGAACTATGAGATCATGACCCGCGCCGAAGGCAGACGCTTCACCGACTGAGCCACCCGGGCGCCCCCAGGGTTTTGTGTCTTTTCGACAATTTTGTCCCATTAGCCGGAGGAGATGCTCTGAGAACATGCGTGGAGTGCCATTTCCATTAAATCGTCTTTAAAGTTTCCCAAGTGAGGAGGAAAGGGAGAAAGACAGAAAAAAAAAATGAGGGGAGTCCTTTTCAGGTATGACATTTCCACTCGGTCAAAGGACCGAGAAGTTTCAGTGGAGGAAAACCCATTGGCACAGGCACACAAGCACAAACAGAGTCATTACACCCAGTTCAAACATTCATCTGGGTCCTTGATAATCTCATCAAACCGTGGATTGCGGAGCCCAGCCCTTGTTACAGACGCCCCAAAGTCTAAAACAAACAAAGGGGTGTTTGGCCAAATGGGTCTGTTTAGACAGGATGATCTCCCTGTGACAGCCTTTTTCTTTCTTGTTTCTAGATCCCTGTCCAATGAAAGGCCCCACAGTGGCCACTGCAATCCGAAACTTTGTTCCAACTCGTCCCCGATGGGGACAGTCCCAGCAGAGAGCGCCGTGTTCGAGTTAACGTGACGGAAACACGAAAGACGCAGGTGCTTGGCCCGGACCAAGCGCAGCTTTTGATGGAGGAAACTCCACAAGAACAGCAACGAGTGCTGGGAGGGCCCCTGTGCGACCTCGGCTTTCCAGAACTTTGCTAAAGGCTGGTCGATACCCATCGGAGGCCGAGATGAGATCAGCCTGGATTTAGAGTGGACCCTCAACCCAATGACACGTGTCTTTAGAAGAGACACAAGGGAAGGCCGTGTGAGGAAGGAGGCGGAGACTGGAGCGATGTGGCCCCGAGCTGAGGAATGCCTGGGGCTGCCGGAAGCTGGAAAAGGCAAAGAAGGATGTCCCCCAAAGAGCCCTTGGAGGGTCCTGGGTGGGGGCAGCGAGGGTCTTGGCGGGGTCTCGACAGGATGCCCATCCCTACTGATGCCCTACCAGACATACCCGTAGTCAGACCGAGCTGGGTGTAATGGCTTATTGCAGGGGGGCTCTGTGTAGCATCCCAGAAAGAGGGGGTTAGGAAGGGCTTATTATAAAACTGGGGCTTACGTGAGGCGGTTTGAGGACGGGGAGGTTTGGCCCTCTCGGTGGTTTGTGATCATGACCTTGTGTTTGTCTGAGGTCAGATGCACCGGAGGGGGCTTGTTTTTGCCTTGCTTCATCCTGGCTAGAGTGGCCTTTTCTGATACTGACGTTCTGTGAATTACGTCACGTAGGAGAAAACCATAGCGCAGCTGTAGACGCTGGGCCAACTCCCACCGGACCAAGGTCACGGTCCGCTTTCTTCTTTCTCACTTTACACCTATCACCCGGCCTTTGCACATGCCATTCCCTCTGCCCAGAACGCCTTTGTCTCCCTTTCTTCATGCAGTCCTGTTTAAAGGCCACCTCCTCTGAGAAGGCCTCTTTGATCACCCAGCCTGCTGGCTTCTGTCACCCACTCTCAACGTGGGGAATATCTTCTGAGTATGGTGAAGATCATAATTTGGGGGGGGGGGGCGCCAGGGTGGCTCAGTCGGTTAAGCGTCCGACTTCGGCTCAGGTCACGATCTCCCGGCTCATGAGTTCGAGCCCCGCGTCGGGCTCTGCGCTGACAGCTCGGAGCCTGGAGCCTGCTTCGGATCCTGTGTCTCCCTCTCTTTCTGCCCCTTCCCCGTTCACGCTCTGTCTCTCTCGGTCTCAAAAGGAAACAAACATTTAAAAAATAAAGGATCATAATTTTTCTGTGTGTGACTTCCTGACTGTGTGAGCCCCAGAAGACCAGGGACCACGTCTGTCTAATTTTTTTGTAAATGCTTATTTATTTTGAGAGAGAGAGAGAGAGAGAGAGAGAGCAAGAGGGGGAGGGGCAGAGAGAGAGAGAGAGAGAGAGAGAGAACATCCCAAACAGGCTCCACGCTGTCAGTGCAGACCCCCACATGGGACTCGATCTCACGAACGATCGCGAACCGAGCCGAGATCAAGAGTCGGACGCTTAACCATCGGAGCCACCCAGGTGCCCCCAACTTGTCTCTGTATTCCAGCACAGGCTCGAAGTAGGCACTCAACACTTGTTTGAGAAGGAGAGCATCGAAGAGCTGTAGTGTCACCATGATAGAAGCTAAGAATCCTTAGGACGGGGAGTAGAACTGTGAGGCAGAGTGCCTGGCCGGTGGCAAAAGTCATCTTGCAGAAGATTTTGCTTGTTCTGGAACGATTCACTTGACCTACACCTCTGAGTTATGTCAATATGAAGCAAGAGGCATCCTGCCCCCGGGAAGGTGTGACGAGCCAATCTCTCTTTTAAATTATTATTAGCATTTTTTTTTTTTTTAAACCTGGCTCTTTACCAGCAGAAGGTTGACTAGGTGTTGGCTTTGCTGCCTCCACACATCCTGTACCTAATACTGAACAATACAGGTGACCCTTAAACTGCATGGGTTTTTAACCGCACGGGTCCACTTATCCAAGGGTTTTGTTTTGTTTTGTTTTGTTTTCTCCATAAATGCAGTACAGGGCTACCAATGTAATTTCTCTCCCTGATGCTTTTCTTAGTAACATTTTTTTCTGTAGCTTACTTTCTTGTAAGAATGCATTACATAATCTATATAACATGCCAAATATGCGTTAAGCAACTGATTGTTATTGGTCAGGCTTCCGGTCATTCGTCATTAAGTTTCTGGGGAGTCAAAAGTTACAGGCAGATTTTTTTTGCAAGGTTTTTTGTTTTTTTTTTTTTTTTTTTTTAATGTTTCTTTAACGTTGAGAGAGATAGAGAGACAGAGCGCGAGCAGGGGAGGGGAAGAGAGAGAGGGAGACACAGAATCTGAAGCAGGCTCCAGGCTCCGAGCTGTCAGCACAGGGCCCGACGCGGGGCTCGAACTCACGGACGGCGAGATCAGGACCTCAGCCGAAGTCCGACACAACCGACTGAACCACCCAGGCGCCCCTATACGCAGACTTTCGACCCCGTGGGAGTCGGTGCCCCTAAATCCTGTGTGGTTCAAGGGTCGGTTGTACATGTTTTCTGCTGAGGCTGCTCTAGCTGCGTGGGTTCCGTCCCATGTCACAGCCACGGGAGAAGCAGAAAACAAACAGGTCAACAAATGGACAACGCAAGCTGATTCTCTGACCGAAATAAAGGAGTCTTGAAAGGCAGTGGGAACCCACCAGGCTCTAGAGCAAGGTCCTGGCAGTGTGACTGGGGTTGCCTTTCAGAGAAGGACTCTGTGGTCCACTCGTCCTGCCCGGACGGTCCCCTAGATCCAAACCCTGCCTCTTTCCCCACAGCCAGGTCCAGGGTAACCACCCTCAGACCCCTAGTACTCCCCATTTTTACAGATGAGGACACGGAGCCCCAGGAAATGCAGAAACTCTCAAGTGTAGGTGCCTGGGACAAATTGGCCCCCCAAACTAATTGCTGAATAAAATAAAAAAGCAAGGTGCGTGTGCAGGAGATGGGTGAGAGTGGAGCATTTCAGGAGGGGCCGGCGAGGAATTTGAGCTGCTGGGGGGGGGGGGGGGGGCTTACATTTTGAGTAAATTCACTTCCTGGTGTCTCTGAGCCTCGGTTTCCCCAGCTGAACGGGGTGGGGTGGTTCGTTTCTCTGCCACTTTCTCCGGCCTCCCCTCTCCCAGCTTCGCAGGTGGGACGCAGAGAGTGTGGATTAGAAGAGCGCCTTCCCAGCGCAAAGCGACAGCACAATTTGGGAGGATTCTTCTGGGCTTGGCCGGCTGCGGACAGCGACTGGACCGCGGGCTCTGGCGCCCCCTGGTGGCAGGGCAACTCCCGCCTGACGCCGTCGGACCACGTGTGAAGTGGAGGTCGCCATATTTCATCCGGGCAACGGCCATCTTGGTAAAGGCGACATTCTAGATTGTCGTTTTTAGCCGCCCCTCCTAGTTTGCCAATATCTGAAGCGAGAGGAGGGGGTGGGGGCCTCATAAAATAGCCTCTTCGCGGAGAGGAAAAGAAGTGGCTGATAACCTTGGCTCGGGTGGGAGGCCAGGGAGCGCTTCCCTTACCAAGATGGCGACAACGCTGACACGTCATCAGCCCGCGCCTCCGGGAGCTCGGCGCGCAAGCCCTGCGGTGACGTCATGGATTCGCGACCGGGCCGGCGCTGGGGGAAGGAGGTAGGAGCGGCCGCGGCGCGGGCGGAGCCGGGGGGCGGGGTGCGGGTGGGCCCGGCGGGGTGGCTAGGCCTGAGACCGTCTCCCTGGGGGGGCTGGCGGTGGGGTGGTCGGAGACCCGGGCACTTTCAGCGTCCAGGCAAGACGGCTCTCGCGGGGGCTGTGCCCATTTCCCGGAGCGGGCGACCGAGACCCGGGGAGAACTGCGTCCTTTTGGAGGCCAGCCAGCTCCAGCCCTGCCAGGCTTGGGGGTGACAGAGCTGGGTACGGACGCCCCCCCGGTGTCTTGCAGTGGGGTCAGGACTGGGGAGACGCACGACGGGCAAGGGGGAGCCCGGAAGGGGTAGCGGGAGGGCTTCTTGGAAGAGGCGGTGTTGAGCTTTATCTTCTATTCTCTCTTTACTTTTGCATCCAATCAACCACGTGGGTCTGGATTCCGTCCTAAACGTACCCCCTTGTCCATCCGGAGCCACTCCCCGGATCCCTGCCTGAGTTCCTTGCTTATCGCACCCCTACAGTTCGCCTCTTATCTGGAGCCTGCTTTGGATTGTGTGTCTCCCTCTCTCTCTCTGCCTCTCTCTCTCTCTCAAAAATAAATAAACATTAAAAAAATGAAAATAAATAAATAGTCAATTGGGTAAAAAGAGGCGTGAAGAGCAGCCAGGCGGAGGATGCAGCAAGTGCAAAGGCCCTGAGGTGGGAACCTGCAGTATGTTTGGGAAATGGCAGGGAGGCTGGTGTGGCTGCCACCAGTGAGTGAGGGGAAGATGGAGGGAGAGTAGGGTGGCAGGTTTTCTCTCTTTAAAGTTTATTCAGAGAGAGAGAGAGAGCGCGCGCGCACACAAGTGGGAGAGGGGCAGAGAGAGGGAGAGAATCCCAAGCAGGCTTCACACTGTGTGGATCCCCACGTGGGGCTCGACCCAGGAGATCATGACCTGGGCCAAAACCAAGAATCAGAAGCTCGATCCAATCGGGCGCCCCGGGCGCCCCGGGTGGGGAGTTTTCTAATCTGTAACTTGGACAGTGACTCCCAATTCTTGGCACTCCCCTGGAGAATCCAGGGTGGGGGTGGTTCTATTGAGTATATTGTGGACACTCAGTAATGAATGCTGACTTAGGTGGTCAAGGAGCAGCTGGGAGGCCCGCGGGATCAGGCCAGCACATCCCCCTGTGGCAGCTCTTAAATAAAGGGGGTCGGGAGAGGGACTGGGGTCCATGCTGTGTCTCAGCTCAAGGGGAGCACTTCGGCTGTGATCGCAGCTCTGAGTCTCCTGGGTCCACTGATCGCCCCTACTTTGCCCTGCTCTGCCCCATGGGGTGCTCTCCTCAGTCTCAGCCTGGACCACCTGGCCAGGAGGCCACCCCTTGATGTTACGTGGGGGGGGGGGCAGTGGCCTCAGAATCCTGATCCGCGGGGAACATCAACGGGGCCTGTCGGGACGTGGGCCAGCGGTTAGGAGCACAGAGTTGGGATTGGGGCTCTGGCCCTGGGTTGGAATCGGGCCTCCTCCACTAACCTGCTGTGTGGCCCTGAGCATACTACTTACTCCTGCAAAGCCTTAGGTTCCTTCGTCTGTAAAATGGGGCTGAAAGTAGCCTCTGCTGCTGCTGCCGGGGGATGAAGTGGTTTAGCGTGTCCCTGGTGCCGGGCATCGGTCCGAGTTGACGTCGTTACTACTGCCCGGCTCCATCCGACCCCACACCTCCCGTTCTGCCCATCGCATCACTGTCGTCCCCTGGCCTATCCGCACAGCAGCCACAGTGGGCTTGGGAGCAGCCTGAATCAACATGTGTCCGTGCCCTGCTCCGGGCTGCTTAACGCCTCCCTGGTGCCCAGAGAATAAAATCCTTGCTCTTCCTTGGCCCATAATACCCCACTCTGACAGCCCCGTGCCCTCCCACCCTCTTTTCCTCCCCCTCCCCAGCGCTCAGTGGCCTCATCAGTGCCGCAGGGTCTTTGCATATCCTGTGCCCTCTGCCCAGAAGCCTCACCGCTTCACCCTCACAGAACTGCCTCTGACCCGTCCTTCGGGGCTCAGCTCTGCCGTCACATACCAGGGTTGTGAGAATCCACTCAGACGCTGCGTACAAAACACGAAGCCCAGTGCACGGAGCTGCTGCAGATGGGAGCTGATGTTAGAGTTTCCAGAGGGCTCCAAGGTGGAAGCTCCTTGCCCCACAAGTCACACAGCTAGGAGGCTGGAATGGGGTGGCCTGGTGGTCCTGGGTCAAAGTGGCCCCCACGTTCTCTCCCCTTCGTCTGTGGATGCTGGGCCTATTTCCCTAAGGGGACTGAGCTGGAGATATTCAGGGGAGACAAACAACCCAGGAGTCAGGAACATCAGCCCATTTCCCAGATGACGAAAACTGAGGCCCGGAGGACTGAAGGCACATGCCCTGGGCCGCACAGCCTTCCCTTTCTCACCTGGAAGGCAGGCTTTGGAGGTGAGACTCTAGGCTCAGAGCTATGTGACCTGGCCAGGTACCTTGACTTCCCCATCTCAGAATTGGTCACAGGGGCAGTGCCCACATTTAAAGCTTTGGAAGCATTCATGAATTTTTTTTTTTTTTTTTTTTGAGTAAGCTCCGTGCTGTGGGACTTGAACTCATGACCCTGAGATCAAGAGTCCCATGCTCTACCGACCGAGCCACGTAGGCACCCCGCTTTGGAGCCATTCAGTTGAGTTGGTCCATATGAAGGGGTTAGTGGAGGGAGGGTGGTGCCTGCCGTTTGTGTATGTCATTTCCCCAGCACCCGGCGTGGGACTTGCACCGACCATGTGCCTCCTGGACAACAGCTTTCCAGTTATACATCTCCTGGGTCACTGGGAGCAGTTCACGGCAGCCGAGTACCCAGCGAGGAGGATTTGGCCTCAGGGTTCTGGGGACTGAGGTGTCATAAGTGGCAGAATAGGAGGGGCCACACACAGACTGGCCCGCAGGGGTCCGCCGAAGCGTGACTCCAAAAGCCAAAATGTGGAGGGGTGCCTGGGTGGCCCAGTCAGTGAAACATCCAACTTAGGCTCAGGTCGTGATCTCACAGTTTGTGTGTTCGAGCCTCACGTCGGGCTCCGCGCTGACAGGGTGGAGCCTGCTTGGGACTCTCTCTCTCTCTCTCTCTCTCTCTCTCTCTCCCCCTCTGTCCCTCCCCCCCCACCCCCTCCCACTCGTGTTTTCTCTCAAAATAAATAAATAAACTTAAAAAAATGATGAAAAAAAAATGAAAGCCAAAAAGCGGAAACAACCCGGGTGAACGTTAGTGGTGAACGGATAAACAAAATGTGGTCAATCTGTACAATGGAATATTACTCGGCCATAAAAAAAGAACGAAGGACTGACGTGCTAAAAAGCATAGAGGAACCTTGAAAACATCACACCGAGTGAAAGAAGCCAGACCACAAAAGGCCACAGAATGCACCGTTCTGTTTATACGAAACGTCCAGAAGAGGCAAATCCGTAGAGACAGAAGGCAGATCGGTGGTTGTCAGGGGCTAGGGGGAGGGGGGAGGGTGCGTGACTGTTTGTTAGTGGGTGCGGGGTTTCCTTTTGGGGTGCTGGGAATGTTCCAGAACTATAGAGGCGATGGTTGCACGACATTGCGAATGTATTAAATGCCACCAAATTGGGCACTTGAAAATGGTTCATTTTTTGTTGCATGAATTTCACCTCAATCCATTTTTTTTTTTTTAAAGGAAGATCACTAAGTCTGAGGCCCTCATTTTCCAGACAAGGCCCTTGAGGCTCCAAGGGGCTCTTGACTGCAAGTGTGGGCGCGGGGGCGCCGAAGGCCGGCCTGCCCCCTGCTCACTGGTCCCTGCCCTCCTCCCGCAGCCTGCTGAGGGATATGCCCAAGAAGTTCCAGGGTGAGAACACCAAGTCGGCAGCGGCCCGGGCGCGGAGGGCTGAGGCCAAGGCGGCAGCTGATGCCAGGAAGCAGAAGGAGCTGGAGGATGCCTACTGGAAGGATGAGGACAAACACGTCATGAGGAAGGAACAGCGCAAGGTGGGTGGTTCCCAGGCTCCCGCAGCTGCGGCTAAGGTGGGCAGTCAACATGGAAACGAGGTAGAAGGTGGCAGGAGGCCCTGGGGCTTTGGCTGGAAAGTAAGAAGGCCCTGGACGTAGACCAAGGATGAGGAGGGTGGTGGAGGCAAAGGGCCGGGGGTGGGGGGGGGGCTCGTTAGGCAAGGCAGCCACCACCCCCTGCGGGCTCCTCTCTCTCCTCCGTGTAATGTCCGGGCTGGGTCAGACTGGCGCTTCTCAGCCTCGAGCAGTTCTGCACCCAGCGGGCACTTGGCAACATCCGGAGACATTTTGGGTTGTCACGGCCGGTGGGTGGAAGGGGCCACTGGCATCTGGCGGGCGGGGGCCGGGATCGCTGCTCAACACCCTTCAGGGTCCGGGACAGTCCCGCCTTGAAAAGAACGAGACAGCCCCAGACGTCCGCAGCGACAAGGCTGGGAGCTGCTGTACTAGGTCCCCCGCATCCACCCTGCTGACCCCAGGGCTCACAGGCTCTTCTAGGTGTGTGCAAAAACACAGAAGAGTGCGGGGATGGCCATCTGTCCCCTAGTGGGTCCCAGTGTCAGGCACCCAGTGGGTAACTGAATTGGTGTCTGAGAAGTGGATCACGGGTGACGCTGACTGGCTCTGTCCAGTAGGTGGCGCCAGAGACCCACTGTCGCTGTCTGTGCGTGTTCTCGCCCACCCCCCCCCCCCGGGGGGGAGGGGTGGGTGCTGATCAGAGGTTCCTGACCAGACTGGTAACAACTGTAGAAAATAGCACTGGTGACATACCTTCCCTGCTTGCCCAGTTCCGGGCATGCCTGGGTGCTTTTGTGAGTTTTCCCATCATCTTGCTGTGCAGGACTGGATCCTGCCTTATTTTTAGTTGGACATGGCACGTCATTGGTTCCCTCCCCACACCCTGTGCTGCATTTGGTCCATGGAGGTCTTTCAAGTTTCTTTTTGACTGCCAATATTTTGATAATATAGGATAGTTGAAAACCCAAAAGAAAAAAAAACATCGTCTGCCAAAGAGCCCTTATGCATTACGCAGAGAGAAAAAGCCAGAGACCTTTTTTTTCTTTTCTTTTTTTTTTTTTAAAGTAGGCTCCATGCCCAGCACGGGGCTTGAACTCGCGACCCTGAGATCAAGACCTGACCTGAGCTCAGGAGTCAATGTCTAACTGCCTGAGCTAACCAGGTGCCCCACAGAGACCTGAAGCAGAGGTAGCAGCCCAGGCCCCAGGCCCCAAGAGCCCTCCCTGGGCTAGTGTCTTGGGCTCTGGGGTCCCTGGGTGAGAAAAGTGCGGCACGGATAAGGCAGGAAGCCCAGGTCCCAGGGCTGTGGGGAAGGGCTGGGACTAGCCGAGGCCACGGGTCTACCTTTTGGTCTGTTACAAGGGTTGGCTTAAAGGACAGGCCCTGTCCTGGGTGTGTGGCTTAGGGAGCTGTCTGTCTGCCCGCCTGTGTAGCATGCGCCTACAAGAACATGCAGAGCAGAGGTCGGATAGGCTGGAGGGGCCAGATGAGCTCTCACAGCTTTTTGACCCTGTCCTGGCACAGAGCCACCATATGCAAATGGACTAAAACCTTTACCAAAACAGGAGGAGGACTGTAGTTTGCCAGCCCCTGCCGTCTGGAATATTCCCAGCCTCCAGGCCCTTCCCAGGCAGTCCACCCTCCTGACTGTTTTGCATGGAGTTGCCAACATTGGGTGGTTTTCTGCGGTTTGTCTAGCCCTCTTCCTGCTGATGGGCATGTGGTGCCCACAGTTTACGTGGCCCACCTAGTCCTTCTTTTCTTCCCTATACAACAGCTGCTTTAAAAACATTGTTTCTGTGGGAGCCCCTGGGTGGCTCAGTGGGTTAAGCGTCCCACTCTTGGTTTCGGCTCAGGTCATGATCTCAGTTCGTGAGCTCGAGTCCCGCATCGGGCTCTATGCTGACAGCACGGAGCCTGCTTAGGATTTCATATATACATGAAAAAAACGTTTCTATGAAAAAAGCAAATCTGGGCGCCTGGCTGGCTCCATTGGTGGAGCATTCGACCCTTGATCTCAGGGTTGTAAGTTCGAGCCCCACGTTGCGTGTAGAGATTACTTAAAATAAAATAAAATCTTTTATTTTTATTTATTTAAAAAGACTTTTTTTTAATGTTTATGTTTGAGAGAGAGAGAGAGAGAGAGAGACAGAGCGTGAGCAGGGGAGGGGCAGAGAGAGAGGGAGACACAGAATCGGAAGCAGGCTCCAGGCTCTGAGCTGTCAGCCCAGAGCCCGACGCGGGGCTCGAACCCACGAACCGTGAGATCATGACCTGAGTCAAAGTCGGACATTCAACTGCCTGAGCCACCTAGGCGCCCCCTAAAATCTTTTAAAAAAGAAAGGAAGAGGGGCGCCTGGGTGGCTCAGTCCGTTGAGCGTCCGACTTTGGCTCAGGTCATGATCTCGTGGTCCGTGAGTTCGAGCCCCACGTCAGGCTCTGGGCTGACAGCTCAGAGCCTGGAGCCAGCTTCAGATTCTGTGTCTCCCTCTCTCTCTGACCCTCCCCCATTCATGCTCTGTCTCTCCCTGTCTCAAAAATAAATTTAAAAAAAGTTAAAAAAAAAATAAAAAAAAAAAGGAAGAAAAAAGCAAATTCATGCTCACTCCAAAACACTAAAAAACCCACGTCCTCCCTCACGTGACACCAGACTTTTCTCACCCAGTGTCCTACCCTAAAGCCCGTGTCTTCAGTTCAGTAGGGTCCCATAGCCATATTTCTCCTGGCCACCAGGCAGCGGTCACGGATGGGGCCATAATTCATACCGCCCCCTCCCCCGCCGCCCGGAAGTCAGCAGTTTATCTCCACTTGTTCCGTATTAAGCAGCTCTGCCTGAGCACCTGACTCTCCGGGTTCCACGTCAATTATTTATGAGACTCACTTTTTATGGTGCAGGAATATTCTGCAGAGTGGACTTATCGTCACCCGTCACCAGATACTGCCAATTGCTGATGGCTCTTTTTTTTACAAACTGCAAGTGACTTTGTCACAAAATTTTGCTGAATGTCAAAGCATAAATGCTCATGCTTCCTCCTCAGTCCCATGTCACTAGAGACCTAACGGCCGCAAGCGAGTGTCTTTCCTGAGTTATTGGAGCTTTTTGGAATTCATGCATTCATGCAGCATACTTTTACTAACACCTACTGTGTTACTGGGCCTGGGGCCAGCAGGCAGCTGTTCAAAACCCAGCCCAGGGCCTGCCTCCTGCCTCCAGGACAAACCAGATAGTCAGAAGACCAGAAGCAGGGATTTGCGGAACACGGGAAAGAGCCATGGGGCGGAGGCGCCGATAAGGAGCCAGGAGCTTGGGAGGAGCCGGAGTTAGCCGGGGAAGGAGGCCTCGGCGCCCCAGGAGGAGAGGACAGCCAGTGCAAAGGCTGAGGCAGGGCCGTGTTGGGGACAGAACGAACATGGGCTGTATGAGTACCGTGCAGGGACGAGGGGGCCTCGGGAGGACATTACCTCTAATGGATGGGTGAACTCAGGCTCGGACAGTGGCCCTGCCTGAGGTGCCTGAACACAGATGTGGGGGCCCTTAACCTTTAACCTCGCCTCCACTTTCCTGCTGGGCAGGCAGGTTAGAGTTCAGAGGCCCAGGGGGACACTTCGTTCCACTATAGGAGTGTCACAGAGGGCACTGAAGGAGTGGGGATCACCCCCAGGGCATGGAAGTCAGGTGGCAGAGTTGTAGGCAGAGGGTAGGCAGGTGGAGGTGCCTGAGGTGCAGGGCCCTGTGGGGGTGCGGGTGGGAGGTGGCCGAATATTCCAAGCCTGTGGTTGCCCTGCACTACAAATGAACCAGGCCGTGACTCTGCCCCCTGGTGGAGGTGGTGAGGGGCAGCGGCCAAGGGCAAGTCCTGTAGGTCAGATGGCATGAAGGCCTCCCTGGGGGGCAAGGTGGGACCAGTCACAGCCCCCGCGACACTTGGCTAGGGACAGTGCCCATAAGGGCAGACCCCTGCCCCAGCCAGAAAATGGGCTCAGACCTTCCCTGGGTCCTGTCACCTTCGGAATCCAATACAAACCCCTCCCTTGAGGCCCCTTGGGGTCCCACCCTATGTCCTCCCCACCTCTTCTCCTGCCGAGCTTCCCCTCCCTGCTCCAGCCACACCAGCCTTTGTGAGTCTCTCGTCTGTCCTGCCAGGAGGTTCCTGCCTCAGGGCCTTTGCACCTGCATTCCCACCTCTAAGGACTTTCCTGTCCTCCATCTCTCTTCCTGTCTGGCTCCTCCTCCAGCCCAGGTGTCGCTTTTCCTTCAAGAGCCACCATCCACCTGCCCTGGCCAAGGTTCCCTTTGCTCCCATGGTACTGTAGGCTGGGAGCCCTCAGGTAGGCCTGTTGTGCTCCAGCTGTGTCCGCTGTGCCCAGCACAGGGTCTAGCACACAGCAGGGCCTCAGTCTGCCTTGGGTGAGATAGATAAAAACCCAGACCTCATGCCAGTGGTGGGGCCCACTCCTGATCGCCTCCCTCCCCCCAGGAGGAGAAGGAGAAGCGGCGCCTGGAGCAGCTAGAGCGCAAGAAGGAGACGCAGCGCCTGCTGGAGGAGGAAGACTCCAAGCTCAAGGGTGGCAAGGCCCCCCGGGTGGCCGCGCCCAGCAAGGTCACCCGCGCCCAGATTGAGGAGACGCTCCGTCGAGACCACCAACACAAGGAAGCCCCAGACCCAGGTGGGGCTTTGGCTCGCTCTGGAGCTGCCTTTCCCCCCACTAAAGGCCAGGCCGCAGGACTAACCCTGGCTGAATCTAGAGCCCCTTCCTCACCCCCAGAGAAGCTGCCTGGGCTGTGTGGTGAAGCAGGGGTGGGCGGCGTCCTGGCAGGCCTGGCTTTGAGCACCTGAGAGCATGGGCACAAACACGTGTGTATTTACTTGCTGTGCATCTGACCTCCGCTTGTGGGCCATGGGGTCTCCGGGGACCGAATGGGGTGCCCGGAGGGCAAGGAGACAGCAGCCAGGAGTGGGGGTGCCTCCTGTGTGCTCAGTTGCAGGGAAGTCAGGATGGCAGCGGGGCCTGGGCAGGGGCCTGGGCGCTGGGAGGACGGGAGGGCGCCCCCATCGTTCTTTGCCTGCTTGCCTCCTTCTCTCTCCTCTCTTCCCCCACTGCGTCGCTCTCATCTCTCCGGAGCTCTGCATCCCCGCTTATCTCTGTCCCTGTGTGTGTCCCTGTCACTTGGCTGTCTTCCGCCCCCAGCCGAGAAAGCCAAGAGCCACTTGGAGGTGCCGCTGGAGGAGAATGTGAACCGCCGCGTGCTGGAGGAGGGCAGTGTGGAGGCGCGCACCATCGAGGATGCCATCGCGGTGCTCAGGTGATGGGGTGGGGCTTGAGCGCCGGGGGTGGGGCTATGTGCCTGGGGGCGGAGCACGGCCCTCCCCGAGGGCGGGGCCGCACCCTAGACCCCTCCCCCCCTCACTCCGCTCTCCTCCTCACTGTCCTCCCCTAGCGTGACGGAGGAGGCTGCAGACCGGCACCCAGAGCGCCGCATGCGGGCGGCCTTCACCGCCTTCGAGGAGGCGCAGCTGCCGCGGCTCAAGCAAGAAAACCCCAACATGCGGCTGTCGCAGCTGAAGCAGCTGCTCAAGAAGGAGTGGCTGCGGTCGCCAGACAACCCCATGAACCAGCGGGCCGTGCCCTTCAATACCCCCAAGTGAGCCCAGAACTGGGGGAGCCGCCCTACAGGCGGTCAGGGTCATGACCTCACACGCCGTCCGCTGGGTCAGCTGCGTGGGTTACAGAGAGGTCCCGGGCTGAGGCAAGCATCCTGGGGGCTAGGTGGCATCATCGGTCGTGCCTCCCACCGGAGGGTCCCTGCTTCAAGTGACACCCACCACCCCCTTCCTGCGCCCGTGGAGCCCTGGGGCTGATGCCCAATAAAGGCAATCGTGAGGCAAACCGTGCACTCGACGTCTCTGTGGGTGGCGGGTGGGTGGATGGGTGGTGGGGAGAGGAGGGCTGGAATGCAGGGGTCACGGCCAGAGAAGATCAGGGCCCCCGACTGCGTGTTGTCGCAGCAAGCTGAGACCTGTGCCTGGCTCTTACGGCCTCCCCACCTGGCTGGCCACTTGTCCATTAAGGGACCTGGACCACCACCCCTGGAAGCTTTGCTGGGCTGCTACAAGGGGACTGCTTAGAGAGGTGGAGGCACTGGTTCCAGGTCACAAAGTACTTCAGGGACAGAACCAGAGGCGAGCTGAAGGCGATGTGTTAGCATCCTGAGGTTCTGGTTCAGAGTCAGCAGTCAGGTCACATACTGTGCTCGGGGGGTCAGGAAATGCTGGCTGCTCTGGTGTTACTCCAACAGGGGAGGCATCTGGGTCAAGTCATGGGCAGGCTTCCCAGTGGAGGATTTCTTCAGAGCGGGCCTGAGCGGGAGATGAGTCAGATCCCATTGTATAGGCAGGGCCGTAGGCAGGCGAGGGCCTGGAGGCTGGAACGGGCAGGTGGATCTGGGTAGGAATAAGTGTCCCATCAGAGGCTGCCTGTCTGGGAAGGGTTGGGTGAGATCTGTTCCTGGTTCTGGCTTCCTAGAGCTTAGTTGGCCTTGGAAAGTTGGCAGAAAGGGAGGGCAGCAGCCAGATGGGCCCCCATGGGTAGGGGTAGGGTCCAAGCATTTACCAGGTCACTGCTATGGCTCTCACCCACGTGACAGCCTCCACAAGGCTGCCCTTGCGGCTTCTGGTCTCCATACCCCCCAACTGTGTGGCATCCAGGGCCGGGCCAAAGGGGGCCACGAGGGTTTCATGGAGGGAAGGCCTCGAAGGATGCATAGGAATTCTGTGCACAGACAGGGGCAGAAAAGGCTGAAGGAACCACATGTGCAAAGGCCTGGAGGTCACAGCTTTCCTGTTCAAGGGAGGGGTGCCATTAATAATTGGGTACAGCTAAAATGCAAAATGGAAGGTTCCTGAAGCAATTGCTGGTTGGCATAAAACTAACCAACATATATTGAACAATGGCTTAGTTCGGGGATCCTGGAGCCAACTCTAAAACCACCACTAGAAGACATGTGAGGAATCCAGGAAGTATTCCCAGAAGACCCCGTGGGCTCTAGGGAAGCGAGACAGAAAGCAGGCGCCCTGCAGGGGTTGCCATGACAAGGAGGAAAATCGCACCAGGAAGCAGGGTGGGGAAGCCACCACCAAACTAGACCAGCTGGGAGAAACATCCCCTAGATGCTGGGCCCTGGCCTAGCACATGGTAATATGTCACCAAAGCCTGGGGACAGCCCCATGAGATATTTATCCCCTTTACAGATGGGAAAACGAAGCCACCTGCCTGTCACATAGCCAGAAGGCACCCAGGGCTGTGAGGGAGCCAGCAGGGACAGCAGTGGGGTCCAGAATCAGGGTTGAAGGACAAATAATGGGTGGAGGGGCCCAGATGTCTCCTCACAAATAGAGGGTTCTGCCTTTTACCTCTGCGGTCTTAGGCCAGGGCCTTAATGGGGCTAAGCTTCAATTTCCTCCTATATAAAACGGGACTAAAACAGTATCTAACCCCAGGCTATCTCGAGAATCAACGAGATGGTGCCTGGGAAGGGCATATCCTGAAGAAAGGCTTGGCAAAGGAGCCTCCTGCGTGGGCACGTTGAGGTCTTTGTGGTCTGGAAAGGGGGGGGGGGGGGGGGGGGGTGGTGGTTAGCGACCAATGGTGAATAACCAGAAGGTAGATACCAGCTAGGCGTTCAGGGCCTCAGACGCCGGGCTGAAGAATAGGGCTTCACCGCAGGAAGGTAGGGAGCCACGGCGGGTCTGTGAGCAAGGTAGGAAAGGTATCAGAGCAGCGTGTGGCAAGCTCTCCCGGGGACCTGCAGAGGGATGGCCGGTGGACCAGAGAGGAAATAACACTCCGGAGCTGAGAGGACCGCTTCGATCCTCTGACAAAGGGAATATGGTAATAGCCTTTGTTCCCTAGCACGGAAAAGCCCCTTCTTTCTCCGGCCCCGCCCCCGCGGAATCCCAGGCCCGCGCTTGCGCGCGGGCAGCAGGGAATCCCCGACTCGGCTGCAGTGCGCGGGAGGGGGCGTGAGACGGGAGTTCCGTGCTCTCCCAGCCCTCCCCGCGCGCGTTGCCGGGACAACCGGGCGGGGCTGTGGGGACGCCGGGCGCTCACTGCGCCTGCGCGGGGGTGCTCGCTTCACGCGCTAGGGCTTTCCCGTCGAGCGCCGGTCTGGGAGGGAAAGCCTCGCCCTGCGCGCATGCGTCGATCCCCGACCGACCCCCGCCCTGTGGGCAAGGGAATCCTCACACGCCGCAGTGCGCACTGGGGGAGGGGTGGGGAAACCGGCTCAAACCAGAGTGGGGTTTGCTGAGGAGGTGGCGGGGGAGGGAGAGAGAGTAGGGTCTTCCGGAGGTTCCCGCTCCGGCCCTCGCCGTCGCCTTGGCAACCGGGCGCGCGGGCCGCAGGGAGGGGTGCGGCGGCCTCAGGGAAGCCGGGCGGCTCTGCGCCTGCGTGGAGCGCGGCGCCGGTGGCCGGGGTTCCCCCTTGCGCGCCCCGGGGATCGACGGGGGAGGGTTCGCAGAAGAGAGGAGAGGGTGGGTGCCCGGGGAGGAGGTTAGCGCGGAGAGAGGGGCCGTGGTGGTGGAGGGACGAGGAGGAAGGGTGGGTGCCAGAGAAGGTGGGGGAAACGCGAAGGGCTGGGGAAGATGGGGAGAGGGGTGCAAGAGGAGTAGGAGGAGTTGGAGGATGGGGTAATGAGGGAGGGCGTGGAAGGAGGGGGACAACAAAGGAAGAGAGAGGAGGGGAGGGGGAAACTTGAGGAGCAGTTAAGGGACGTGGACAGCGTGTGGGGGACAAAGAAAAGCCTAGGAAGGGAACATGTGCGGCGCCGGCGACAGCGTGATGGACTGGGAGAGGACGGACACTTCCAGGGCCCCTTCTCCTCCTCCTCCGCACAAACCCCAGGTTTGCTTGGCCAGAAGATCTGGGCTTAGAGTTTCCAGGTGTAGAAAAAGAAAACTACGTCGCCCAGTAAAACTTGACTTGCAGATAAACAACGAATACTTTTTATTTTTACAAGTATGTCCCATTCCGTGTCCTGTATTTTATGTGGCAGCCCTAATTGTGCATGGTCGGGCACACCCCCCCCCCCCTTACTGTCTTCCCCCACATTCCGGCCTGTCTTTTGAGACTTTCTGAAACCTCTCGGATGATGCCTTTGTCTCTTGCCTGGCTGGTTCCCCTGGTCCTGCATGCCAGGTCCCCCCACTTCCCATGCCAGTTCCCACCCTTCTGGCCTTGAACACCAGCCTGAGGTGTAGCCTGGGCCGGCAGTGAAACGTGCAAAGACAGGGCACTCACCCATCCCGAGGCTTTCTCCCTCAGCACCCACAAGCCCCCCCCCCCCCCCCCCACGTCCATGGCTGTGGGCCTGGCCCTGCTGACACCACATGTCCCTGCTCATCCCCAGCCCATCACCTTTTCCCAGAACCCACAAGGCTCTGTATTCTCAGGGGCCCCAGGAATCCCCCCCCCTCCGAATTCAACCCTCAATCTCTGGGCATATAAATATATGGATAGTAGTTGCTCAAAGCTTTCAAGGTAAATTTATGGAGGAAAGTATGGGGGGGGTTGTTTGATTTCTCAACACTGGCAGCTGCGTTTCCTGTCCCATGGGGGGCACATACCCTCTCTGAGCTTTTATATCCTCCAACAAAGAGATTTTCCCTTTATCCTCCCCTTGGTTTCAAAAAGTGTAAGCTAATGAAACATGGAAAAGCTAATAACAAAGGAAAGGTCACTCCCCTCCCCTCAGTCACTGCTGAGGTCACTGCTGCGGAAAGGTCACTGCTCCCAGTGCCCCCTCCTCCCCTCAGTCTTTGCTCTTTATACTTACTTGCCATCTGAGCAGACACGCCTCCGAGCTGGCTTCTCAACAGGCCTGGAACTCCGTCCCTGTGGACCATAACCATCCTGTTATTCTGGAAACGGGCTAAGCCATCCCTGGTGGGGAACATTTGGGGGCCTGTGGTTTTTAGTGTCCCTGTGCAAGGTGACACCCCTAAGGGAGCAGATGATGGATCTTTTGTGCCACGTCCCAGGGGTGCTTTCCAGAGTGGCTAGCTGGGGCAGTGGTGCTATCTCTGTCTCTGGAGCTGGGTAGCTCCTGGGGAGGTGCTGGGTCAGAGTTGGCCCACCCGTCATCAGCCAAGCCCAAGTTGCCGAGAACCCCCCATTCCCTGGGGGAGGCAGAAGGTGAACAAGTAACACAGCACACCAGGAATGGAAGACCTGAAACTAGAGGGATGTTCCCAGAGCAGGAGGTGACTTTGGACCGGGCTCTGAAAGACAATAGGGGGTGAGGGAAGGGTGATCTTGGCAGAAAGAAGGGCGGATGCAAAGCCCCTGAGGCTGGACACATTAACACAGAGGTTGAGTCTGGCCACACTGTGGTGGGTGGTCTAGGGAGACAGCCCTAGTGCTGGGACAAAAGGGAGTGGGAGCCGGAGCTCTCAGGACTTGGAAGAGGGGGAGAGTTCAAGGAGGAAGGTGCTAGTTCTGTGGACAGAGCCATGATCAGTCACATAGCTGAGTATGGAATCCTGTAGTTGTATCACGGAGAAGGGACGAGGGAGGCCATGGGTGCGAGGCAAGGAGCAGTGGGAGGGGCCTTCTGGGGGCTCCGCAGGGCAGATGTCCAGGTTCAAAGGTGGAGGACTCCCCCCTCCCCCCCGTGAAGCCACCCTGTCACTGCTGACTCTTGACCCTCCCTGTGTCCGACCAAGGTGCAGACCTCAGCCTTCCCCCCCGCCGGTGGAGAGTCATCCCCGCAGAGGTACTGAGTGGGACCCCTCATCGGTGGAGTCCCTGCGGTTCCCCCCCAGCCCTCCCTGAATCTGCCTCCACAATGAATACCCTAGAGGTCCCCCGCCCCTTTGTTCTCTTTCCCTACACACACGGTCACGGTCACGCTGGCGGCTCCTTCTGAGAGCATCTCACACACAATGGGGGGGGGGGTGGTGCGCTCCCAATCGCCCCCCACTCCATCCCCCCCCCCGCGGCCCCGCCCGCGCCGCGGAATCCCGGCCTCCGGGACCCCACCCGGGGAGTGCATTACCTTTCCAAGGGAGGCGCCCGGCGGCGTGGGGGGGCGGGGGGGAGGAGAGTTGGAGAGGGAGGGCTATTTTTAGAATGAATGGAAGAAAAGAGGGGGGAAAAAAACAACCAAAAAGAAAAAGGATGGAGGCTCATGGAAGCTTCCTGGCTCCCAAGAGGAAACCCCCCTCATCCCAGGCCACGGCGGAAGGTGGGTGGGGGTTCGGAGACTGGGTGGGTGGGGCTGCGGGGGGCAGGGGGCCGAGAGGGAGAACACGGTGGTCTGGGAGGGCACCACTCCTCCTGGGGTGGGGGGTGGGGGGTGGGGCGGAATTGGATAACAGCAAAATACAGCCGGCAGCCCCAAAGACCTCGGAGAGCTGCAGGGACCCCAGAAGTGAATGCTGTCCAGTCGCAAGAAAGAAATAGGCTGAGAGAGGGGCCTGAACAGGGCCAAGGTCACAGGAGGGGCTGAGCCCTGCGCAGCGCCCCCTCTGCCATCCCCTAGTGACCCTAACCCCGGGAGCCGCATTCTTCTAATTTGGCAGAGTGACCTTCACAAACAATCTCGCGGCCCAGGGCCCGGCTGTTCACGTTCAGCGGGGTCCCTGAATCGTGCGGTGAGAAGAGGGACGTCACAGCCCAACAATGACATTAGAGAAGTTTTCTGTGGTTTGTTGCATGGCCACCCGAGGTACCCCTCCCTCACTGGGACCTTCCAGCCCCAGCAACGTCACCAGCTGCCTGAAGCCTCCGGGTCCCCCCCTGGACCTCCCAGGCCCCAGAGCCCGCTCAAGGTGGGGGGCTGAATTGCCTCCCTTTCTCTCCGCGGCTCCATTCCTAACCCGGACGCCAGGAAGCGACCCCCCAGAGACAGGCGGGCAGCCGCATTTCTATGCTGCTGGGGCGCTGGGCCCTGGCCAGGGGCGCCCCAACTCTGGGTCTCAGTTTCCCCATCTGTAAAATGAACGTGATGGGCCAGCGGCGGCGGAGGGTCCTCCCAGCTCTTTGAGCGTTCTTAGAGATTGGCTGTTCCACTCCTGCGGGGAGGGGGATTCCCTCCCCACCCTTTCTGGAAAAGCAGAGCGGGAGAGGGGGGGTCGCACGGTGGCCGCCGCAGTCTGCCTCTCTCGCTCCACCGGGTAGGCGCCCCTCCCGGGGAGGCGGGGCGGGGCCCAGGTCGGCGGGGAGGGGGTCAGCTCTGCGGCGGCGCGCGCACACCCTCCCGGCTCACACGCCCTTGCCCGGCCGTGCACTTGTCTTCGCGCTCGGGCCAGGCGCTGGGGCTCCGGCGGCGGCGGCCGTCTCTGGCCGGTGAGTAGGCACTAGTGGGGCATTGGGGTGGGGGCGCTGACAGGGCGGAGGGCCCAGCGGCGCTCCCCTTCTCCTTGGTGGGCGTTTCGGTCAGGGTTTGCCCCGACTCCCGGAATTCAAAGGGGGGAGGTGCGGGAGGGAGGGGAACCCCTTCCATCTCCGCCCCCCCTCCCCAACTCCAAGCCTCGAGTCACTCCAGACGCCCCCCGCCCCAGCATCCCCCTGGGAGGAGGGGGGCTTCCGCTCCCGGAATTTGGAATGCGGAGACGTCCTCCCACAGAGGAGAAGGTGGAGACCAGGGGACCCTCAGGCGCTAGCTGGGGGTGGGGGGTGTGGGGGGGGGGCGGTGGTGGCTCCATTGCTCCCTTCCCCTGCCTTCCCCCTCAGTCCTTCCACCTCTCACGGAGTGTGGTGGGGATTCCCCCGGCTGGCCCACTGCAGAGTGGAAGGGAACCCCCCACTCCCCCCCACCTGCCAGCCTACTGTGCGTGGGAGCTCCTCCTCTGCTCTCTTCCCTAAGCTCCACCTCCCCCCGCCCCCACCCCACTGACTGGGAAAGGGGCCGAGGCCCAGAGAGGCTTAGCACTTACCCAAGGTCACCCAGCTGGGCAGAGGCAGAGCTGTGTTTGTGGCGGACTCAGATTCAGGAACCCCAGAACTCAGCTGGTGGTGTGGGCTCCAGGGTCCCCTCTGCTTCCTGCGTTTGACTGTCAGGGTGGGGCTTGAGGGCCCTGTCTGGAACTGGGTAGGGGGAGTACCACACTCTCTCCAAGTCTCTCCACACTGCTGGAGGCCCAGACAGGACTGAGTGGATGAGCCCCCTAACTGGCTCCCTCCTCCGGGTTCCCGGGTCTCATGTCCCTCCTAGTCCTTCTTCCCCCAGCCTCCTCAAGCTGCCTTAGACCTCAAAGGAAGTCTGGATGGTGAAGGGGAGAAGGGGAGGGAGGGCAAGGGGTCCTTCCAGAGCTGGTAGAGTGATCACTCTGACGCACCGACCCACTGGGTGACCTTGGACAATCTCCCTGTTCTCCCAGAGTCAGATCCAAAGCCCCCCCTGACTAGAACAGGCAGCCCCTGACTCGTCCAGGTGGCCACTGGCCCCACTCCAGATCCCCAGTGAGAGGAAGGGCAGCTGGGACGTCCATCTCAGCCCGTGTTTCCCCTTCAGTTCCATCCCGGGGTCGTGCTCCCTCACCCCTCTCCGCCATGGGGCTGCCCTGGGTCCCCTTTCGCCCCCTCCTCCGGAGTGGGGCCTGGGTCCCATGGGTACCATGGGGCTTTCGCAACAGCCCAGTACAGAGTGAATTCCTTGAGGGAGTTACCCCAGGGCAGCTGCAGACAGGGTGAGGGTCAGGGGGTGGCCAAGAATACAGCTGGCTGAGTCAGGGATCCCTACCTCCTTCACCCTTACAGCAGCCTGTCCCAGCCTCATCCACCTAGATCTCCCTGTGGTGAAGGAATTGGGGGGGACCTAGGAGCAGGACAGGGAACAGCATGGGGAAAGGCAGGTAGAGCCCTTAGTGTGCAGTGTCCAGTGGATGGAAGCGGGGCTTCCAGGGAGAGGGCCTGGTATGGGGTACTGATCTTAAACTTCCTTCATGCTCACAGGGTAATTCGGCTAGTCAGAAGACAGGTCTACTCTAAAAACCATTGCAGTGTGGGAGGTACCTACACGCCACCCTCCTGGGGCCCTGCCTCTACCCCTTACCGGTGTCTGGTCCTTACAGGTCAAGGGGAGAAGAAAGGCAGCTCAGCCCCCTGCCAGCCAGGTGGTAATCCAGCAGGACTGAAGGGGACAGGCCCTTTGGTGGTGGCTCATCCGGGAGACCCCTGCACACCAGGGTGAGTGAATCCAGGTCTGGGTCATATTTGGGAGTAAGGGTGGCCCGGGAGCTACGTGGACAATCTGGCGACGTAAGAAAAAAGCGCCAACCTCTGACATCAGACTAACAGTACAATAACCACCACCACAACAGCTGTGCTTTCTAGAGCCCCCAGAGAGTCACTGCCCGTTTTCTCCAGTCGCTGGTGGTGGGGAACCCGCTCTGTGTCACACAGCCAGAAGGGAGGAGATGAGCCAGGTTGGAAGGCCTCCCACCCCCGGTCCGCCACCCAGATTCTGTGGTCTCGCTCCCGGAGACAGCTTTTAGGGAGTAGCTCCTTTACTCCTTCTGTCCCCTGCAAACATTGGCTGACATTTCAGGGTCAGCAATGACCTGCCAATGGGGGCGGGGTATGGAGAAAATGGAGGCAACGGTTCTAAATACGTATGGTCGGTTTAATCAGTCAGCAAACACCGAACAGGTACTGTGTGCCCTGGGCTGGGTGCTGGGGACACGGCAGGGGCTGAGGCAGGCCCAGATCAGCCCTTGAGACATACTGGGAGGAAAATAGAACACAGTGATCCTTTTTTTTTTTTTTAAGTGTATTCATTTATTTTGAGAGAGAGAGAGAGAGAGAGAGAGAGAAAAAATGAATGAGCGGGGGAAGGGCAGAGAAAGAGGGAGAGAATCTCAAGCAGGCTCCTTGCTGTCAGCTCAGAGCCCAGTGCGGGGCTTGATCTCACAAACTGTGTGTGGAATCATGGCCTGAGCCAAAATCGAGCTGAATGCTCAACCGACTGAGCCATCCAGGGGCCCCTCGCAATGATGTATGAGAGAACGACCCGGGGAGAGGGAGGCTCCTGGAGGGGGGACAGAGGGCGGGAGGAGGAGCCAGCCAGGTGGCAGTTGGGAGAACGGCATACTTGGCAGCAGGGACAGCAAGTGCAAGGGTCCTGAGGCAGAAATGAGGTTGGCACGTTTGAGGAACAGTGAGGAGGCTGCTGTGACTGGAACAGAATGAGCGAGGGGGAGAGAGGAGGAAGAGGAAGACCGAGGGATCTGCAGGCAGGGGCTGAGGTCAAGAAATAGACTGCAGAGCCGTGGGGAACCATGGAGGGTGTGTGAGCAGAGAGGGACAGGGTCTGGTTTATGATTTTCAAAAGCCTCTGTGACTACTGTCGAGAGCAGGGACTGGTGGGGCAAGAGTGGAAGTGGCAGAAGGCCGCAGGGGAGCCCAGGAGGCAACTGGGTAGAGTGAGCTCCGCCAGGACTGGATAGAGGCAGAGACGAAGAGAAGTGGGCAGATTCTGGGACTAAGCTGGGCGTGGAGGATGGACTGTGTGTGGCCAGTTTTCTGCCCAATGCTGAGGAACCACAGGGAGGAGGGAGAGATTTGTTGTGCTCTGGGAAATCTGGGAAGGCATCCTGGAAGAGGTGTTCTTCTTGCTCTTTGAGCTGGGTCTGGTCGGGCAAGTCGGTCTTTGCTGGTGTCCAACTGGAGTTGTGCTGAGGGTCAAGTTGTACAGATGCCACGAGGGCCACGGGGAGCCACCGAGCGTTCAGAATTAGAAGCAACATAATGAGATTTTAGCAAGGAAATATCCCTCGGGGGCGCCTGGCAGAGGCTGGACGGGAGCCAGAGAAGTCAGGAAGGCACTGGAAATGGTTCAGATCCCGATCAGGCTAGTAGCAACTGGAAGCATCCAGTGAGCGCTTGCTGTGTGCCTAGCACATCTGAGGGGGATTGGATCCCCAGCCCCTCTCACTGCCCTCGGAGGGCCCCACTGCCCCGCTGAAGAAACTGAGGCTCAAAGAGGGATGTGCCTTGCCTGCGACCGCTGTATGACTTTCCAGGGGCTGTAAGTGATAAATGACTACGACCTGAGAACAACAGAAATGTCGCGCCTCACAGTTCTGGAGGCCAGAGCCTGAGATCCAGGCATCGGCGGGGCCACAGGGTCCAGGGGAGGATCCTTCTTTTTGTCTCTTCCCCTTCCTGGGGGGGCTTCATGTGTCCCTTGGCTTATGGCCACATCACTCCAGTCCCTGTATCTGTCTTCACGTGGCCGTCTGAGAAGGACGCTGGTCATTGGGTTAAGGCCCGCCCTCGTCTAGTATGACCTCACATTAATTTCACTGTGTCTGCAAAGACCCTGTTTCCAAATAAGGTCACATTCTGAGGTCCTGGGTGGGCTGGAATTTGGGGGGGAATACTCTCCAAACTAGTATGGCCACAAGCAGAATACCCTACTGCAGTCATGCCTTTGCCCCCAGGGCCTATGGTGAAGCAGTGGCTGCAGGGATGGGGACCGAGTGAATTTAGGGACAAGGATGGGCAGACCTGGGGTCCCATTAGATGTGGGGGTGGCCGGAAAGGAAGAGTTAGGCTGGAGCCTTCCAGCCTGAGTGTGAGAAGGGAGGGGACGCTGGTGCCTGGAATAGGGAGGCTGCCGCCAGATGAATGGAGGAGACAGCCCCCGGGGTGGGAGGGGGTGGGGGGAGGCGGCGGGGATCCCCTGGTGGGTGTGACAGGGGCTCCCAGGCCAGAGGCTGCTTTGTGGGGAGTCTGTGCTTCCGATAATGCTGGTTCCCTGCCTGCCTGTCACCCCCAGGCTCCCAGCTCCTCCTCCAGAGCAAGGATTAGGTGGGCTGCCCATGGGGAGGACCAGGGGCTGCCAGGCTTAGCTCCTCTGTACCCCTCCCTGGCCTCATTTCCCCCGGGGACCATCTGCAAGGGTCAACTGTATTTACTTACTGTCTCAAGATCTGATCTTGCCTGCTGAAAACACGAGTTCAGGGGACCTTTTTTTGTGTCTTCACCATGGTATCTCCACTTCGGGTCCATGCCTTGTATATGGGAGGCGCTCAAGAAACACTGATAGAATGAATGAAGCTTCTCTAAGTCCCCGAATCCCAGAGAGCCCAGGAATAAGCCCTCCGAGACACACACTCCAGCTCCCTTGGGCCTTCCTGTCCCCCTTCCTGCCCCTACAATTCACAGGACCCTAAGGGGCTTAACCCCCCATGACTCCCAGTCTGCCGAGGCCTCGCACACCCAACCCTGCATTTGGAACCCCTGCCAGCCTCTGGCTTGCCCCATCCTTTTGCCCCTTCCCTCCAGCCACACAGGTCTCCCTTCCCTTCCTCAAACATTGCCCACCTCAACGTCTTGATCCTTGCAGCGTTCTGTACCTGATGCACCCTTCTAGCTCTTCGAGGGCCTGCTCCTTGACCCCTTTTGAATGTCCCCCCTTCCAGGAGGCCTCCCATGACCACCTCAAAGTCTCCCCATCCCCATTCCTATTTTTCTCAACTTCATTGGATCTTTTCCTAATACTTTTGTGTATCTAGAATTCTTACTGGTCCCTTTATTTGGAGAGGGTTGTGCCTAGCGTTCTAGAAATGCAGCGCCACGAAGGACGGGTTTGTATCTCTGCTTCTGCATTCCCAGCAACAGACTCAGAAAAGGGGCTTGGTGGCTAGGTGAATGAATGAATGAATGAATGAATGAATATGTGAGTGAATGAATGAATGAATGAGCGAATGAGTGAATACATTCCCCACTCTGCCATCTCCACACTTATGGGGGACTCAGGGTCTAGCCTCCTTCTGGGCAGCTATCTGTTCGACCCAGGATGGGTCTGAGATTTCTGTGGATGCACACCTGCGGGCTTGAGTCCTTCCCTACTCGGGCAGCCTGTGGGTCCCTCAGCCCCTGGGAGACCTCTCCCAGGTCTCTGGTCCCGGACCTAGACTTGTGGCCCAGCCCTCAGGCTCCTGGAAGAGAGGCTTCCTGTTCACCCACCACCCCAACCCCTGCCTGTTTGATCGGCCATTTCCTGGGAGTGTGAGTCCTGGGGCATCCCAACTGACAGGTTCGTTTGGAGGCTCCTCACGTCTCTTCCAGCCAGCCATGGGCTGATAAGAGGCTCCATCTGGAATGGAATCTCAGGTGATGCCCACCCACAGCTCCACCTCCATCCACCCCTGACCCCTAGCCACCTCTGCCAGCCTCGTCTCTGAGGGGTGAGGTTCAAGCAGGCAGCAGGGCAGACACGGGTGGATGGTGATCGTTCACCAGTCCCCCCCATTCTAAGTTCAGCCCCTTCAAGGGGGTCTCTGACGCGTCAGGGCAGATGAGCCCAAAGGGGAAAGAGGGATCTTTCCAGAGAAAGAAGGTGGGTATAGAGCCTGCAGGGCCTGTTCAGGGTGGGAGGCCTGGCAGAGCCTCCAGGGTCTGTGGCTCGTGCTTTTGTGAGTATCTGGATGTTGACATATTGGACTTGAATTCAAAAAGCATCAGATGCCGCAAGGACTCCACAGAAGTCTGCACAGGCTGGAGTCAGCCGGTGGGCACAGTGTGAATGCTTCTTACGGGGCAGGGACCCGCACAGGGGCAGGCTCTGTTGTCAGGGGCTGGGGCACTGAATGCCATACAGGGATGTGTGCCCGGTCCTGAGGGAGATGTGGGTGGCTTCATCACGACTGTGCTTTAGAAAGAGCCCCCAGCAGGCCATGCAGGCCTGGGGTGGGGGCCTGGTGAGTGGATGGGGGGATGGAGAGGGGATGGCTGCTCTTTGAGCATGGCTGAGAATGCATCCATTTAGGGTCCCCTCTCCTGGCATCCCTGTGGACATAGGAGGGCATGAGTGGTCCCCAGGCCTCCTCTGCCACCACAGCCAGGCCTTCTCCAGGGTGTCCCCAAGAGGCTGGGATGAGAAACCGAAGTCCTGTCTGCAGACCCCAGGCCATCACCTGGCTCTGCTCAGCCTCATCACTGGCCCATGAGGCCACCCCCTGCCCAGGCAGCCGTCCACTCATTCATTCGTGCGGCCCAGCTATTTTCTGGACACCACAGAGGAAACAGATCAGCTGCCCGCAGGCAGTGATGAGCAATCAGATGTCCTGACCCTGTCCCAAGCTCAGAGCTAGGAAGAAAACACTGGGAGAGAGATGGTGTGTGTGTGTGTGTGTGTGTGTGTGTGTGTGTGTGTGTGTCAAAGCTGGACTCAGTCACCCCCAGCCAGGCTGGGACAGGGTGAGGCCTAGGTAGTTAGGAGGCCTGGGGGAGGAGGAGGAAAGGGCTCCCCACCTCCCTGTCCCCAAGGCTGAATGAATGAGTCGCCCAAGCACTCCCTCTGCCACAAAGGAGCTTGGTTTTGGACAGCCCCAAAGCAGGCTTCTGCTGGTCTGTCTTCCTGGCATTGGTGATAAGGGTTAGAAATGGGGGTGGGGGCTCAGTCCCGAAGATGGTGGCCTTGAACCTATGGCCCTAGCAGGCACCCCCTCAGCTCCTGGGAGCCCCCACGTCGGGGTCCTAGGCACCCTCCACGTGGCAACATCCTGCAAGCAGGACATCTGAGGAGGTAGTTTCAGGACGGAGGTGTCCAGTCGCTTTGCAAAGTTATCCCCTCAGCAAATGCGTGTATTTGAGGGGTTGAAGGAGGGTTGGAGTTTGAAGACCCGATTTTAGAAAGGGGGCGGCTAGGAGTTCTCGAGACCTGTCGGGGACCGGAGTTGTCGCTTCGGTAAGTAAGGTCCCCTCCATTGCGCCCAGCCAGAGAGCGAGTTTGAGGACCAGCTGAGCGCTGGGGGCCGAAGGGGGCTCCCGGGAATGTGGGATCTTTAAATGTAGGCGGAGCTTGCGGGGTCGCCGGGGGCGGTGCCAACCCGGCCTCGACCAATCGGCGGCGCCGTCCGCGTCGCACCGCCCCCTCCTCTCCCGGCCCGGGCGGGCGCTCGCCCCCGGCCGGGCCCGTGGACAGGGCGGCGGGGGATGCACCCGCCGCCGCCCCCGGCCCGGCCGCCTCCGGGCCCCACGCCCGCCGGCTGCTGCCCGCCCCGTCCGCGGCCCCGGGCCCGGCCCCCACGCGAGGGTCTGCGGCCGCGCGGGACCCTCTCCCCTCCAGCTTCTTCTGCCCACGGGAGCCGAGCCCTGCAGGTACCGGGTGGGACGGACCGGAGCGCCCAAAGAGGGAGGCACGTCCTAGAGGGGGGACGCGGTTTGGGACAGGGGCCAGGACGGAGGGTCTCCGAAGGATCCGGAACCCAGGGGACACGGAGAGGAAGGGAATGTGTGTCTGTGCACTGCCTGAGCGAGTGGAGATTCGCGGACCCCCAATCCCGGAGGGGGAAGGTACTGGGTTCACTTTGGCCGGGGTAGAGCAGTGAGTCTCTAAACTCCATAGATACGGTGGGGGGAGCTCTTGGGGTGAAGGCAGTGACCTGGGACTTATTGGGAACGGGAGGGAGGAGACCCTCACCACTGACTCCCAGATACTGCCGTTAGGGTCGCCCTAATGCAGGGGCCAAGGAGCTAGGTCTCTCAGCTGTCCCCGGACAGAGGTTCGGGTACCCTACACAGGGCACTGCCTTGGCTGTCCTGGAGGGCAGGCTGCAGATGTGAGTGCTGGAGGCTGGGAGCCAAATGGGAGACGCTGATGGAGAGGGGTCAGCGTGGAGGGCGCTGGTGGAGGCAGCCCCGCGGAGGGCAGAGCAGGCTAATTGCACCCTGCTGAGCGCTGGCAGGTTCCTGACTGGTGGTGATGGGGGTGGGGGTGTGGGGGGGCGCCCAAGGGAATTGGGCAGTCAGCGCCTGCCTTACTGTACCCACTCCTGGGCTGCCCAGGGGTGGGAGGGCAAGTGGATCCCATCCACCCTGCAGAGCTAGGATGCAAACAGTGCTGGTGGGTGGGTTGTCTTAGGATCCTTCCGCACCCTCCACTGGGACACACACCCCACACAGCTCACCCACACGTCCTGGAAGGTTCTGCCATGTGCTGCCCTGGCCACGGTTCCAGGGAGCGGTGGGATGTGGATTTCACCGCAAGGGGGGGCTCTGCTTTGGAGATAGGCCCCTTCTGGTCCAGCTCCGAAGGATGGGCAGCAGCACCTCCTCAGATGTACCCACGGCCACATGCTAAGCATTTTCCATGTGAGATCTCACTTCCATTTTGGCCACCAACCTGCTGGGGGGGGGCGGGGGGCGGGCACCGAGACATCCTTTTACTGAAGAGGCAGGCAGCTGAGGAGGGGGCAGTGACTTCATCCTGGCTGGGACACCCAAGGGTCCCTCCCAGGCAGCCACTGCAGCAACTTGTCATTTGTAAAAGGGCTCACTCGAGGACCTTGGGGGGGGTCTGGCCAGTTTCTTTGTCTTTCTGTTGAGTAGAAAAGCTTGGAGAAGCCAGCCGCCCTGCTTCCTGTCACCTGCCTGCCTTCTCCCACTCCTCGAGTCCTCCTGGGCGCCCCCTGCCGTGGGTGGCCCGCTGGGTTCCCACAGTGTCTCTTGGGGTGGTGTGGGGGGGGGGGGGTTCGGCTCATCCTCCCATGCCAGCCTTCAGTGAACAGAGGGCTCATGCCCCAGACACATTAGGTAATTTTGGCAATTCTAGGGACCTTCCGAACCAGATGCAGCCCACGAGGTGTTTCTAACTTTTTAGAACTCATTGGCGAACCCAGGGCCTTCACCCAGAAAAATACACCCTTTCACAGACATCCAAACCTTGGCCAGAGTTTTAGAGAGGCTCCTGGTTCTTTGGGAATCTCTGAGGGTTCCAGGGACCCCAGCTTTGGGCCTAGTTGCAGTGGGGGAGGGGGAGGTATACCTGGGAAGGGGTGGGGTCTCTCGTCTCCCAGGGCCCCCCCCCCGCCCCAGTCCCACCCGAACTGCAGAAACCAGCTGCCCCCTTCTATGGAATCTCAGGCAGGCCACTCTGTCCTGTTTCTTCTGAGGTCACAGGAAGGGTCAGACACCCACCGTGCCTGGGTCCTGAGCTCTGTGGCCCCTCAAGGGCAGGGCTTGGCTGACTCCCTTCCCAGAAGGCTCGTCAAGAGGGAACTTGGCACATCCCACCACCCTCTGCCCCCCCCCAGGTGGCACTGACTTCGTCTCTGCTCCCTTCCTGACTTTGTGACCTTGGGCAAGGTGCTAAACCTCTCTGAGTCTTGTCTCCCATCTGTAAAATGGGAGCGGGAATGCCACCTGCCTCACTTAGTGGCAACGGGGATTAAACATGATAATTCTGATAAAGAGCCCAATAAGCCCACACTAAGCGCTATGGGCACGTTAAGGTGATGGGCCACAGGAAGGCCCTCCACCTCTCTCCCTCCCAGAAGCCACCTGTACCCATCCCCCCAACCCCTCCCTGCCCAGGGCACCTTAGGACGAGGCTGCCAGGCAAGGAGGAGCATGGCCGACACACGGCTGAATTTGGCCTATGCGTCGGGCGGCTGAGTCACATCCCCAAATTGTATCTTCGTAAGTGCGTTTCGGAAGGTCGTTTGCAACACCCCCACCCCCTCCAGGCTCCGTCTGCCAGGCCACTCGCCTCTCCTGCCCGTGCCCCCGAGCCCTGGGTGAGGACCCCCTGCGCTTTCAGGAGGGATGGTAGGAGCGATGCCTGGGGTTTCCTCACCTCCTGGGAGAGAGCAGGGTCTGCGATCGCTGTGTGTCTCCTGGTGACAGGCTCCCGGCCCCACCTGCCAGCTGATGGCCCTTCGGGTGGCGAGCAGGGGCCCTCGCCCGGGAGTAGCAAGGCCCCTGAGTGTTCGTGAAGGTGGAGAGAGAGATCCGGGGCCAAGGTCAGCCTTATAAGCCGTGAAGTACGGGGCGTGCAGGAGACCAGCTCATATAAACCATGAAGTGCTAAGCCCGTGTGAGGCCAGGACTTATAAACCAACGTGTCAGGCCACAGGTGGCCACGGCCTGGTTGAGGTAATGGATGGAGGGGCGAGGGAAGGGACATGTTCTAATACTCATGAGGTCGCTCTGCCACGAAAGGAAGGCTTCTTGTGCCCCTACTGTGCGCGGGCACCAGCATCTGGGGACATGCGGTGAGTGGGACAGACACTGTGTGGGGGGTGCCCGACAAGGTGTCATCTTGGCATGTCTTTATGTGACAGTTTCCGTGTCTGTCACCCCCCCTCCCCCCTCCCCACCAGAGTGTGGTTGCAGGGCCGCAGAGGCATCCTGTCTGTACGCACAGCCCTCTCTCCCGGGCCTGGTCCACAGGGGCCCGCCGTGCATGCCAGGCTGGCCTTTTCAAAGGGGGTCAGCACTTGGCCACTGCCTGTCGCTGCCCCACTTATTCCTGCTGAGAGAATCTTACAAAGCAGCCCGGTCCAGAGTCTGCCCTAGAAGGACATGGCCCCTTCACGGCACAGCGCCTCAGTTTCCCCACCGGTAAAACTGGCCAAATCCCAGCACCCCTTCTTGGGGGTATTGGCAAGGATCAAGGAGCAAATTTGTGTGAAGGACATAGCCTGGCGTGTTGTAGACGTTCGCTAAACATCAGCTCGTAGTGGCAACAGGGGGTACACAGGAGGGAGGGAGAGATGGTGGGTTGGGGTGGGACAGGGGAGGGTCTAGCAAGTTGGGACCCAGAAGGTGAGACTCCAGGCAGCCTCATCTTGTATGGGTCACTGTCCTCAAGGTCTTCGCTCTCGAGCATGATCCCAGAGGACACTGCCCTACGCAAGGGCAGAATCCCAGGATGTCGGGGCGGCCAGACAGTCTGCTCTCTGGTAGCCTGGTGGGGAAACTGAGGCTGACCCGGGGTCACAGGGCCAGGCTGAGCACATCTCACAAGGCCCTACAGAATCAACTCGGGGATCTTAGAGGTAAATACCAGGTTGCCACGTTGGTCCCGGAGTCTCTTTGGAGATCACAGACCTCCTTCCACGCAGGCAGGAGGGGGCTGGGGGTCTCTGCAGCCACAGCCACGGTCCTCGTGTCCCCACACTGATACCCCATGCTTGCGTGTGTTCAGGCCTTCGGACAGCTCTAGGGGAGGAATTGGAGGCCCAGCAGGGTGAGCTTGACTTGCCCGAGAACCTGAAGGTCAGAAGGAGATGAGCCCAGGTTGGAACCACCTCCTGACCACACACACGGCCTCTGGTCCTCCCAGGCAAACCTGCCAGCACATTCTGTCTCCAGACATTCCCAAGTGTTTACTGAGTGTCAGCTGAGTGCTCGGCATTGTTCTAGGTACTTGGAGACAGAAAACCAGTGGGCAAAGGCTCAATAAGAGGGCGTTCCAGGCAGAGGGCCCAGCAGGTGCAAAGGCCCCAGGCTGGACCAGGCTGGTCAGGATCTGGTGATGGGGATGCTTATGTGGCTGGAAGAGAATGACTCTGGAAGAGTGAGAGGGTTGAGGTGGGTAGGAGCCAGACCACAGAGGGCCTCCTGGCCACAGTGAGGTCTTTGGTTTTTGTGCAGCAGCACTGGGGAGCCATGGGAGGGTTTTGAGCAGGAGAGGAATATAGGCTGGCTTGGGTGTTTCTTGGATGGCCAACCCACGTGTCAGTCACGTGTCTGGGTTCAGGGCTTCCTGAGCCTCAGAATGTCTTGGGGTGGTGACAGGGGTCCCTGCCCTCTGGTCGGTTGGCAAGGCCCTTCCCTGACTGTGTCCCTCATGCCCCTCAGGTCGGCACAGGAGCCCGGTCACTGAGCCATGCTGGGCCCCGGGTGGCCTACAGCGAGCCCAACCCCGGCACCCACATAGTCATGAACAGCCACAGCCACAATGGTTGTGGGGGGCGGCCGCTGGGCAGCGGGCTGGGTGCCCTGGGCAGAGACCCTTCGGAGCCCGAGGCCGGCCACCCCCCCCAGCCCCCACATGGCCCGGGCCTCCAGGTGGTGGTGGCCAAGAGCGAGCCAGCCCGGCCCTCACCCGGCAGTCCCCGGGGGCAGCCCCAGGACCAAGAAGAGGAGGAAGACGATGAAGAGGATGAGGCAGGCAGGAGGAGGGACTTGGGGAAGACCCCAAACGTGGGCCACCGCCTGGGCCACCGGCGGGCGCTCTTCGAGAAGCGGAAGCGCCTCAGTGACTACGCCCTCATCTTCGGCATGTTTGGCATTGTTGTCATGGTGACCGAGACGGAGCTGTCCTGGGGGGTCTACACCAAGGTAGGCATGGCCTTTCCCCTTGGCCCAGGGAGGGCCCTGTGGACCTACTTGGCTCCTCACTGCCCCTGGGGCGTGGGGTCAGGGACCATATCGGCCCCAGGAGGAGCAGGTGGAAGATGCTGGAGGAGTGGGGGGGGGGGTCCTGGAGGCAGGGCAGGGGGTGGGTACTGGGCCTCCCAATGTGTCTACCTTGTGGGGGTTGCAGGCAGGCTGTACGTGGGGGAGTTAGGCTCCAGCCCATTCCTTCTGCCCTGCACCAAGAGGCCACACCCTGGCTTAAGGGGGGGGGGGGGGTGGCGGCTGCCCCCCAGTCCAGGCCTAGGACAGGAGAGCCCCAGCGAAGGCCTGGGCCTCAGAGCCCGGAAAGAGCTTCTCCTCCTGAGAGTGATCGGGCTGGGCTGCGACTATGGCTGCACGCCCCCTCGTGCCACCCAAGGGTGTGAGGACAGAGAGGGAGATCGGGGCACGTCCGCCGGTAGACTGTGAAATGCCGCCGGTGGATGCGGCGAGGCCTTCTAAACGGTGAAGTACCTACGTGAGGCCAGGCCTTATCGGCTGTGACATGCTGGGCCTTTAGGAGGCCAGGCCTTATCAACTCTGAAGTATAGGCCAGCGTTGCCATCGACCCAGGCCTAAGGAGAAAGGACAGGAGCATTCCTTCCTGAGGGGGGAGCCCAGGTGGGGGGGTCAGGAGGGCCACCCACCCCCCAGTGCCCTTGTCCTCCTGCCCTCCTCTCTCCGCCCAGGAGTCCCTGTACTCGTTTGCACTGAAATGCCTCATCAGCCTCTCCACGGTCATCCTGCTGGGCCTGGTGGTCCTCTACCACGCCAGGGAGATCCAGGTCAGTGGCGGGCTGGCCAGGGCAGTTCCCCTCTCCGTGCCCCCAGAGACCCTCCCCGTACCAGGCACCGGGGACCCCAGCCCCCTAAAACATGAAAGGACCAGTAGCCTCTTTATAGAAAAAAAAAAAAAGACCTCTCTGAAGACATGCCCTTTAGATCACTCTAAATTTCTTTAGAATACTTGTCTATGTTTTATTTTTCATTGGTTATTTGGGAGGGTAGGGGTGGGGGGGCGGAGAGGACAACGAGGGAGCCAGAGGTGAGCTGGGGTCTGGCACACATAAGTCATCTTCGCAGCCCTGGGGGTCTTCCGAGGTTTTGCAGCCTTGGAAGCCGACCCCAGCCTTCTGTTCCTATTCGGTTAGACCCTGCGTTTGAAAGATTTATTACATGCCAGGGAGGCTGTTCTCCTGTTTCGGGAGTTCACTGAAACCTCGACGGACCCCGGAGAGCCCAGCTCAGGGCGTGCTGTCACAGCCTGTCACAGCAGGCAGATGTCACCTGGGGTTGGCACCGGGGCCTGGGGATGCCAGAGGGTGTCAGATCTGGCTCCCGACTCTGGCCCCCGACCCCTGGCCTGAAGGAGCTGTGGTCTGACGGGAGGTGGGTGGAGGAAAATCCTGCCTGGGTTGAACCACCTGCAGAGATCCCTGGGGACATCCAAGAGAAATGAAAACTTACACCGCCTACATCCACACGCAACTCGTATACGTGTGCACCTAGCAGCCCTATTCGCGGGTACCACAAAGTGGAAACAACCCAGATCCCCGGTGTAGGGACCAACAAAATGTCGTGTGCCCACACAGTGGGATGTGGTTCACCCACTAAAAAACCGAAGCACTGTGTGAGGGTGCTCCCGGCTGCTTTAACAGAGCACCACAGCCGAGGGGCTGAGACGGCAGGAAATGTGTTCTCACGGTGCTGGGGCTGGAAGTCCAAGATCAGGTGCTGGCAGGGTCGGTTTCTGCTGAGGCCCCTTTCCTCCACTCGCAGACGGCTGCCTTCTCCCCCTGTGTCCTCTCGGCTTCCTCTGTGTGCGCGCATCCCTGGAGTCGCCTCTTCTTACGAGGACACCGGTCCTGTGGGAGCAGGGTTCCACCCTTATGACCTCATTTAACCTTAATTACTTCCTTGATTTTTTTAATGTTTATTTATTTATTTTGAGAGAGAGAGAGAGAAAGAGGGTGAGCAAGAGAGGGGCAGAGAGGGAGAGAGAGAATCCGAAGCAGGCCCTACGCTGTCGGAGCAGAGCCTGATGGGGGCTCAAACCCATGAACGGTGAGATCGTGACCTGGGCTGAAATCAAGAGTCTGACGCTTAACTGACTGCGCCACCCAGGCGCCCCTAACCTTAATTACTCCGTTAAAGACCCTCTCTCCAGGGACACCTGGGTGGCTCAGTTGGTTTAATGTCTGACTCTTGATTTCAGCTCAGGTCGCGATCTCGGGGTCGTGAGTTCGAGCCCCACACTGGGCATGGAGCCTGTTTAAAAAAAAAAAAAAAGCGGCGGGGGAGGGGGTGTCTCTCTCCAAATACAGTCACAATGGGAGTTAAGGCTTCAATTTATGAGTTTTGAGGGGACACAAGTCAGTCCAGAACATTTCAGCCTCGGGCCCATCCCCGAAATTCATGTCCTCCTCCCATGCAAAATGCATCCACAACTTCCCACCTGCCCCAAAGCCTTAAGGCATTCTGGCACCAACTCCCAAGTTTCATGTATCACTTAAGTATCAGATACGGGTGAGACTGAGGCGCCACTCCAGCCGAGAGCCGGACAAATCACCCAAGATGTAGGGGTGGGACAGGCGTAGGATAGGCCTTCCTATTCCAGAAGGGAAATCTGAAAGAAGGAAAGTTGGTAGATGCTGAGCAAGTCAAAGCGCTCCCAAGGCAAATTCTCTGCGTTCTGAATGCTCAGTGCCGCGGTTTCCGAGCCCACTGGGGTGGCACCGTTGTCCCCTCGGCTCTGGGTGGTGGCCTTTGGTGCCTGTGTTCTTCGACTCAGCATGTTTTCGAGGTTCTGCCACATGGCAGCGTGTATCAGAGCCCCTTCCTCTTGACGGCCGAATAATATCCCATTGTTTGGAAGGATCCCATTCATTCGTTGACGGACACTTGGGTGGTTTCCGCTTTGGGTAGTTGTTCGCGTGCAAGGATTTGTCCCAATGCCGGTTTTTTCTTTTGTTTTGGTTTGTATGTTTTTTGGTTTTTTTTTCCGATGCTCGTTTTCATTTCTCTTGCGTGTGTCCCCGGGGACGAGGTTGCTAGGCCCTTGGTAACCCCGTGTTTTCTTCCACATTTAATTTGAATCGTGGCTGACCCCGAGAGCTGGGGAGTTTCGCGTCGGAGGCTGTGTTTCTCATAAAAGCCAAGCCAGGGGTTCGAGGGCTGGGGGGGGGAGGGGGGTCCTCCCTGAGGGGGGCACGGGCGCGAGTCTGACACCCACCGCCGCCTGTCCCCCCCCCCTCCGCCCCGCCCCCCGCAGCTGTTCATGGTGGACAACGGGGCGGATGACTGGCGCATCGCCATGACATGCGAGCGCGTCTTCCTCATCTCTCTGGAGCTGGCCGTGTGCGCCATCCACCCGGTGCCGGGTCACTACCGCTTCACGTGGACGGCGCGGCTGGCCTTCACGTACGCGCCGTCGGCAGCCGAGGCTGACGTGGACGTGCTGCTGTCTGTCCCCATGTTCCTGCGCCTCTACCTGTTGGGCCGCGTCATGCTGCTGCACAGCAAGATATTCACAGATGCCTCCAGCCGCAGCATCGGCGCCCTCAACAAGGTCACCTTCAACACACGCTTTGTCATGAAGACACTCATGACCATCTGCCCGGGCACCGTGCTGCTCGTCTTCAGCATCTCCTCCTGGATCGTCGCCGCCTGGACGGTGCGGGTCTGTGAGAGGTATGCCCCCGGCCCCGGGGCCCACCGTGCCCTCCCGCGGCTCCGGGGACCCAGGGCTCCCCTGGCCATCACAGCCCCTGACCCACATGATCCCCCCCCCCCCCCAGTTCCTGGCCTCAGTGACCGTCCTTCAAGCGCGGCCCCCTCATCCCTGGGACTCCAGCCTGTGTATCCTGTCCCCTACCCCAAGCGACACCCCCCTGGGACCCCAGGCCTCTCCCCCAGGGTGGGGTGGGGGCGGGTCTCATGCTCGTCTTTCTCCCAGCTCTTCCGCTGCGAGCAGCTAACCTCTGACCTCTGGCCCAGGGCAGTGGAGGCAGCAGGAACAGGATGCCCCCCGCCCCCCATCTGCCTGTTTCCCCCACAATTTAACCAGCTCTCCTTCTCCCCTCCGCCCGCCCCACCGGACTGTAGGGAAAACATGTGAGTCCTACCCTTGACCAAGCTGTGTGCACAGAGCCGCTGCCGTCCTGTCCGCCAGGAATTTAAGATTAGCTGCCGCAAGGTGGGGTGGGGGGGGGGGGGGGGGGGGGTGCGTTGGTGCATAGGGAGGTGAGGCGGGGCCGGAGCAGGCAAGTTCGGAGTCAGGCCCAGGACTGCTCTCAGGCCGTGTCCACTGGGCATCCTGGAGGTCCTTGTCTCCGAGGTTGGGGAGGGTTTTGTCTGGACAGCTGACCCTGGGGGACTTGGACAGCCCCTCCGGAGAGTTAGGTGGGTCTGGAGTAAATAGAAACTGGCCCAGCCTTTAGTACCTCTCTCTGCACGGGGTTTGTTCTCAACAGCCCTGGAAGGTGCAGGCCATTCACCCAACTTACAGACGGGGAAAGGGAGGCTCTGGGGCAAAGGGACATTCCTGAGGGCCTGATTCCTGGTCGGTCCTGAGACCCACAGGGTGCTTCGGGAAAGGGAGGGTCTGCACTGGGCCTCTCGGGACGTGGGGGTGCCTTGGCTGGGAAAGAGCCTCTCCTACCTCATGCTTTGCTGGGGAAGGCCCTGGAAGGGTGTATGGCAGGTGGGGCTGAGACTGGGCTTCCTGGGGGTCCCTGGGCTGGACTTGCCCCCCAGGACCCCAGTCTTCACCCCTTAATCTCCTCCATGGCGCCTGCCTCAGCCTGATGTGGGGCTCATGGGGGCGAGGGCCCAGCCCTTCTCATCCTCGAGGCTTACCGTCTTGGGACCAGACGGGGTCCCCTTGGACCCCTGCTTGGATCCCTATGCCAGTTCCCACAGCCCATCCCCTACCCTGTCACGGCGGGGTCAGGATTGTGGTCTGGGGAGTGAGAGAGGGGCTCCCCTCCTCGGGCATCCTTGAGGTGCAGTCTAGGTCATCGCAGGGGTCCCCAGGTTGGGGCAGGGAACGGGGCAGGACCGGGGGGCAGCCAATCCTAAATTCTGAGCCCTACGATGCTGCTTGAAGCCCCCTCGCCTGCCTCGCTCCACCCCTGCGGCTCTGTCCCACCCCCACCCTGCCTCCCGCATGTCCCCCACTCTGTGGTCCTAGGTAGTCCCGGGGGGTCCTGCAGCACCCACCACAGCTCCAGCCAGGCCCCGGGCTCCCCCACCCGCTGCTGGAGGGCCTCCCTCTCGTCTTACTTGCTGGTATGGGGTGCTGGTTTACCGGGAGACAGAAGCCAGGGTAACTTGGGGCTCAGATGCCTCGGTGGGATTCGGTCCCAGGTCCCCCGCACCCAGCAAGCAGACTGGCAGCCCAGGAGGAGGGGCCTGGAATGGCATCCCGACAGGGACCCCCAAACACCACACCTGCCGAGAAGGTCTCCAGCCTTCCCATCCTCCTTTGGGGGCTTCTGTGGCCTCCTCTTGAGCCCCTGACTCCAGCCCTGTCTGTCTGGAGCAACCCTCCCCCCAGCTTCCCCTGTCCTGCCCCTGCCAGCGTCCCCCCTCCTCTGCGCCACCTCAGTTGACCTCTAACCTTGAGCCCCCTCAGGGCCTGAGGCCTGGGAAAGAGTGGGTCATCAGGAAAGGGCTCCCTGAGCTGGAGGGGCTTCACAGGCTGGGGAACCTCGAGCTAAGCCCCTCTGACCCCCAGCCTGGGCTGACCGTAGGTAGGACTTGTTTGTAGCCCACGTGACCAGGTTCACAGGGCTGGCCATGGCCAGGGACCAATTCATGTCCCTTGGGGCCCGCCCCCCCATACCAAAAAGTTAACCGCCAGCCTCCCCCCAATGCCAAGCTGCCGCCTCCTTCCCCAACTCCCAAACAAACCCTAAGCCTGGGATTTGGGGACCATTGGTGCTGCCCCACACATGCTGACTTCTCTTTTGCTCCCAAGTCCTGGAATACTGCAGCCACCCGTGTCCCCCAGGGGCCCTCTCCCCCTGCCCCCTCAACCTCACGGAGCCCTGCTGGCTGGGGAAGTTCTTCCCGATGTCTCACCTGAATCCTCACCTCCACTCCCTGCCGCTTCTGACACCCGTGGCCACCTGTGTCTGCGTCTGTCTGTGCGTCTGTCTTTGGGAGGGGGATCGCGTGGACACAGTGGACGTACCCTCACCCGGACCCCTCTGCCCCCGGACCAGGGCCAAGGAGGGCACACATCCTGGGCGGCAGCTTGGGGTGGGGGTGAAGGGAGAATGGTGGAAGGGATCCTGGGAGGAGAGTGCGGGTGCCCTCTGCCCGACGGTACCCTTGGGAGGATGCTGACCATCCCCTCTCCCTGCAACGGTACCTTTTCGAGCCCTCAAAGTGGTCCGCTGCTTGTAGTCAGGGTCCCCACCCAGCCGGGTGGACCCAGGGCACCAGAGGGAATGATGAAGGCAGAGAGACCAATGTGGACTGACTGGGCCTTCCCCGGCTCCCCTCAGGTACCATGACAAGCAGGAAGTGACCAGCAACTTTTTGGGGGCCATGTGGCTCATCTCCATCACCTTCCTCTCCATCGGCTATGGCGACATGGTGCCCCACACCTACTGCGGGAAGGGCGTGTGCCTGCTCACTGGCATCATGGTAAGGGCGGGGGCCCTTGCACACCCCCTACGGATGGGGAGCTCACTCCATTGTGAACCGTAATGCATCAGCCTGCCCCTCCCTCTTTGTGTCATCCTGCTCCCTCACCGCCCCCCTCCTCCTTACCCCGGCCGTGACTCAGAAATCTGCACCCTTGGGCTTCCTGGGGGGCACCTCTTCTTGGCTTCTTCCAGCCCTAGGTATGTATGTAACTCCTGTGGTCCCCGCAGGGCTGGATGTTGTGGTCCGCTGTTAGCCCGGCCTTTGTCTGCCCCTTTATTCTCTGCAGCCTGCTTACTTCACAACCCTGGGGTCCAGGGCTAGGGACTTGATGCTTCCATGCCTCAGTTTCCCCAGCTATAACCGGTGCCCATCTCCTCTGTTCATCGTGAAGCTCAAGTCTGTCCCTTTTGATTTATTTATGTCTTTTTAAATTTTTTAAAGGTTTCCCTTTATTTTTGAGAGAGACAGAGACAGAGCACGAGCAGGGGAGGGGCGGAGAGAGAGGGAGACACAGAATCCGAAGCAGGCTCCGGGCTCGGAGCTGCCGGCACAGAGCCCGACGTGGGGCTCAAACGCACAAACCGCAAGATCACGACCTGAGCCGTGGTCAGACACTCAACCGATTGAGCCGCCCAGGCGCCCCTCAAGTCTGTTCCTTTATGTGAAACGTCTAGAACGGTGAATGCCGTGGACACCCAGTCAACACCCTCTGGGTTGTGCCGTCACGGCTCCCTTCCCCATCCTTGCCTGATTCTTGGGGCATCCCAAGCACCCCACTGAGCCCCCGTGCTGTGCAGCTTGTCTCCTGTGACTCGTTGGGCCCTGACAGCACCCCTTCTCCCCCGAAGACTTCTCAAGTCTGTCGGTGGGTGTGGGCAGCCTTTGACACCCAGCACCTTCTTTCCCTGGTCCCGTCTTCGGTTTTGCTGTTCATCCCCTTCTGGAACCTTCTGGAACCTTCTTTCTCCAAGCTTCCACCTCCTTCACAGATGCTCTTCCGTGTTTTGGGTTGCAGATTATCGGATGCGTGATAGGGGACTCCTCTCCCCAGTCCCCAGTTAATAACCTGTTCATTTGTGAAGAACAGTGAGCATCGGTGGGACCAAAGTAGCACCAAAGAAGCCTACTTAATCCCACCCCCCAGGTTCCACGCCAGGCCACTCCTCCTCCATTCTGGCAAACATAGGGCACGATCCCCACAAGAGTTTCCTTTTCTCCCGCCGACGGAAGGAGCATCTTGCAGTGCCTCTGCCCACCCTGTTTCGCTGCTTGCAGACCGTGGTCAGTTGTCACTGTGTCCCGAGGCCCGCGGCTCTGTCCCCATTTCTCCTCACCCTCTCTAAGCTGTTTGAGCAGAAGCTAGGGGCTCCACGTCCTCCTCGGGCCCCCACTGGGGCCTCCCTTCTGGCTGCGCTGACATGGCCCCCCTCTTGTGAAATGGCACCACGCCTATTTGCCTGTGTTACTTTGCAAGAGGCGAAGGGGGAAAAACTAAAGGTGGGCCACAGTCCAACCCCCACTACAAGCAAATGAACTTTACAAAAGAACCAAAAAAGGACTCAGGTAAGGCGAGCTCAAACCCGGAAAGCCCAAGACAAAATGGGAACGGCGAGTTCCGTTCTTTGGGACATGGCTCCTTCTGGAAAATGAGTTCCATGTGTGGCCACGTCTCCGCCCTCGCTGCTGCCACACGCACGGGTGGTCACGCTTGGGCTGGTTTCTAGCTCTCCTCTTGGCTCTCTCTGCCAACCTTGCCCAAGCGTGTCCGCTCCCGGTCACTGCCCTGTCCAGGATCTCACCAGCCATGCGTCTGTCTGTTCTTGAACTTCAGGGCATCCCAGTGTGGCCCCCTCTGAGCCTGGCGTCTTTCGCTGGATGTGGTTTCCATGCTATTTTGCGGAGCCACCAGATGTCTTTTTTTTTCCTTTCTGCGTCGTATTCCACCTGGAGGGTTTTGTTTCGTTTTGTTTCGTTTGTTTGTGTGTTTTTTTGCCCCAGTTGACAGGGCTTCTTCTGAGAACAGACTCCAGGAACCCATGTCAGGGTTTTCTCAGAAGGCAACCTTGTCCATGTCGCCTGCCCATGTCGCCCTGGCGGGACATGTGGGGACCCAGACCTGCCCAGGACCATCCGAAGGTGGCCCTGGCCCACCCCTCCCCATACATGTTTCCTTCCATCCCTAAGAAGAACTGAGCATCCCTGGCCAAGTGTCCCAGGCCGAACTCTCCCTTCTTCCTTCTTGGAGGTCGTGGCCTCAGGAGCAAGCAGCTTGCGGGAAAGCATCAGGAACAGCCCTCAGTGCAGGCGGGGAACTGCCTCCCCCCTTCACACCTGCTCCCGCCACCTGCCTTGAACACCTGCTGGCCCCCCTCACCTGCTCCTGTCACCGGCCTCGGGCACTTCTGGGGCTGATGACACTCCTGGGGGCTCTAGGCTGGCCCCTGGCCCCTGCTCCTCGGCGGCAGACCCTCTCCCTCCCTCCCACGTCACTTTTTGCTGCCCCCCTCCACCTGTCTGCCCTCTCCTCTCTTGGGTCCTCGCTCCTGCTCTTTTCCCTCTCTTTCTCTCTCTCCTAGGCTGCTCCCAGTAGACACACAAGTCCTCTCTGACCTCCTTCACTAGCCAGGAGATCTGCCATTTAGGGCATCCTGGGGAGTGTGATTGCATCAGGCGGGGAGGCCACCATTCTCCCCTCCACTCCCCACCCCTCCTGGGACCTCCGCCCTGCTCCTTCCTACCTGCAAATGCCCCACCGCAGGCAGCCAGCCTGACCCTTCGCTCGCGCTGCCTTCTCACCCTGCCAACTGACCCCTCCCATGACTGTAGAAAGACGTGTTGTCTGGGTCTCTGCCCTCAACGCCCAGACCCCAGCGCCTTGAGGGAAATGCTTCCAAATCCTCCCTCCTCCGTGTTCCGAACGTACCTGCAGACCTGCCCTTTTCTTCTCCCTTTCTTATCTCCAAGCCTCAGTTTCCCTCTCTGTCTAGTGGGGATAAGAGTGGTATTACCTCCCAGGGCTGTTGGGGATCGGATGAGCTCATCAGTGGGACACAGTCCCCAGACATTCAACCGATGTTAAGCAGGTGGGGCTGGGAGTCAGTGAGCTCAGCAGGTGGGACCTGCCAACACTGTGGGCTTAGAAGGTAAAGGTGAGGGTGGAATCAGGGCAGGCTTCCTGGAGGAGGGAGGGTGTCCTGCCTGTGACCCGGGACCTACATGGGGCAGGACACTGATGTGTTCCCCACCCTCCGCACGCAGGGGGCCGGCTGCACAGCACTTGTGGTGGCCGTGGTGGCCCGGAAACTGGAGCTCACCAAGGCAGAGAAACACGTGCACAACTTCATGATGGACACTCAGCTCACCAAGCGGGTAAAGACCTCCATCACAGCCACGTCCTCTTCTCGGTCATCAAGGGCAGACCCTCCCCACCTTACTTCTGTACGTGCCAGGCATGTGCACATGCCCACCGGTCACTGCCCTGCCTTGTGCTCTGCTGCCCATGTGAATGTGCATGAACCATGCACAGAGACGTGGCAGTGGCCCCAGGCGCCCACCTGTGTGCCTAGTCATAGCCCCACCCTGAGCCACACAGCAAGAGGCAGGCATTTGGGGGCCAGGCAGCCGGGTACAACTTAAAAGCTGTCTGACCTTGGCAGGTCGACCACCCTGTGCCTCAGTTTCCCCGTGTGTAAAGTGAGAGAGATGCCAGCGTGTGTAGATTCACTGATATAACATTTGCAAGGTGTATGGAAAGGGTCTGACCCACGCTGAATGATACAAATGAAGTGCACACACACATACACACACACACACAGACCCACACAGTGCAGGTGTGGCCACGTAAACATGTCCTTGCCTTACGGTCCCAGGATCC